>NW_010973166.1:736232-821508 GCF_000737465.1 Haliaeetus leucocephalus | reverse complement strand
GCCGGGCGGTGCTGCCGGCTGTCACTTGGCTCGGCCTCTGCTGGCGCCGCCGCCGGGCTCCGACGTCCGCTGCTCTGCCCGTGAAGTCTCTCTCTCTCTTTCTTCTCCTAGTTTTAATTTGTTTTCTGCTGCTTATTGTGTCAGGGGGTAGCGGAGGGAGGCAGGGGGGGTGAGGGTAGGGGGGCTCTGGTTTCACTGTTGTCTTTTCGCCTTGTATGGGAGAAACCGCCGAAACCGGGTTTTTCTGTGAAGCTGTGCTGGCTGCGGCTCTCTCCCTGCCTGCCGAGCCGCTGCTTCCCGGGGCCGGGCTGGGCCGGCCCCCGCTCCCCTCGGAAACTGCCCCGCTGTACCGGGTCGGGCTTGTGACGGCGCTTTTAAAGTTTAAATGTACGCTCTGCCTCTGCCTGTGCTGTGGGCTTCCCGGCCTTGGACCGGGGCTTGCCGGGCTGGGGCAAGAGGACCGGGATCGCTCGGAGCCTGCCGCTGAAAGTGCTTCTTACATCCCTGGGTGACAGCTGCCCCAGGCGTTTTCTGACTTCATTGGTGCCATTCATTTGGGCTGTTGTTGGCGTAAAGGTTTTTATACTAGTACGACTGTGGCTCTTTCTGTGGATGCAGTTTTCTGTGATATAATGCCTACTGTTGATGCGTTTCTCTGGAATAGTTTCTCTCTTTCTGTCTTTGGATAAAAGCTGTGTCTCAGCAGCCAAGCATCTCCTGGCACATTGTGTACGTACATGCGTGTAGAGATTAATGTGTCAAATAGCTTCATTGTGTAGATGAACACTCCGGTGTCTTGCGATTGAAAATCTACAGCTTGACTGGTCAGTTCTGTATTTTTGTGATCTTAAACTACTTCACAGGGCTACAGATTGTACAGGCTCAAAAACTTGTTCACGAGTCTACGGTGACCAAAAGTGTAGTGCTTGTGGGACAAACGTGTGTGGAGCTGTAGACGGTCGGGCACTTGTTTGTTGTTTTGCTTGTGTGCTCATCAGACTGTTGGCGAGGGCAGGCCAATCTGAACTGCTTGCTCTTTCGTATAGTTCTGGTTGCTACAACAGTTTCATTAGGTAATGCTTTAGATAATTAAATGCAACTGAGGGTGTGGCCACGCGGACACTGTAAACTGTTGAAGGCTTCAGTTTCTGAGAGTGACGCTACCTTAAACAAAGGTATGCTGCATCCACTAAATAGAGCAACTTAATTTATGTGTAGTAATGACACATTTCTACAAGGGGCCAGGGTACTGCAGAAATTACACTGCTGATTAGTGTAGGTCATCTGGTAGATTCCCTTGGCTAGGTGTGGTGGTAACTGAAAGAACGTGATTTTTAAACTATAAAATGTTTTGTTTGCATGGATTTGTTTTAATAAGCTTACTAAGCTTTGGTGCATAGCTTAAGTTTGCCACTGTAACACTGGGAAGACTTTACAGATATAACAGTCCCAACGTGGATGGTGTTGTTCATGTCTTGAGATAACTTTATCAGCAGTTTGTGCCACCATAGTAAAAGCATCCCTTAAATGGATAAGAATCTAATCTTGGAATTGCTACATCTACTCTGAAGGTTGACTCGGGTATATTGAACTTTCTGCATCTCCTTGCGCCCCTCTACCAGACATACTGCTGGTTTCTGCTAAGAAAGTTGTGTTGTATCAAACACACCTGTGGATAAAGTCATTAATGCGATTAGTCTCATTGACTTCAGTGTGCCCAGATGAGGCTGTAGTCCTATTAACATCTTTAAAGTTAGGTATGTGTTTGAAATCAGGAGTGTTAGTACACGTAGCACTAGATGTATTTTATAGTGCCAGGTATATGGCAGTTAGGTCAATATGCACAATGTGAGGTGAGCGAGCACAATGTTCTGCTGCTGCTTCTCTTCCCCCACTTTGACCAGTTCTGACACTGACCATGCAGCAACCTGAATCACTTTGATAAACTGGTAGAAAACTAACCCAACAAAAAAAGAAAAAGTGAATCATTTTCTGCTGGGTTAGTGAGTTGAACTGGCTTGTGAGGCAGTCAGATGAGCACTGCATCTATCACAGAGGAGTGGCAAGGTTGCTGGGGAAGGTAGGGAGGAATATATACATTCCTTCATCGCTGTCCAGTTGCTAAATCTGCTCAACTGTACCTTAGAAATTTACATCAGGATTGTGACTTGTTTATCAATACAGCAGTACTGTTTGAACTGTGCTACTGATGTACTTAAACTAATATAATTCATGCTATTCAAACCAATATAAGCTATGTTAATATGAGAACAGCTATAGTGGTACAATAATGATAACAGAAGGGTTTTGGTAGTTGAGTGCAGAGAGAAAACTTTCCAAGTCCAGTTAATATATTAGGCATGTGGCTGGATCAGAATATTCAAGTGTAAAATTTATCCATAGATGTAAGTGCTTGGAAGTTATATGTGTATCATTGTGCTAATGATATAATAGACTTTAATGGACTACTCGATTGAGAATAAAATTACTTGTATGCGTAAGTCTGAAACCTTTGCCAATACACTGGAGACAGAATAGAGCAAATAAATTAACTAATCAATTATACTAGGTCAATTGAAACTTACTGAATGCTAACAGAAATTCTGGCTGTGTTTTAGCTTTGTAAAAACACTCCCCACTGCGGGCAAAATTTCACACTAAGTCCAATCCATGGCAGAAGAGTGTAAAAGTTTAAAAACCAGTTACATTTTTCTCTGATATTTTCTAGTCATGTTAACACGATATGTTATGCTTGCTAATAGCAATACATGGGGAGGAATTGTCATACTGAAACAGAAAAGTCTGGATTTAGGGTTCAGGCACTTAATGCATTTAATGGGATGGAATTATTTAAATATGAGAAAATATTTTATTGCTGTTTTTAGCTAGTTCAAGAAAAAGTATTCTCAGCAGAGTCCTGGTACTAGTCTTCAATGCCAGGTCAGAGACAGTGCTGGTGGTCACTGTTCTGCTTGTTGTGGGTTTTGGGGTCGTTTTGGGTTTTTTTATGTCTCATGTTGTTATTAAGACATTTTTCAGATGCTGCTTCTGAATGCAGTTTCAGAGCAAAAGCATCAAACTTGAGAAAGTGACATTTGAAATATTTTCTCTTAAGTTTTCATGCACTTTATTCCACTTTGAAAGAAAATAGCGGTCAGTCTGCAGTTGACACAGCTGCAGATGAAGCTGCTGCTCTGCTCGTATGTCTTTGGTATTGTTGAACAGTTGAAAGCTGTTGTCTTAAATGCTCAAAATTAGCAGGTCTGGTTATTGTACTTGGCCGAGAGGATTGCCTGTAAGGTCTAAGAAGACTCCCTCACAGTGGAGTGTTCCTTGTGAGATGAGACAGGACTTGTTGAAGAATTTGAGCACATTCTGCTGAATGGATTTATTATGGGCTGCAAGAATTGAAATCTTCTAATGTGCAGTTTCTAGTAACTGGAGGTGGAAAGAGTGAACTTTTGTTTTGAAGGCCAAGGAAACAAATGCAGGAGTATTGTATTTGTTCTTGAAACTAGGGTATGCCACTTTCTTTTCTGTCATAAATGCAAAGATCTTTGAAGTCAAAGAAAATACAGAACTTCTGAATGGATGGGCAAACCCTCATGTGCATCTCCTTAATAAATGGATGCATTCTCTGTGCCTTTGTACTCTGATTTATTACCGAACAATGAATCAAGTTACGCTAGCTGTCACAACATTCATTTCAATAGATTTCCTCAGAGTACCTCCTAGCATATGATGCAGCGCAGTAAGACGTTCAATGCATTTTACTTTCAGTAAAATCACTAATCCATTTTTTTAGTGCTAGGGTTTTTTTTTCATCACTTTTACATCACTTGTGATGAAGCAGAGACACTTTTGCAAGTTGCCATGTCTTTTCATAGCAGAAGTATGTTGTAAATGTCCGTCCTCAGCATACAGTTGGAGAGAATCAGATTCAGTAATGTTTCATTTATAGAAAAATCTTCACTATAGTTTGGATGCAAATTTAGTAGCTGGCTGATGCCAGTGATTTGATCTCAGAGCTCATGAAACATACTCCTATTTTTCTACTGTATTTTCTGATACTTGATTGATGTATGACTGTTGATGTCACTCATCCTTCTCATTAACAGTTAGAGGTAGTGACGTGCTTTGAAATTCTTTACTGCTTTTCTATCTGCAAGTGTGTGGTGTGTCTTGATTGCTCATTTTTTTTTGTACTACCTTAATATCCCTAAAAGCTTTTTTATGTTTTTCTATCTTAAGACAGATCAAATTGTATTGGTATATTTCTTTTACTTTTGAAGCTTTTTTCGTTTCAATTACTGTTTTCCAAAGTCATAGTGATTGGAATGTGAGTTCTTCTGGTATGTTTACTGTTTGCATTACAAATCAAAATACTGAATATTATCTAAAATTTTACTCATTCAGAGCAGCTAACATTCACAAGCTCCTTGGGCATTGTTGGTGTTTGTTACTTCCAGCTTTTTCTTGCATCAGCTTTGTGTAATTGTGTCCATTGTCCTTACATAGAGCCTCATTCTTGGGGTGTAATGCAATCTGGACTGGTAAAATGTTTCTAAGTCGAATAGTGTCAGTAGACAGTCAAATTAAATACCAGCAAAACTACCTATAAAGGTACTCTGCATGGTTTGAACCCCTTGACTCTTTAGCTCAGCACCACTTAAAAATCATGAGAAGAAAAACCCCCAACTTTGTAGCAGAAGTAATTCTGGTGGAGCAAAGCAGAGATTACAGACTCGAGATAATATGGTGGAGAAGTGTTAAGATGAAGTTTGTGTCCGTGAAGCATTGTGCAGTTGGAGTCGTACTGGGATTTTGAATATTAACTTCCTTTCAGAACCTTTGCTCCTGAAATACATTTCATTGGAAGGCTTATTATATAAATGAGCATTGAAAGAACGTGAGGGGAGGACCCGTTTGACTCTGCAGTGTCAGCTATTGATTCTGGAGATGCGGCGCTTTTTTGACAAATACATCATACATGTTTGTTGCGCTGGAACTTGTCCTCAGGACTGAGGACGGTCAGTAAATCACCTGCATCTAATTGCTTTGGGAGACAAAGTTTTCTCAAAATATGTTGAGGCCAAAAAAAAGTATGTTACTCTTGTATCAAAAAGTATTTTAAAGGCCCATAAACATAACCAAAAAAAGTCTTAGAACAATGTATTATGGGTATTTTTAGCACTCATTTAAATGGGGTAATGCGATATGGTCAAAGCTTGGATTCCAGACAAAAGAGTAGGTAAAGGTATTTGTATTGAAGACTCAAGCATATAATCATAAATTGTATTCTCTGGTATTTGAGGAGACATGGAAAGTGTTTCTGGCATCTTTAAATAGAAATTCCATCACTTTCAGTGGGCTGGCTCAGAAAAATAGTTTGCTTGACTAGTTCTGATTGTCTGTCCACCTGTGTATGTCCGTTATTGCCACTAATGCAGAACTGTAGCTGCACAGAGGGGAGCTCCAGAGGGTCTTTAGGCTTCAGAAGTCAACTTTCCATTATTTGTACATGGAAACTTAAAATATTTTTGTAAGCAGGAAAAAACATCCGTAAAACCTTTTATTTGTCTCTGTGCCCATTTCCCCCATGGACAAGTTGTCTGCGCTGTGGGAGGCGTGGGTGCAGTGGGACACACTGGAGCAGGGCATATAGACTCCTGTGGTATCTCCACAGGTAAGAAGGTGGTGAAGGGAATGGTTCTTGTTTTCCCCAGTCCTACTCAGTCTCCTCGAGGTGAAGGCAATAGCAGCTTCAAGCATTTGCTCTTGGGGAATGACTGTAGATTATGATACGTGACAGCAGCTCGTACAGGACTGGGACTGGTCTGGCAGTTCCCCAGTGTTTCCATTCCTTCTCATTCTGCTTGCATGGAGGTTGTAGCTAAAACTAATAAAGCAAAAAGAACAAAAAAGCTACTTCTAGACCATACCAGATTCCCAGTCCACTTTGCTTTGCCACCTAATCCCACTGACTTTCTGCCTCAATAAGGGAAGAGAGACCAAGGCATAAAGAAAGGAAAAGATGACTTATTTTATTGGCACTGCTGCCTTACTGTAGCGTAAACCATGTGAAGTGCTGGCCTGGTGTGCTGTATACTCAGTTTGTAGCAAAACCTGCCACTTCGGGGGTTAAACTTTTCAGAATACCCGATAGAAGTCAGTAATTTGTTTCTTTCCCTACTCTTAGCAAAGCTTTATCTTTTCTTTTGTGGTTTTCCTTTCATTTGGTAACCCTTGTATTTTTATAAGAAACAAAGTCTTGCAGAATACTGTTCCCTATGCATACTCAGGTTTTTTTGCATAACCACTAAAAGTTAGTGAAAATAACAGTGGGTGATCTCTTGCTGACATTCTCTGCCCTCTCTGAATCTGTATGATTCAGTTTCCTCTCCCATTTCCTTGTTTCAGTGCCATGACTTCTGAGTTTCCTCTTTCCTCTTCTTATCAAGGTTGTGCTACTAAGAAAAAAAGTCATACTGAGAGTGCTTGAAAGACTCTACAGTTGGGCCAATATACCAGTTTCTTTTCTTCCATTTTGCTGTTCTCTGTGCTGATTCTTCAAAAGCTCATTCAATCTTTCTCTCCTTCTGTCTTTCTCCATTCTCTTCCTTTTTATATCCTGCTTCTCACCACTTTTCTTTCTCTTTCCGCTGCCCTGTTTTTCATCTCTTGACATTTTTGTGTACCTTTGCTAAGCATATTCTACTTTCATATCTCCTGTTCCTTTTGAAATGCTTGAAATCCTCTTCCTATGTTGATTTGTTGTTTTGCTATCTGTTGTACCTTTCAATGCCATCCTTGGTATGTTTGGTAGTAAATGTAGTGCTGGTTTTTCATGTTTTGTATTTGGTAGCAGTTTTCTCTTCGCTTCCATTTCCTCCTTTCTGATGTCTTCTCATGCACTTTCTGATCTGTCAGTTCTCTTCAGTGTCTTCCCTTCGGAACAGTGTTTGTAGAAGAGAGTGGTTGTCCTGTCTGTGTCCCCACCCCCCTAGTTTCTTCCAGGAGTTTGGAGTATATCCTTTCCTTGGTAGTTTCCTCTTAGGTCCTTAACTGCAACAGTTCTGCTGTGCCTTCTCTTGTGTACTTTGTTGGGTTTTTTTGTCTTGGGCAAATGAGTAGAGAATGAGATGGGCACTTGACATGGGATTGAAATGTCAGAACACAATGGTGTTTGTATCTCAACCATTCACCCAAGACAAGGCTTGGCAAACCAGCCTTGAATCAACCTGTGTAGGATGTCTGTGTCTACCAGTGAGCAATCAACCAGGAGATCAGTTCTGCTGATTCTCCAGTCTTCCACTTTTTTTCAACAAACTTTTAAGATCCTCATAGCCTTATCCAACCTGCAGATAACCTTTTGCTATCACTGCTGTTTCCTCAGAAGTTCTTTGGCTTTTCATGTGTTGAGCTCAATCTCTTCGTTTAAACTCTATATTAAATAGTGATGGATCATTTAGTTTAGCAAAAAAAAAAAATCTTTTTGAAGCAGTCATTTCAGAATGTAATTTTTACAATGTGTTTCTTAAAGTTTTTCATGGGACATTGAAACAACTTTTGTATTGATGTAAAATGTATTTTAAAAATAATTTAAACTTCCTTTGCATAATTTTATAGTTTAGCATTATTCTCTGATCAATATTGATTTCAGTGTATTTTAGTGTTTAACTGGTTCGCTACCCTCCATGCAAGTCCTATAAATAGGCATGATAACTGTGCCTTGATTTATTTCTTTTTTCTCCCCCAGCCCCTAGCTTTACCCTTGATAGCATTAAAGTGTCTACTCTGTCTGGTTTAACTTCTTGCAGAGACAGGGTATTGAATTATACAAGTACTTGGTTTTTGTAGGGTGCTGCTTATTCATGTAAGCTATAGCAATAGGAAAATTTATTTTAGTAATCTGTGGAATTCAAAGGTTGGTGGGAATCAACATCGTTTGTAGGCAGCTTTTGAAAAGCTGGTAATTTCTCCCACCCTTCCAAAGGAGGGGGGAGGGACATCTAAAACCCAAACCCTTATAGTTATGAAGATTACGTCGTGACTGAAAACTACTGCAGTGTTGCCTTCCTGAAGCTGTAGACAGCTCCAGAATGCTCAGTTCTTACATGTCTGGTTTTTTCCAATCAGCAGCAACCTGAGTTAAGCAAAACTGCTTGGTGGATCTCAGCTGGCTGCACTGAAGCCAGTAAGAGTCATATTGTACACTTGGAGCTGGCACTGCAGGTATTTGTTAGGAGAAATTCAGCAGGATGCTTTGTGATTACTTCCCAGCTTGTACAGAAAGGAGGAGAGGTTGAGTGGCCTTTTATACAGGGGCATCATATACTTTTAAACCAAGGCATTGAGACAGAATTACTGACCATTAGTGATCATCAGCACACATCTGTGAGTTGTTAGTAGAACTAAGGTGTTCTCAAAAGTGTGTTCACTGTTTGACTTGTGTTCTGTTCAGCTCACATAAAGGACTGACACCTTTTACTCGAGTGTCAGGATGAAAGGTGTAACAAGCAATTACAAACTTTTTTAATTAATCTGGTACTTTTTGTAGAGCGTTAGAGAATACATGGAGTATATTACAATACTACATTCACAGGGGCATCATAATGTAAACTGTATAGATTTGTGTGTGTATAATAATGAGAACAATTCTAGTCCCTGACTAAGTTCTCCTGTCCATACTAGTAATTCTAATTATAAGAATAAATCCAGAGCAGTTACATGAAGAGATATACTTAATCCCTTAGGAAATGGTTGCTTGTTCGGAAATTCTCTTATGCTAAATTTACATATTGAGTAGGTTTTGTTATGTTTATGTTCGGGCAAGAAACTGATAGTGGTATGATAAGACATTTCCAGCAGCTCTCAAAATTGGTTCTTTATAGAAAATTCCCCCATTTTTATTAATATTTGTTTTCTAATTTTCTAGCACAACAGCTCTTTGCTCCAGTGATGGAGAAGATCAATTAGATGATTTCCAGGGCAGAGCAGCGTTATGATTTACAGCATGAATGATGTGAGGCACAAAGCTGCCATTCTGCATGAATGAGCTCTGCAGCACCTGTCTTAGAAGCAGAATTTTCTAACTTCACTTGGCTCACTGCCCATAGCTAGATACTTAAAAACCAAAACAAAACACCCCCGCTTCTTTCTAGAATTATTGCAGACTTTGCTAATGTGTGTGTGTTTCTGTGTGTACATATATGAGCTCTCATACCTTTTCCACACCCTTTCTAATATTTATTTGGATTCTTTAAAGAAAGGCAGAACTAAAGGTCTTTTGAAGACCTGTGTTCTTATTATTGATAGCCTTTCTTGGGGGTATAAGAACAGTTTTGTGGGATAACTTACTGCCATAAATACAAGCTATATGACTGAGTGTGAGGACCAAACTTCACTCTTGGTCAATGTGAGTATCCTTAAAACCACATATGATAAAAATCCTTGTCAGAAAATATACAGACAATGATCTGCTCCAGTAAGTATTACACAGTGTTAATTTTGTGGGATGTTTGGTCACCTTTTATCAGAAGAATGACCTTTATATTTGAATGCTCTTTTATGTGGCACACTATGTAGGGAAGTTAAAACAAAATAAATTTTCAGAAAATAAGAAAAATGAAAAATTATATCTGGGAGTGCATGAGAGAATAGAGAGGAAAATGTGCCTTTATGACTCTCTTACAGGTCCAGAACTTCCTGTATGAATTTGTGGTCACCTAATTTTTTCTTTCCATAACATAAATGTCTTCAGTCTGTTGTGAAGACAGCTCAGTAAGCACTTGCCACCAGATAGGTCATTGGTGAGAGGGTAGGGACAGTGCTGACTAATCAGAGTTCTTGTTGGCTGTATGAACTCCTCTTAGATCTCTTAAACTTACTTTTTTTCTTATATAGCATTTCTTTAAATTCTGTTACAACTTTACGTATGACAGCCCATCTTTTGCAATGAAAGTATTGAGAAATAACTATTTGCATAAATTACCTGTCTTTTCTTTTAAAAATTATCTTTCGTGACTGAGTAGCGCTTTTTTTTTTCCCCCTTTATTAATAACTCCTTTGGTGATGGTGGCTGCCTGGTTTGTTACTCAGAGTTCACACTTTTTTCGATTCACTGTGACTCTTGCCTTTGAAGTTCACAGGAAAACAATGGCAGCTCCAGTTCTGTCTTTTTTCCTGGCTGTAGTGTCATGTGCAGCCGTTCTGTTCTGGCTTTTCCTTTAACAGAGGTAGGCAACACATTCATCTGTCACTGGTGGAATTGCAGGGGGTTTTTTGCCAAACATTTGTAGGTTCAAGCCATGTAGTGCTGCCTCTGTTACCCATTCATGTGCAGTATTTCCGTGTGGTCATCTTCAGACTTGTTGGAATTCTTACTACTATGATCTAAATTGTGTGACCTCTGGGTTTCCTTTTATCAAGTTCACCCTTCTTTGTAACAAATAAGAACAAAAGTTAAACCCTCTTTATCCACAGAATTAATGTGGTTTCTGAAAAACTGCAAGCTGTAAACACATTTGTGATTTGGTGCTGATTTTCTGATCTTGTTCAGGATGTGAGTTTGAAGTCATCATATGAGGTGAACATGCATCATAGTGATCAAGGTTATGTTCTCTTTAGCATAAGATACATTCGCTCCTACTTTATACCTCTGATTATTACATGACTTTTTTTTTGTAGATAAATTGACATGATGTGGAGCAACAAGTCAAATGAGGTGCCTTTACAAAATCCAAGGCATAATCAAACTAAGGATTCTACCAGAGGTATGGATTTTCTCTGTTTTATTGCCTTGTTTTGGAAGACGTTTTATCATGAGTTGTTTGAAACTTTGGGGAGGTTTTATAGTAAGCATTCTGCTGTCTCAATTTGGAAGCTAAGACCATGTGTTACGTGGCTTCCTTTTTGCAGAGATAGCAGTTTCATACTCTGATCTGCAGAGTATTTGCTGATCTGCATTAGGAATTGCCAGCCTATGATATGGTTGCCAAGATGGCACAGAGACAGATTTTCTTGAGTGCTGTAGAGGAGGAGCAGCGCAGGAACAGAAATGGGTAACTGTAGGCTCTGGAAAGAAGTGAAGAAGAGCCTGAGAGGCAGTTGCTCCCGACTCTTGCTCAGTTCCAAAGTGGTGGAGAGCTAGACGCTTGAATAGCAGCAGTATACTGCCACCAAGATGACTTGCAGCACTTCTGTCTCCCTGAACTGGAGAAATCCTGTTAGCTTTTACTGTCATGATTACTCTGTAATTTAGGAAGGGAGGGGGGAAAAAAAAAATAAAATTACAGTACATCTGTGAGAGGAAGAAAGCTCTAGTCTACAGAGCAGCTGAGTTGGGTGTTAAGTCTGTGGTTCAAGATCAGTCTTATGATCTCCACTATGACAAAACCGGACTCTAGAAGTTATTTTGAAAGTGGAGACAGATCATTATTTTATCTGTAAGAGGACGTTATTGCTGATTGTGTCCTGCGGTATGTTCTGTTTCTTTTAAAATTACGTACCGTGTGAAACTGAGGTGTTCTGTAGACATGAAGCACCATCTCTTGAAGTCAAAGCAAAGCTGTTTCTATGCTACTTCCTTAACCCTCTTCCTTTGTGTTGTTGCATCTTACCTGAAATGAAATTGGCAGCTTTTTTACTACAAGGAAAAGGTTTTAATTTTTTTCCAAACTCTCTAATACTGCTACTCTCCATGGTTCTGATGCACATTGAGGTTTTGGATGTTGCATTGTGTAAACCATTAGATTAGAAGACCATTAGAAACCAAAAGAAGAGGGCAACTGAGGAAGTAGATGTTTTTAGAGGAAAATACTACTGCATCCTACTGAACTGGATTGCACATAGACCATGTGATACCTGTTTAGATTAAAAGGCTGAAGTTGATTAGTGCCTCTTGCTTGTTCTTCACAAATATTGCTTCTATTTTTTTTGTAGGGTGTACAGTTCAAAAAGATTACTATTCAAAATTCACATGTTCAAAGCTTGGGTTTTGAGTAGAGTGTTTCAGTGACCATGTATTCCTGCTTAGTTTAATGAAGAAGAAAATGGGGGGGAGGGGGGGGAGTAGTTAAACTATAGTGTAATGGAAAAATCTAAGATATTTGTGTTGGGGTAGATAACCAGCTTTATTTTATCTTCTAAACATCTTCCATAATGTGTGGTAGATTTGATTTCAAGTGTAATAATGCATTCAGCCTAACTTAGTGAACTCATTAAATTTTACATTAAATACTTTATTGCTCTGTTAAGATGAGTCTTGACTGATAACAGCCTCTCATAGAGGAGATTTACAGGCTGGAACTGAGTCATTGAAAGAACTTGATTAGCAAGCCCATGAAAATTGTTTTGAAGCAACATTTTATTTCCATGTTTTCCATGTAATCAGAAATCTATTTCTTTGTTTCTGCTCTGTAAGATCTAACTGCAGCATGGGCTACTTTTTCTCAGACTAAGGCTGCTGTAAGTACTGATTTTCTTCTTTTTCTTTTTTTTTTCCTTACTCCTTTTCAAATCAGTTAATGGCTACAAAAGCTTTAACCAAAGTATTATTTTGCTCAGTGATTGTCTGTTCAACAAGTTGAAAATAGGGCAAGCAGTTGGAGTACATGCATGTTGAACATTGTTGTATCTTGGAAAAAGTTTTCGACAGACAGTAGAAGAAATTTTTGCCCCAGCAAGGTTAGTCTTGAGTATAGTAATACATGCTAAGTCTTGAGTGTAATATGACCTTTCTGTTTAAGAAAGTGGTGACTTATAATTTTCTTGAAAACTTGAAAAAATAGCTCTCCCTGCTTGCCCGATCCAGTCAGAAACTGGGACAACACCATTGTATTTCATATTTTTAATCTTTGAGCATCGGAATTGCTGTCGTTCTGTGGGAACTTAACTTAGGTGCTTAAGATATCACACTAGTTTCTAAAACCTGGCTTCAGTGAAGCCAAACAGCTTTGTGTTTTGGGGAATTCAGCTCTTTCCCGTAGCCTTGTCCCTCTCTTTTTTTAATAGCTGAGCATCAGTGTAGGGTTTTACATGTGGAATCTTGTATCATGCTCCATTTTGGACAGAGTATTAGAGAATTTATTCCAAGTGGAATTAATATTTCATTCAGGCCAAGCATTAAGACTCTGAATGGCATGTTGTTACTAATTTTTTCACAACAGCCTACTTATGGAAACAAAACTATACAACAAAACCTAATTTAGATAATCTTTTTAAACAGAACTTAATATGTAGTTTCTGGCCATAAGGCTATACAGTTTTCCAACATCAGCCTTGTGGAGTTGCTTTTGCCTGCAGTTTTATTCTTTATGAAAATGTGGAAAAATTTGTTATGTTAGGGGGAAAAAATGTAGCTTAAAAATTGGAAACAATATTCTAATTTGCATTATCTTTGAATTCTAGCTACGTCATATAGAGAACAAATTGGAAATAGCTCCTACCAGCGCGGCTGTATTTGATTCTGTCATGGATGCCAAGAAGCCCTCTGCTAGTGCTAGCAGGAAAATAAGCAGAAAGGGTATGTATTATTGAGGACATAGCGTGTAAGACAGCGTAAAGCCACTGCATTCTGGGAAAACTTGATTTCTCCTCCCTCTCCCTAAGTTGCCTCCTGTTAATGATCTTTATTCATGAAACTCTAATTGCCCAGGAGAAACTAATGTTTGCTTCACTTAGCTTAGGAAGGAAAGTGTGCTATCATAGTCACTTGGTTAGAGAGAGTGACAGGACTTTCCCCACGCTGTGAGTGAGCAGTGCTTATCCCATTTTGATACCCTGTTTTTGTGGGTGTTAACGATTTTATATGCCTATGTTTACACTGGAGTAGCTGTTTATATTTTTTTAATGTTTGTCAACTGTTACACCCTGATAGAATGCTAAATCTGATGCTTCCTTTATTTCATGTAAGGAGAACGTTTGCTTATAAGAAATAAGCCCTCGTTTTACATACTAACTTTTCAGAGCATTCTGGTAGTGTGCTACTGGAGAAGAACAGACAGATCGACCTCTAGTGGCAACATAGTCAACTTTCACAGATTTAATTACTTATAATTAATGTTTAAGTATTATTATCTCTCTTTAAATATGATCATTGTTTCAAGCACTTACCACCTTGCTCCTAGTTGTTGAAATCAGCTTGTTGAAAAAGAGAGGGACTTTAAATGCTATTTGGAGTGCTGCTCAAACCAAAGGAAAAACTGTGTTCTTAATTGTTCAGCCCCAAGAGCTTTCTCTTTCTGGAGAGATAGGTACATAGAGGATTCTTTGGTTTCTGCTTCAGCTTCCCGGTCCTCCAGCCAAAATAAATCAAGCAAGGAGAAGGCCTCACGCAGCCCTCTTCGAGCAACCACTCTTGAAAGCAATGTGAAAAAAAGCAATCGTGTGGAATTTCGTGAACCATTGGCTTCATACAGGTTAGTGCTGGGACAGTTGATTATTAAAGAAAAATATGCTAGGATAAGAATTAAGCTAATAGTGATATTTTTGACAGCTCCTCAAAAATTGATTTGCTTCCTTCCCTCACCCACTGTCCTGGTTTAGGCTGGAATAAAGTTAATTTTCTTCTTAGTAGCTGGTATAGTGCTGTGTTTTGGATTTAGAATGAGAATAATGTTGATAACACACTGATGTTTTAGTTGTTGCTAAGCAGTGTTTATACTAAAGTCAAGGACTTTTCAGCTTTTTATATTGCCCTGCCAGCAGAGGCTGGGAGTGCATGAGAAAAACTGGGAGGGGACACAGCAAGGACAGCTGACCCAAATGAACCAAAGGGGTATTCCATACCATATTATGTCATACCCAGTATATAAACTGGGGGAAGTTGGCTGGGGAGCACTGTGGCTCAGCAATTGGCTAGACATCGGTCAGCGGGTGGTGAGCAATTGTATTGTGCATCACTTTTGTATATTCTCTTAGTAGTAGTAGTAGTAGTATTTTCCCTTCCATTTCTGTTAAACTGTCTTTATCTCAACCCATCAGTTTTACTTTCTGGCCCCTCCACCCCGGATTCTCTCCCCCATCCCACTGTGTGTGTGTGGGAGTGAACAAGCGAGTGTCTGTGTGGTTAGTTGCTGGCTGGGGATAAACCATGACACCCACCAGTGTTGGACAAAAGTGTCTTCCTTTTTAAAAAATGTTACAAATTTTATTTTTTGTTCAGTAAATGAGAGTTTAAAGTCAAATGTATGGAAATGGGGCCAGATCATCAAGTTGATGTGGCTGTGGCCTCAGTGGCCCAATAGGTTTGATAGGTATTTAGTTTTAGTAATAAGGACCAAAAAGAGTATTTCCTAAGCTTTTCCAACTTTGTTTTCATTAGTTCTTCAGCACACGTTCCCAAATGTATTACCATAAGACAGCGTAGACCAAGAACATCTAGTACTGAAGATGCATTTAGTTTTTGTGTGTGTGAGAAACCCAAATAAGAACAGCTGTATCAAGGAGAAAAAGTGGCACAGAATATTGCAGGCCATAGAACATGGTGGGGTGTGAGGAATGAAGGAAAATACGGAAAGCCTGTTTTTTTCTAGCCACGTTAAGTACTGTAGTGAATATAAGATGCCTCAAAAGCTTTCAAAAAGACAGACAACCTGCAGCAGAAATAAACTAGTTATAACTTGCTGTAGTATCAGGGCCTAGAAGACTTTTACCATAACTTCTTTGATTCCCTGCGTTTTATAAGCAGTGTGTGTTCTTTGCACAGGTATCCCCGATGAATAGCTTGGTTGGGTTGGTAATAGTTTTTTATTGGATTCTAACACATACTTTGCATTTTTTTTCTAAATGTTCTCCCAGTGAAATCAAATTGCTGTTGACTGATTGGAGTGGAGTTGGGACAGTGGTATTTTTTTTTAATTCCACTACATCTCTATTAATAACTGTTATCCTAACATCTGAGTTATGGTCTCCTTTTCCATTTCTTGTGTCAGCTGTGAGGTTCTCCTCCTTCCTTGTTGCGTGGGAGGCTGATTTGGATCGGTTGTGTAATCTTGGGTCAGTTTTGTTAACTGAACAGGTCTGGTGTCTGCCCTATTTGGAGTAACTTACTTACATCAGTTACTTTTTTTAAAAAACTTAGTAAATTTAACAGGCTTCAGGGAGAGGAAGAAAATGAGAGCAGCTAGATTCATGCCATTATATCCAATTGAAAAGAATAGCTTTCTTACAATAAAACGACTGTGTGGCATTGGGGGGATTAATTTGGTGATTAACACCAGAGCTGCTATGTTAACACATTACTCCTCTGAGAACAGCCTGTAGTCAATGCTTAAAGTGTGCATAGGAAAACAAACCCAGAATAATGGGTAGAACAATCTGTGTGTGTGTATATTTATATACACTTTTGGTGAAATTCTGTGCAATTAAATCACTCAACTTTTATGTTGATTGGTAATGATTGCTACACTATTTAACAGGAGTGTGCTACTAGAGAAAGAGAGGTAGACAATTTCACAAGTACAATGTTATGACCTGCCTTAAATGAGTTCTTTAAACATACTTGCTGAAGAAGCAAGCCAGGTAGCTTAGGTGCTGGATTTTCACATCTTCAGCCCCTCATCAGTAAAAATATTAAATACATTTTTGTCCTATCAACTTATGTACCATGAGTGTATTCAAATATAGAGTCTGCTTTTCTGTGAAAAATTGCTAAGAGATCCTTAGTTTGTGGAATTTCTAAGCTCTCGGTAAGCTCTACATTTGTTGCAATACAGGCAGTTCACTCTGAAGTTCTTGTCAGGGGTTTGCCTTTTTAATGCTCACACACAGGGCAGGGGTTTTTGGTGCAATTTATTTGTCTTCTCAGCTAATGAATGTGCTGTTGAGGAGCTGTGCATGTGTGCATAGCTTTATTTTAGAGAACATAGATTAATTATTCTTCTAAAGTTTTACATTTGGTTTTTATTTAAAGCTTTTTTAATTTGAAGGGCGACATTACGGCTTGCTGATTTTCTACATGCCCTAATTTTAGCTCTTCAACTTTATATATAGTCCTGTTCAGACAGAGAGTGCAGAAAATGAAATTTTGAACAGAAACCTCTTTCAGTTTTGTCAGACTTGCACTATTGAATGTGTGGTGATCAAACTTTAAAAGAACTTGCCTTTTAAGTAGAGAGAAGGTATAGGAAGTAATTCTTTTAGTTAATGAACATGCTGATTGCTGGGTTGGAACATCCTAAAGTTGTATTTCTGATGGTGACTTTTTTTTTTCCTTCTATTACATCAGGGATACATATAGTTCTCTGTCTTATCACAGTTCTGGCCAACTTGAGGCCAAGCAACTGCTCTCTAGTTTGGACTTCAGCGAAGCAGAAGGGAAGACTGAAATAACAGGCCGTATGAGTATGATATGTGACCGAGATGAGCACGATCTGCACAGCAGAGATTTTGAAAGTCCATGTTGTTCTGCTGCAGATGAGACTGTTGTTAGGTATTTGAATGACCGGCCAGCAATTGATGCCTTGCAGAATGAGGCATTTCTTAAGGTTGCAGCACCTCCAAGACTGGAAGAGGAAAAAAACAGTGGCTGCAGAGGAGATGAAAGTAGCACTAGAACTCCTCAGAGTAACACATCCCAGGACAGTGAACTGAAAGTGTCTTCACCTTCTGCCACAAGTACTTCTAGTGCTCATAGGCTGGAAATCTTGAAACGGCGGCAGCATGATGCTAAGTTGGAGAAGCTGAAAGAGCGGATTCGAAAGCAGTGGGAGCATTCTGAAGAGCTAGGTGGCAGAGGGCAGCACTCGGGATATGCTGAGCAACCTGTCGTGATCACAAACGTGGAGAATGCAGTGACTCCCAAAGTCAGGAAAGTGGCAGCTGCACCTGCTGCTCCATCATACAGAGGTATGAAGGGGCAGATCCCTCCCTGTTGGTTATATGTGGTGAAGGAGCGGAGTTCAATTCATTGAGCAATATGTCAAAGCGTGGATGTGACTCATAGCTGTGTTTGGGCAATAGGGGAGTGGATAGCGTGGTTTGATCACAGATACAGATAAGAAAGAAAAGAAATTATTGCCAGTTTACAGAAGTGTGGATTCTCTTGAAAGTCTTCCTGTCTCTTCATACAAATTACTAAAAAAAAGAAGCTTGCTGTGTTAGTGTTTGGGTTTATTTCAGTGTGGTTTTTTTATGGTCCCAGAGTTCAGTAACATTGTATTGATTGAGAAAGCCTTTCATGTTTTTAATAATCTGCTCTTCACCCAGTCTGCTGTTTTTCAACTGTGAGCAAGTAGCAGACTGGTATATTGCTTTCTTCTAACTTAGCATTAGAAGTACAAGTAGTTCCTTTCTTACTTGGTGGTTTCCTACCTCTTCCACTCTGAAAAAGCTTTATTTACATTTTATGCAGTTATTTTAAACTCTTAAATTGTTTACTTTCAGGTTTCAATCCTGCTGAAACAAAGATTCGCACTCCAGATGGGAAGATCTGGCATGAGGAAGAATTTCACATTAGTCGGGAGCTGTATAGAGATATAGCACTCCAGTTAACAGGTGAGGCACAAACTGGATTGGTGAGGTCACACAACCTTCTCTAAGAGGCAGAGAAATATATTTTGTACAAGTCTACAAAGTCATGGAAACAAAAAATTGAAGCAGTGTTAAATATACTGTACTTCTTTCCACAGGAGGAGTAACTTGTTGAACACTAAAACAAATAAACAAATCCTTCTCCCCATTCTCTCATTAAAATACTTTTAATGGAAAACCAGTACTGAGAAGAATCAAATGATGGCTTTTCTTTCAAACAAGAAAAAAAAAAGTCTTTGCTAGAACAATTTTTGTTTAATTTTGTGACTTCTTTATACATGTTCACACGAGTGAATGAATTAAAAGGACAAAACCAAACCACTTTTTGTTTTGTTGAAACCTGTATTATCTCATGAGAACAATTTAGACCGTGGGGGGTTTTTTTGCCATTTTTAACATCATGAAAGTGATATGTGCACCATATACAGTATGTTGAAGCCTGAATTCTACTTCCTTCAATATGGTGTTAACAAACACAAAAGTTGGTCTTGAAGCTGCTGTGGGAATTGTTAGTGGTTTAGTTGGAACATATAGGTAGCTGAAGGGGAGATGGGGGATATCTGCTGTGTAAAGTCTCTGGGAATACTTATTTAAAATGGAGTAGGTAGCCCGCAGTAAAAGGGTATGCCTCCAGCTATGTGTGGTGGTGAGATTATATGGCATTAGGTTGGTTTACTATCTCTGAACTTGTAGAACTTTATTGCTTTATATCAGAATAATCCAAGTCTTGAAGTTCTTGAAGAAATTTGTGTCCCAGAGATTTGTACACACGGACTTTTTTAGAGGTCTTCCCTGGACTCCCTGAGGAGGGGGAGAACAGGTAGACCAGAAGAAGATTCAAGAAACCTTTTAAACAATCTAGATTTTATTTCCTCTACAACTCTTTCACCTTCAGTATTAGAAGGCTTGCATAGGATATGGGAAGGGAGACTGTGTACTTTGCAGTGGTAAATTAACAGAACATTACCCCACATGAAGGAGTAGGAGGGAATACTGAATGCTAAAAGCTTAGAAAACTGTTACTCATTCCTCTTGGCTTAATGGTCTTTTGAAAAACATTAAATATTGTTGTTGCAAAATGGCAATACAGGAAAAAAGATATTTTGTAGGTGATGAGCTTGTTTAGCAACACAGTATTCTGATGCTTAAAACTATGAGCCAAGATGATAAAAAAAAATGCTGTGCATTTGCTTGACAGTTATGCTGCTAAAAGACCAAAACAATAATACATGCTTTATGTTTTCAAATGGACTGCTCCAAGACCCAGTCTTTATTAATTTTTCACTCTGGAAAACTGCAGTACCATTGGCAGGACTTTTCTCTGGGTGATTTAGGGTAGGATGCCCAAGTGTGCTTTTTGATTTGCTAGGCTGGTTACAGTGGAGTGCTGTAAGGTTGAATTGCTTTCGACTCACTGAGTTGGGATGGGGGGGAAGAGATCAGATGAATAAAAAGGAAGAGAACGGAAAATAAAATCCCCTCAGAACCTAGGTTTGCAGCTTAAGAGTTTGCGTATTAAAAATAACTTTTCTCATTGGTCAAAACATTTAAGACCAGAGGAAAATGTGTTGAGATTGTAAACCTGTAGGTGTTTTTGTATGTTGATAATACAGTGGCTGGTACGGAAATTACTAGACTTCAGTTTTCTTTTGCTTGTACAGCTTGACAAGGCAGTGAGGAATTTTTCTGGAATCACTCATAAAAAAGGTTCAGAAAGAAGAGCCACTTCTTTTCAGTAAAATTGTTTTGCAAATACTCTATTCAGCATCAGTCCATGAAAGTAATGCCAAATTTCTAAAGGCTTTTAATCTATGCTAGCGTTTATTTTTTTAGTTTTGACAAGCATAATATAAATGATTCATATGCTTTTTATAGAAATCCAAATTTTTTTAAAGTTTTGTTGAAGAGGTCCACTTAAAAAGATGTTTGGATCATGTGTTCACTGGACTTCTGTCTACAAAAGGAAGGATCTGTGTGTGTGTTCACCCATAGTCCTGTCCTGATGCCATGTGTAGAACAGCTGTCGTGGAACGTGTCTCCTTTCTGACCTGAAAAGATTATATTGAATAGCTGATTCCAAGTAATCAAATGCTGGTGCTGCACATAATATATACTATAAATGTATTTTTAGGTTGTTGGATTATTTATCCATGTGTTAATTCTGTATTAAAGTTACAGCATGTGGAGTTTTTCGTGTGTACAATCAATTGTATCAAAACTGTTCCATGCTCTCTAGTACTGAAATAAGCAGTAAGATCTCTAATATCTACAGAAGTATTGTTCTTTACTGCAACAAGATTTTTACACGTAAGTGTAGACCATCAAGAACGTCTTTGTTTTCGTTTAGCAATTAGGCTAAAGGATATTGTATGGACCCCAAGCTTCCAGTAATTTGGGCTTAAAGATGGTCAGGATTTGCTGTACTAGAACAAAATTGCTGTAATATGAATAGAGTGAGTGGGAAGCAGCCTGCAGTTTCCTGATATCAGGAAGGAACTGTTTGTCACTGAAAGAGGTGAGGAGGCAAGCTAGATATCTGCAAATGCTGTCACTGAGGCCTCTGGTACTTGATGCATTGATTCTGTCTTCCCTGCGCTGCTTGTCAGCCTCAAAGACGACTGGAAAATATTTAAGGAAAGGATATTAAGAGGGAGAAAGACTCTTAAAATTCCATTCCCACATCCTTTAATATGACCTGTTGTTCTGTCTCTGATGCTTCCTATGGGCACCCATCAGAGAGTAGATTCAGCTGAAATTAGGGGCTGTAAAAGTTAGTATTGACATCTAAATAAAGTTTCAGATCTATCCATGGAGAGGGTTGCATCCTGGTTGTTTTAGGTTGTCTGATCACATTCTTTATAGAAGAGGAACAAGAAAACAGTGGTAATAGTGGCCATGGAGTTCCTTATCTACAGTTCACTTTTGGGATTAAGAAATGAGCACCCTTGAGGCATGTAAAGTGCTTTAACAAATCTTTGAAAATGTCCAGTGTAGACTGCTGAGACTATACAGCTTGCCTGTCCCTTCTTGAACAATGCTTGTCTCTTTGTACCTTAGGCAGCTGGGAAGCCCACTCAGTGGGGTGGTGATTGAGTCACATCTCAGGTTTTCTTTTTGTTCTTTGCCCTAATTTGAAAACATGGTAAAATATGACTTTATCTTTGGTAAGTGTTCCTGGCATGTCTAAAGCCTAAAACCTGATTCTGTTGTAAATGAGGGCTTAAGTGATACAGAATAGTTCTGCATCACTGGGTGCATTCTGTGACAAGTTTTGCAGAAAGCAGGGCACATGGGTACCCTGTCTTTCATGCTCCAGTGTGGAGGCAACGAGTGAATGTGCTGTCATGCGTTAATGTGGAAGCAGCAGCCCGTGTGTTTCAGGAGTGAAGGAACTAGGTGCTCTTGTGGAACATTAAGACTGTAAAATGTAATATCTATAGCAGAAGAGAACCAACAATTGTTCCTGTCAAACTGTCAACATTTCTTTTAAAATTAAAAATGAACTTTGTAAAGATCTATTGTGGCGTTGCTGTGGCTTTGCTGCATTCCAGTGTGTAGGTAAACAGCACTTGATTAAAAATTTTCATGCTATGAGGATTTTAAAATGCTGGACTGAGAGTAATTGATCCCAATATATAATCTGGAAGAGTCAGGGAATTTTGTTGTGTTTCTCTGAGTTCCGTTTTTTTGAGGTAAATGTTGAAGCAAGCTTGTTATTCTGTGTTCTTTCCTTGGGCTATCAGTTAACAGCTTTTGTTTGTTTTTAGAGGATTCAACAGTGAAAGGAAAACCTAGTGAGAGAAACAAAGAGAAAAAAGCAACCAGACCAGTGCGGAAATTGCAAAAACTGACACGGTTGTCAAGTCCAGAGTCCAAACAAGGTGACTAGCTCTACTGTAGAGGGAAGACTGTGGCACGTCCTTCAGAGATGAGTTTTGTCTTAAGAAATAAAGAAAAATTAAAGCATATTGCTTTCAAAGTCTTCTCAGATGTGCCATAATGCTGTTGTAGTGTGTTTGTAATCTGTATGCTGCATTGGGGATGTCTATGTTTTTGTTGGTTGGTTGGCTGTGTGGGGGGTTTTTTTGGTTTATTTTAATTTTCTGCCTTTCCACTTGCTGTGTGCACCACCTTATGGAAACTGCTGAAGACTGTGTGTTTCTTGGCGGGGCGGGGCAGGTATTCTTAGGTATCTGTCAGGCCAACACAGACAAAAAGTAGCAATAGCTCTGTTCTGGATCCTGCTTCTGTTTTACTTGTGTTGAAGCTGGTTAGTGACTGACCTACAGCTCAGTGAATAACTCTGAGAGGAGGAATAGAGGTGATATCAAAATCAGTGCCAGCAGGACTTGCTGCGTTGCACTCCTCTGTGAGGAGGGGCTGCAGTGAAAGCTGTTCTCTTATGTGATTTCTCAGCGGGGAAGCAGAGAACAGGATGTCCTTCTGGCTCTTCTCTGGCTGTTGTTCTTCTATGTCCTGTGTCAAGTTGTTCCTGTCCTGCACCTTCAGTTCTGGCTTTTTCAGTTAGTGAAAGAATGTAAAAACACGTTCCCTGACAAGTCTTACAAGTCTTGATATTTATAAAGGAATGTTTATTTCTTTTACCAATTAAGAATTTTTTATTTCCAGTGTTTTCTGACATTTCCACTGTCTATTAAATAAAATTATTTAGAGAAGATTATGTGAACAGGTTACTGTAGAGCAGTGCCTTATAGTAGAAAATTAACGGTTTGTGGAATTCTGTCAGTGCTTCTTAGTTTTCCAGTAATGTTAATCTTCAGTACTGTGTGTAGCAAAAGAGTTAGGAAGACTTCCACATCTGCTTTGTATTTTGTTTTATTTTTCATACAAAGTAAGTAGTTATGACTGCAATCACACTACAGAGCAATTTTTTTTTTCTTTAAGTACATGGGAGGTGATGCATCTCTTGCACCTTTTAAGGTTTTATATTTCTCCTTACATACCGTGACCCATAACTGGTAAACACTTTGTGGAAGAAAAAAAAGCTGCTTTAAAAAATTATTACAAAGGGTTTTTTTTAGAGAGTGAATACACCCTTCTGCATGCTGTAAATCATGAAGCTGCATGTGAATATTTTGTGGTACTAGATGCTAATACTTAAAAGTAAGTGATAAGCATAGATTTGCTCCTTCCTATGCTGATCAATTCGTACTTAAGGAACTACACTAACTTACATATCTTTGACACTTCCAAGTGAGGGAGGAGCACAGCGATTGCTGCATTTTTTAATGGCAATGGTTATTCTCCATAGTGGATTAAATGTGAGGAGAATGATGGCCTGAAATCCCTAGAAGATAAGAACCAGATCCAAGTGGCATATCCGCGATGGTCCGTCCTCCTCCAGTCATAGCAGTAAGAAACTGCTTAACATAGCTAAGGCTATAAATAACCACAGCTCATGTTCTGCTCCCTTAGCGTGTTTTAGTTCAAACAGCTGACTTGAAATGGAAGATGAGACTTTACACTGCCTTTTTAAATGCATACAGAAGTAATTGAGAACAGTGAGTTCGGCCAGAGAACCCCTTTGGCTGATAATGTCTGTTCCAAAGAGGCTTGTAGTGACGTGTTTCAAGTGACAGATTTATAAAATACTTGGATAATTTACAATGCAAGCAAAGAGTACTGTTAGTAAATGAATGAATAGTGGGCTACAGACTTCTGACTGAAGAAGATTCCTCCTTCTGGTTTAAAATAACAAAAAGAAAAGGAAGGGGGGTGGGAACTGAGGACTGGGATTGCCAAAACACTATTGGGCTGCTGTCCTGGATTTCACTTGAAGTTGCTTTGGTAAAATGTCTTAAAAGTCCTGTTGGCCCCAGAGTACAATCCCTTTTTGTCTGGCTATGTTTTCATGCTGCAGTGTCTGGGTTTGTTTAGGCAGTGCTGTCAGAGGTAGAACCTGAAATTGAATGGTTAGAAATCAACTGCAAATTCTGTATTCAAGTTACGTACTTTTCTAGCAATAACATACTGCTAAATGGTCTGAATTAGGTTATTAATATCCTTTTTTATATGATAATTTTCTCCAAAGCTTTTTAAGGTCATTATTTCAAAAAAATAGTTAATAATATTGCAAGTTAGTGGGCTGAAAGGTGAGTTGAATAAACCTTGCATTTAATCTAACCAATATTAGGTAAAGATGCCGCCGTACCCAGTTTTTATCATTTAATTATATGTGGGATGGTAAAATAATACTAATAACATTTTGATTGGGTTTCTGTCACCTGTGAGGTAATCTGTTCTTGAATTAAGTATCAGCTAATAGGGTTCTATCTTAACTATTTTCACTCATGGTACAGAAATCCCAGCTAGAGGACAGTGAGTTAGTATTGGCATAGAACAACTGCTGCTTGGTATTTTTTCACCTCTCACAAGACACCTGTCTCAGCGATTAATTATCTGTAAAAATCTCTGAAGTTTTTGTTTGGGCTTTTTTTCCTAGACTATCAGCTAATATTCTTTAAATATGAAGATTTTTTTTTTATCTCCCACCTTTATTTTTGTTCTTATTATTACAACTTTTTAGATGCTTTTCTCTTTTTTCTTATTTTCCTTATTTAAATGGAGATGAACAGCTTCTTCTCAGACCTCTACAATTATTTCCCCTTTCCCCCCCAGTAATGTTTGCTTATACATTTTAGACCCGTATAACCCTTTTTTACATCAGTTTTTTTAGGGCTTTAATGTGCTACAGTATGTTCTAGATTGTTACATTGTGTTCTATGTAGGCATGAAGCACTGATATTTGTGTGATTCAGCTGTTGAGTGTGTTGGTGGTACATCACTGTTATGACTGTTTTGTGTAACTGTAGCCATACCACTTATGCAGAACTAAATGGTACAGAAATGATTAAGGGTTGCAATAAATACTACTTTTTGATACGTTGGAAAATCCATCTAGTGCTTGACTTCTATTTATTACTTATTGTGCAGGTGGAAACTATGTAATAAGTGCATCTTCCTGGCGGGAGGGACAAAAGCTAGTAAAAAAGATACTGGGTCCAGCTCCCAAAATAGAACAGGACAGAAGAGCTGTATCTAGTGACAGAACAGGACGAGAACGAACTGCCAAGTCTGGTAAGTTGTACTTTTATCACTGGACTTTTTTCATTTAATTTATTATATAACACTGCAAGTCTGCAGAATAAAGAAAATTTCTGAGATAGAATGTAATCAGTTTCTTATTAAAATAACTCCTATTTTTAACCTGGAATTCGAGGGTGAAGAATTTTGCTCACATCCATGGTTGGGATGCATAACCTCTCTTCTGGGTAGATTATGAACTTGTCTCGGTGTCATGGGAAGCCTACCCTGTGCATGTGACTCAGAGCAGTACACGCTGCGAAAGTGCTCAGGAGCTCTGGAAAAGATGGGAAATAGGTTGCAACCAAAAAAATGGATCACCTGCCATCTGTCTTTGCCTCTTGAAGCTAGTGGGGAAGGGAATGGCTAACAGTGGTCCAGAGCCCTGTTGAATTTTCCAGATGTGCTGCATATAATACCTAAGCTATGGTTGGGCATCCCTGTTTTACAGGAATTGTGCTTCTTCCAGATACTATATAGTGTCATCCATGTGCATCATAAATCTTTATTGATTCCTTCGCTAGGCCTTTTCAGAACTTATCCAGAATCTCAGACAGGGCAAGTAAGAGATGGTGGTAGCTGCTGTGCTGCTTATGCCTGTGAGGTGGTGAGGCTGGTAAGAGTATAAAGGGTGTGAGCTCAGTCTAAACAAAGGCTGCTGTATTCAGACTATGGTAGTGGATGAAGCAAAAGCACATTTACAGTGACATCTGCACTCCTTCCTCGTCCTCACTTTTGCAGCTGTTTCAGTGATGGCATGTAATTTCCCAAATTTGATTTTTACCTGAAATATTTGACAAGTTTTATTCTTTAGCAGGCTGTATTGGAAGGACAGGTTCAGATTCTAGACTGGATGTTACCTGTAAAAGCTCTTCAAGAAGTTCTGAAAGGTCAAGAAGTAAAGTACGGTCTGAGAATAATCTGAAGAAACTGGAAGCTTCTCTTCCAGATGGTAACCAAGAAGATCATACCTCTGTAAATAAGGACTTCTTGCCCGTGGAGATACGTGGAATTCTCGATGACTTGCAGTTGGATTCCATGAGTACAAAGCAAGAGAAAGATGTGGAAAAGCAGAATCAGAAATCTGTTTTGCCTTCTCAAAATGCCAGGAGCCACAGTCCGACCAAAAGGAAACCGGACAAGATAGCTGCTAGTGAGGAGCCTCAGGTGATCTCTAAGAAACGTCACTACGATACAGATGAGGTTCGTCAGTACATCATCAGGCAGCAAGAGGAGAGGAAGAAGAAGCAGAATGAAGAGAAGAAAGCACAAAAGGAGGCAACAGAACAGAAGAACAAAAGGCTCCAAGAGCTCTACAGAAAGCAGAAGGAGGCTTTCAATAAAGTGAAGAATGTGCCTCATCCTGAGCCTTCAGCAGCCAAACGGTTACAGGAAGCCTATTCTAAACTATTGCTGGAACGTACGTTTTTAGAAGAGCCACCTCAGCTGCCTACGGTGCAGGAAACACAGGTATAGCTGATTCACTGACTTAATGTGTTGCAGTTGTTTGCAGGAATAGGAGGTGCTATGTTTAGGAAGGTCATGACTTGTCCTGGTCTGGTTATCAGTTAAGAAAAAGGATACAAGAAAACAGTGTAGTGTTTGCTTAAACATAGTGGTTTTATTCTGGAGCCTCCTTGCTAGTGGCTGCTTTTCAGCACAGCAAGGCTTACTAGAAAGATGAATGGAAATCATCTTGCTATTATAAATAGAAGCAGAGTTCTGAATATTAGCTAACAGCAGCTATAAAGGTTGGCTCTTAAGAAAACGGTAAATATCAGTCAAACCGTGAATTGAAGAGCTTTGAAGTTGCTTTCAGTCAGTGGACAAACTTCATTAGGAGTGAGTTAAATAAGTTTGCTAATCAGAAACTGAATATGAAAGAAGATTAATAGATGGTAAAAGACTAGTATAACTTTGATGTGTTCGGCTGAACTAGTTCAGTATGTGTGGAAAGATTTTTTTTTTTTTCCCCAGTACATTCTGCTGAGACAAAACCATAAATGTCTTGTGTTTTTAAGTCTGTGTGTGGTAGGAGAGATGTGATACTACACTGAGAAATGTAAGCCTTTTCAATTTTAATGAGACAAGAACTTCTGAACTCCTGCAGACTTTTGAAAATGTGCTTTTCTGGTTGTCTTCATTTCTAGCCCAGACCTGGTTATCAACCATCTGGGGAATCTGACAAAGAAAACAAGGCTCAAGAGCGTCCTCCTAGTGCATCTTCAAGTAGTGACATGTCGCTTTCAGAACCGCAGCAGCCGCTACTGAGGTGAGCCATTGTGGGCCTTTTGAGAGAGGAAAATACTCTAGTTTTCACCTCTGAGAAGTGAAAGTAGACTAGGCTCTTAAGTTCATATTCTAGCAAGAGTAATTGTCTTTATGGCAATCATAATGTTTCCTCGCAGTAAAGAGGAAGCTGATGCAGGAAAGCATGTGAAAATTTTGGCTATGGGTATTTAGTGAGTCTGTAAATAAAGTGAATGGTGGTTGCTGTTAATCTTTTGCTGACATCATGAGGGTGCACATTTCATATTGGAAGGCATATGTCCATTGCCATCGGACAAGAGAAGCTGGTCACATGAATATGTCTGTTGATTTTTTTTCTTACTTGATTTGTTCAGTGTTTCTATTTAATCAGTTGTCTTGGACTCAGGCCTTTAGTTACTGTCTCTAAAGTACTAAAACCCTCTGCTTCAGCTTGGAACTAGCCTTTCCCCGTTACCTTTCACGCTGCTTTCCCCATTTTTAATTGTTCAGTGTATTATCAAAGTCTTTCTTACTGTAAGTAAAGGTGCCTAACGAAACACTTATATTTAAGGAACTAAAAATCCTAGTTTCTTGCATATCCTTAATATCCCTGTTGTCCAAGTGTGTCTTCGTTTTTAATTACATAATGAATGCTTCTTAAATATATATACATGCTTCGTTATGTGTACCTTAACTTGGTCAAATCCATGGTGACTTTGTAAATTCAATGAGACCTGTTTCCTTTCTGGAGAAGTTCAAGGAAGCACTGGGAATGCTTTGTAGTACCATATACAGAATAGGCTGCTAAACCATATGGTAATAAATATTGTTAGTGTAACGTTGTAAGGAAGAAATGTAAGTACTAATAGTAGGGGAGAGATGAGACTTAAAGGGCTGCATATGTTATTTGGAGAGCCTCATAGTAACCAGAGAAGCAATTTTTTGTGAGGGACTTTCCAGGTTTCCTAGGGTTCAGAATATGTGTGAGTGATCTTTAGTGAAGGAAGGTCTCTGCAGAGCTCCTGTCATGCAAATGGGAGCTATCTGGAAATAAAAAAGATGTCTTACAGGACATTAAACATCCTTGCATTTCCATTCCTCCTTTTCTTTAAGTGTTCTTCATGCCTACCCTAAGTGAAAGCTCCAGTGAAACATGGGCTAGCTTCAACTGGAGGGGGAAGGCTGGGGCTAAGAAATTCCAAGGAAAAAAAAAAAAAAAGTTTCCTCCCTTTTGAAGTTAGGAAACTTTTGGAAAAGACTTACTGCTGATGATGAAAACACCCAGCTTGTTATAACTCTAAAACACACAGTACACCATAAATGGCATTTCAAATTTGGAAGGTGCTGTGTTGGTTGTGTGGGAAGCTTTTTTGTTTGTTTCTTTTGGGGGGGGGGTTGGTGGTTTTTTTTGTTCTTGGTGTGTTTTTTTTAAAATAACATTCTGTAACTATTTACTGTCCCATTCCCTGCCCCTCTGATTCCACCAAAAAGTATTTCTTCCTGAAAAATAAATTTGTGTTAATGATACTTTCATCTAAAATGACAGTACTTGTGTAAGTCATCAACTTAAATGTTGATTTTTCATTTCAGGAGTGATTTGATGGAGCCTCCGTGGGTACAGCCAGACAGGTTGAGCCCAAGAGTCCAGCTCTCTCACCCGCAAGCTCTCATGGGCTCAAGTGGAGGCCCTTGCTCCCAACACTGGAGTCTGGAGCAGATGGACCTTTTGTCAAAGGAGTGTGATGCAATGTTGGCAGGCAGGAGAAGCCATGCTGCACCTATGGGATCACTGACCTTGATGCCTCAGCCATACCTGAATTCACCTGCTGCACAGCAAAATCTCTTAGTAAAACCTACTGCTAGCCAATATAAGAGCAAATTAGATCGGATTGAAGCTTTGAAAGCTACAGCTGCTTCCCTTACTAGCAGGATTGAAAGCGAAGCCAAAAAGTTGGCTGGGGCTGGTATCAATTACGGTACCATGTGGAACTCAGACCGTGAATTTATGCAAGAAAACCAGGATGATGGGCAATGGGCAAAGGCTGTGAGTCCTCCTGTGAGAGAGGAAAATGAAGATGCTTTTTCAGCCAGAATTCAAAAAATGTTGGGTACCTGTGTGTCTCATACAGCCTTTGATGACAGCCTTCCTGGGGTAGGCAACCTTAGTGAATTTAAAAAGCTTCCTGAAATGATCAGGCCTCATACTGCTGCAGTTAGCCTTGGAATGAGGTCCCCCGCTGCTAACAGGCATGAGGGGATACTAGGACATTTATCCAAGAGGCAGACTGACTCCCCAGGGTGTGAAAACCAGGCTTACGCTCCAAACAAAGCTGTCATTCCTCATGAGTCCAGCATCGACTCCATCAGCGAAGGGCCTCTCCTGAGTGACAGAAGCCTCTCTGAAGAGGAAGGAAGCCAGCACAAAGAGTTGCCACTGAAGATGCTGGAGATGTTAAAAGAGAAGGATTTCTGCATTCGGGAGAGAAATGCTTTTGAGCCCATAAAGGAGTTTCAGAAAGAAGCTGAGAAGTATTTGCCACTTCTTACTCAGACAAGTGGCGCACACAGCAAGGGGCCATGGGAGGAACTGGCGAAGGGAAGTCCCCACAGTGTCATAAACATCTTTGCGAAAAGTTATCAGCTTCATGGAAAAGGTAAAAATGGAAAAATTTCTTGAAGCTCTTGTGAATTACTGTTTTCTTGGTCTTACTACTCCTTGCACTTTATACGTCACAGGTAAGGAATGTGCTTTTAGATGTCTCAAACATGAATTTGTGTAAGGCTTTTCTACTTTACTTTTGGATGATAAATTATTTCTCCCACCTTTTGCCTTCTTGTCTAAGGAAAAAAAGAACAACATGCCCCACACACAATTTTGGGCTGGAAGAAGATTATTTTTGTGTTAGATTGTGCTGTATTTCTAGATCAATAACTAATTCATATGCTGAGTTACATGTATTAAGGACACGCGTAATTACGGAATTGTGAATGTAAAGTTTACATTTATTGTATCCAAAATTGCATACTAAATCTAAATTGCCCAGAGTACATTTGGAAATGGTTCTCTCCATCATGGAGAACAGACCCTCTGGATTGGAGTGTGCATCCTCCTACTATATACACACTCCAGATCATCTGTAATAACACATCATTCCTGTTTCAGTTAAGGCAGAAAGATGAAATGCATGCTTTATGCAGCACTTACTTTGTGGCATAAACACGAGTGCTTGGATATGTCCTGAGTTCTTGCTATGCAAGAATAATATAGCTTTACTGTATTATTAGAAACGTGTAACTTCAGTGGATGAATGATGTGGACTTTCCTTTTGCATCTTTGCTCGTGCGTTATTTGATAATGTCTCGAAGTAGGGCGACAATTAAACCTCTCATAACAATCTTTGATTTTGAGAAGGTAAGGTTTTGGTGTATCAGCAGGGAAAGTCTCTTGCTTAAACAAGCCCATTTCAAGTGTTACTGTCTTAGGGCATGCTTTACAAGCATCTCATGCAGGATGCTTCATTTGATTTTCATTTTTTGTACAAATTTATTCGTCATTTTATGAGTACTGTTTCTCTTGTGTTGAATTCCTCATTTTGAGGAGGAATGTTTTCTGACAAGTTGATTTTTATCATGTATTTTTTCTTGATTCTTTTTTTTCTTCATTTTATTTCCCTTAAAGATGATTGCATTTCAGTTTTCTGCAGATGACTCTACTCTCAAGCACTGTGCTCTTCAAGAATGTTTTAGCTAGAGTGTGTTAACGAAGTAGAGTGTTCAATAATTTACGAAAAGATGAAGACTGTGCTTGTTATGTTGTGTTAAAACTGCCATGGGATGTCTATACTGTTGTTTTCCTGATGTTTTTGTGTTTGAAAGGAAGTCTTTCTAACTTGTGGTTGGGAGCATTTTAATTCCTGCAGCTTTATTGCCTGTTTTATGCACACTTGCATTTGGTATAATTTTTGTCTTTTTGCTCCTTTATCCACACTTTAGTGTTTGATGAAAGGTCAAATGGAGGGTCTGCCCTTCTGCGCCCTTTACTCCCTGCCATGAGCCCTCCTGAGAGTGTGGTTTCTTACGAAGATGATTTTGCCTCATCGCAGGGAAGTGGCACTTTAACAGACAAAAAGATTGCACGTGACCTCAGGTAACTCTATGTTAGACTTCTTGTAAAAATCAAAATGCAGCATTTGACAGAAAATAGTTAATGCAAAATTGGTTTCATAATATGCTGGATATCTTTTCTGTTGTGCTGTATTGTAATACTAGTCAAAGTGATGAGGTATTTCCTTAGGACCTTGCAGTTAATACAGCAACCAGCATGGTTAAGACATAAAGATTAGAGTCAAGTATTCCTGTTCACTGTCTAATTTTTGTTCTTCGTTAGTCTGGCAGGTAGCTTTAGGCAAGGGACTTAAGCTTTGTAGTGAGGTGAAAATTAGTTCTCCAACTTGTGTGGCTGCTATAATGCTCAATGGGTTAGTCTTTGTAATTTAGAAAAAAGAAGCGATATTTGAAAGTGTTAAAATATCTTCAGTACTTCAAAATTTTGTAAAAAGCCTATAATTACTTTCAGTAAGGGTTCAGTAATGCTTAGTAGTGGATACATAAATTGCCTGTAAGAACTTTTAAACCTTTTGTTCAGACTAAAATTTGAAGACTGTAAATTCTAGACTCTCCGTGTTACTATTGAATTCATGTGGCTTCCTGAATTTCCTAAGACCCCTGTTTTGTAATGACATATATTTACATCTTTTGGGCACCTTGGGGAAGGCCACATGTACTGTGTTTATATTGGTGGTACTTTACCTCAGAAGAAAGGAAGGTAAAAGGCAGTTTGCACACTGAAAATGTTGACTGCAAAAAATGTTTTCTTTCCAGTTAAACTTCTTGATAGGTCTTCTGTTGGTATTATTTAGTATATGATGCATTACCCCCTTATTTGCAAATCTTTTGTAATCCTTTATTGAAAATCACTAATTTCTGTCAATTTACTGATGATATCTATATGCCCAGAGATTATTTAGAATGCAGTCATATTTGGAGTAATTCTCAGGTTCAATTCTGTAGTCAAATAGCTCTTAAGAGTTAGCATTGGAAAGGATGATTGCTACCCGTTTTTTACTATTTCATATTATTAGAAGAATGTTTCAATATGTTCAATATCATGTAAAACTTTCTACTGTTTTAGCTGTAGTAGCTTTTAATCTCAAAATCAATGCTTTTCAAGATGGGCTAGTTAATACAGTTTTAGCCCTCTGTCTCCAGTTTACTTGTGCACAGTGTAATATGGGAGTTGGAAGTCCTTAGTTAACCACTGTCAATGTGCTCCTTTTTAGTGTTGCTGGCAGCAGTAATTCAAGCATTCAGGAAGAAGTTCCTAGTAGGAAGTCTCCCCATGAACCTCGATCTGTAGAGCTTGCTTCTCAGCATTCATCTGGACCACGGTCTGCAGCATCTTCTCGCTCATCTGCTTCCTCTAAAAAGAAGGGGAAAAAGGAACGTAAGTGCAGTACTTCACTGTAGGGTTGTTTTTTTTTTTTTGAAGGAGGCTTTAGGGTTTTCTTGTTATGAAAATTGCAGTCTTTCTACATATCTAGAAACTGTAATCTAATACAGATAGGCAGATTTATTTATTCCTCCAGTGATTCCTTCCTAAATTCTTTTTGAGTGATTATTCTCTGACCTTAAAATGCATCTGAAATTAAATAGGCAAGAGGTTATTAACAGTATTGAAAATGTTTCCTTTCCTAAACCAGCCTTCTAACAAATTAGTTAATTTTAATATCATGTGGGAACTATCCTCAGATTCTGGACTGAGAAGATTCCAATAGACTGCTGAGAAATCTGAGTTATGGCCACATTTATGAAGGTGACAACAAGTTTGCCTGTATATGCTTCATCTTTGGATCATAGACAGTTTTCATAGTGCACAAATTAATAAATACATTTTTTCCTACAGTAACTTGTACATTACAAAAACATGAAGAAACTTGATATGTGGTACAGTCTTATTATATAAGCAATGGGTGACATAAGAAAAAGCTAGTTTTAAAGACAATAAAAGGATGAGAAAAATAAGATGGGATATTCCAAATTATCTCTCTTACTATTTTTTCAAAATTCTCTAGCTTACCCAAAGAAAGCTAGGCTTTACTCTAATTATCTATTATTGTGCTTGTTTTCTTTATTTAAACTGATAGCGTTCTGAAAAGTTCGCTGAGTGACAGTTTTGCTGACAGTGGACACAATATGCAGAAGAGAACTTAATCTCCTGTAGGAAACTGCCAAATTTACATTTCTTGCTTGTTGGATTTATAGATTTCTAACTCAAAGGTATCTTTAAGTGGGGAAAAAAGTTCTCCATTATTTGTTTTGGGGTTCCTGATGGCTAAGATATTCATACTTAGAATACCAAATGTAAACTTTTTGCAATGTTGTTGCTTCTTAGGGTTGGACTCTTTCAATGGAAGTTCTCACCACTTCCCTGTGGAAGAAGATAAAATGCTATCTGAATTAGAGTGGGGATCCCAACAGACAAAGAAGTCCTTATCAAGTAGCAGAATTTCTAGTAAAGATCATGAGCAGAACCCAGATACAGACAGCACATTAGAAAACTTGTCTGGACACTCCCTAATGAGGTAACATGAACCTTGTAAGACTGTATGCAAATATAACTAAGCTTGGTGGTGTTGTGGCATGTTATTAAATGGCTGTGTCTTTGGGTGTGCAAAAGGAAAGTAACAGAAATAATCAAATGTTAGTAAGATGAGCATGCAGAAAACGTTTTTTTCCCCTGTATTTTAAGTATGAAAGACCAAAGTAGATGTCTGTAGTAAGAGCAAATACAAAACACTGATTCCTCCCCAAATAACCCCTCTGTTTTTGTAAGGATAACTGGCCAATAGAGGTATGCTGTCAGGTTCAGTACCATAAGCATTAAAATACAGTTTTCGTCTTCCAATTCTACAAATGGTCTGTAAGAAAGGGGGGGTGGGGGGAGACAGCTAGTCAACTTGTGCAGTCGTCTTGCTCTTTTCAGCAGAATCCACAGACATTTTTGGCTAGCCTATCCAGCTCTGTGAGTTGATGCTTTTTGAGAGATGAACTGATACTCAGAAAAGAGTGTAGAAAAAGAGGAAAAAATTCTAATTTTCTGTTGCAACCTCTGTATGTCTAGCTATGAATGCAGTTTTTCTGCTAATTGTGCAATGAAGGTGGTTATGAAATACTCAGTTTTCACTGCACTTTTTTCTAAAAAGCAACAAATAGTACGAATGGTCTCTCACTCATTCTTTGTGGGTATAGAGTGGTTCCAAGGTATTGACTTATATTGATGACTTTCAGTGATGCCCAGTTTTGGGTTTGAAAGGTCCTGGGACCTACTAAGATGTGCCAAGTAAAGCAGAACATCTTCCTAAGGGATGTAAGCAGCCACTGTTAATCCTCTTTGGCTTAATAAAATTGGAATAGTAAATTTAAGAAGTGTCTACATAATTTTTTGTATGTTTGGAAAGCGATGTCTTCAGCTGTCTCTTAAGAAGAAATGTTTCTGTAGTATTTTACTGTTTAAGTCAAGTTTTGGTCTTCAAGCATTTCATTGCATTTTGGTGAAAGAGATTGAGACTCAGGGCAGTGGTTTATCACATTCAGTTGCATTCGTATGCTGACAGTAACCTGTTTTTTTTAAAAATACTGTTCATCGTATTTTGATATCAAAATATTGCCCTGATTTCCTGTGAGTAAAACAAATTTCTTCACTCAGACTCTCAAAACAGATGTGTAAATACACATGCAGGTGAGTGCATCCTGCAATGCCACCTTTTCTAACAGAAGGCATTGAACTGCTTGTCTGGTCATGTAGATACATGTAGATACTATGTTAATTTTTTTTTTTTTTTTTTTTTTGGTGTGTGCTAACTAGGTTTAATACTGGGAGGAAAAATTGAGTGCTCTAGAAACTTAACCCTAAAATGAGATACAGGTACAAAGCCCATCTTATGAGACCATTTCCTAAAGGCAGACTGGGCCTGTGCAAACCATAAAAAACTGTGCCTTTTGCGTGGATTTGTTTGGTGTATATAAATGGAAGAACTAGGTTATTGCTTTATTGTCTTATCACATGGCTGGACTTAGAACAATATTGACTCCTTTCTTTTTTTGTTTCATTGTCAGTTTCTCGGACAAGGGGAGATCCCAGAAGACACCGACTTCTTCCCCATCTCCTAGTTCCCAAAAAATGTTGCAGTTTGATTCTATAGGCAATACAGCAGAAAGGGTCAAGTCACCTGCTGGCTTTCCTGGAAGTACAGCATCAGGGCTGAAGCCTAACGTAGCCTTCCCTGACTTGAGTCTGGGAACTAGTAGGTCTGTAGCAGGAGCAGCCTCAGCGAGTGGTGAGTTGTTTTGTTAAAACTATACTAATCCCAGAGCAGGTTGTTTGGGTTTTTTTTCCTTTATTTTTTGAGGCGGGACACTGAAGTCTATGGAGGTTGACTAGTAAGTCTTATCCTGCAGGATGTATGCGCTTCTCCCCTGCTGGTCTTCAGCATCGTTTATCAGCAGAATTGAACTACCTTAGTGCTATTGAGGAGTCTGTGCGACAGCTTTCAGATGTAGAACGAGTACGAGGCATATCACTTGCACAGCAGGAAAGCGTTTCTTTGGCTCAGATTCTAAAGGTAATGGAAAAATACTTCCTTGTCTTAACCTTCCTTTTTTATTCTGCAAGAAAATTAATCAAATTGGGCAAGTTATGCTTTTGTTAGCAATGCAGAGAAATCATCATGGGTGTGATGTAGCATCTCTGATAATGTCAGTTTTTTAGGATTAATATCTGTTATCTTTCCTATTTTAAGTCGACACCAAGGAACTGGTGACTAGAATACGTGTCATTAATATACCATTAGCTGGAATCACTGCTTTGGTTGTGTACTTCAGTAAAATAAAAACTCGATTATTTACTAGGTTTGATGTTGGGTCCCAATGCCATGCAGTGTAGTTGTTCAGGCTGGATCATTTGCCTTATTCCATGAAGAGGATATTTTTGTTTGAACTTTCTTATGTTGACAAGATTGCTTTTTCTAGTTTGTTGAATTAATTGGTCTCCTAAATCATCCTTCTTCCTACACTGTGATGGAAGAGTATGGGGAATGTGCATTGTCTACTGCCTACTTAAAAAGGGAGAGGGTCAGTTGGTAGGCTGGAAATTTTACTTTAGCAGAAGAGGCACCACCAGTAGAGTAGATCTAGATCTTTCAGAGGTAGTTGCAGCCAGGGGCTAAGGCAAAAAAAGCTATTCACATTTAACTTGCATGATTAAAACTTGTTTTCCTAATCTGTAGGCACAGCAGCAGCGCCATGAACGGGACTTAGCCCTTTTGAAAATCAAGGCTGAACAAGAAGCTTTAGAAAGTCAGAGACAACTGGACGAGGCAAGGCAGAAGGCAGCTCAGGTAATGCTGCCCTTCAAAAAATGTGGAGTGTGTAAGAGGCAAAATGCTGTAAGTAAATCCGTGCCTACAAGTATTTTTAATTTGGAGCTGGGAACATATGGAAGTGGTGAAGGGGTTTAATAGAGCTGAAAAAAGCTCTTAGGGGCCAATTGCCAATTTCAAACTTTTTTCCCCCAGATTGTGAGAAATAAAACTGTAGTAGTTATAGCCAGAAAATTTTGAAGGGCTGAACTGGCTGTGTTTTCCGCATAGGTACATGCGGAGTCACTACAGCATCTCGTCCAGTCACGGCAGGAGGCTGTACAAGAGACCCCATGTAAGGCTGCAGCCAAACAGGCAGAAACTGCATCTCACCAGATCCATGAGGTGAGGTCCTGAGTGAAAGGAAAAAGCTGTTCTAATTTCAGTATTATTTTGAATACTATTTTGCCTGTAGGTTGTTCTCTGTTCAGTGTCATTCTCAGTGCAACTTCTTCGCCTTCATAACATGACAAATGATAGGACTTCAAAGGAGCTTTTTTGGCATCATTACTCAGAAGTCAGTCAGCAGCCTTAAATCCCTGTTCACTATTCTTATGATCTTCCAGTTAACGAACTGTTAAGAAGTTTGTTCTTCCAGGATAGATTGATGATAGTGAGCACAACATCTTTAATTTGTAAGAGTTACACTCCATCAGGGATTGATCCTGTATCTGTTTCATGTGCAAATTTAATTAGAAAAGCAGGGAAATAGCAATTTCGCTTACTTTTGAAGGTAGGAGACCAACAAATAAGTAAAAAAAAAAAAAAAACCAGGAGGGGGGAGGATCTTCAGCAGAGCTCTTAATGTGGTATAGAGTTTGAAGTTTTCTTTTTTTGAGTTGCTTCTCATTTTTCTCGTGGCATACAGAATATTTATTAGTTTTCAGTTTTGTTTATCAGTTTTTATACTTTTTGTTCCCAACGTGTAGCAGTTGCTTCACTCATAGCTAAGGAAACACAGTAGCCAGAAAATGCTTTTGCTTTTTCATAGTTTAGCAATCACCATGACTGTGCATTAGGGTTATGGGATGGAGCGTGGAAGGCTGGTGGGTATGAACATAACTGTTTCTTCAAGGCTTATGTACGTTTTGGTGCTCAGCAAGGCTGTTTTTGTGATAGGTAATGGGACTGTAGAATAATACTGATGTACTTGTTCAGGGCTTTGTTACATATGTGAAGTTTAATTTTTGAAGAGACAAGAATGGGTTAGGTTAAAGGAGCAGAAAAGCTCAGGCATCTGAGATACATGCAGTGGTAGCTGATAGCAGGTAGTGAAGTCTTGGATAAAGACAAAGAAACATTTGTAGTTTATAAAGCCAAAGTGAGTGAAAACTAATTAAGAAACAACATAGAAGAAACAAAGACAGCTTTTATTTGGTGTAAGATTTTAATTTCTTTTCTTGCTCTAAGTTTGAAGTCTGAGAGTAAGAGGTGCTTGTGGAGAGGTTGTTGGGGGCGACCTGGTCGGTGATGATGGGCTAGCAGAGTAGCTTTTCTATCCACGTTCACTAGTGACTCCTGATATTCACTTGTTTTTATAAAACTGTATGCATTACAATTAATGCATATATTAATCGAAGAATTAATGAAGAAGCTCAGTATGTGTATTGGAAGTTATTGAAATACAGCTTATTGCTACCTTCAAAACCAACCTGAGTTTCCTGCTGTACAAGAGGCAGATGTTTGAACAAGAAGAAAAATAGTAAATTCTAAAGCTTCTAAAAACCAGTGTTATCTGCTGTGATTTCTGAAGCTCTTCTTATTTCTAGTCAAGTACACAGTGACTGCCATACGTTAAAAAGGACAAATTCATGGCTATCTGTTGATTTAATGTTGCCAATTTTAGACCTGGTAGTTTGCATAATATTGGAACTTTAAACCTGTTGCTTCCTTTAGAGTGCAAATAATGTTTCTTGCTCTTTGGGCAAGATGCACTTTCAAATGAAAAAGAAAACATTGTTTCTGGCTTTTTTTTTCCCCTTAATGTTTTATTATGTGGGAATCATTCTAGTGATCAGAGTTTGCTTAAGTTGATCAGAATGATATGGTAAGTAGTGTCTTGCATGTCTATAGTTTCATATCAATAATTCATCTCTGCTTAAATTAAAAAATATGTATTTACAGAGCAGTATGCACTTTTTACAACCAAAATTGGTAAGTATGTAACTACAAACCATCTCAAAACCATGTCTTACACGTTTGTTCAATAAATCAGTAAATTGACTATTTTCTCTTTCAAAACCATTTTGATGCTAATAAGCTCATTGTATTCCTTTGGTTTTTATTATACTCAGATGACAGAGTTAGCACGAACCCAGATCTCGGATACTGTCAGCGCTCCAGCTGCTCCAGTCACCACCTTGTTTGACCACCAGCGGCAGCATCATTCAGAGTTCATGAAGCAACTGAGAGCCCGAGCTGATACAAACAGGTTTTCTCTAATGTTTCACATCTTGGGAAGGATGAAGTAAGATAGTTAGGTTTTGCTTCACCTGTTCTTGAAGAAAATTGTAAGATGTCATAATGAACGAGCATTTAAAAAGAAGAATTTAGATTCCATCTTTATGCCCTCAACAGTGTACGCCAAAGGTGGCATTAACTGGTTATATGAAGCTCTATATAAAAGAGTAGAAAAAGATGCTCTAAGTGTTTTCTGGGATGATTTAACTAGTCTAAGCTTTAAGTGGTCTTTTCAGAAATTTTAACTGTTACTACTTCTAGTAAACTGATGAAAGCTTGTGAAAACGGTATTAGTCTTTGTTTTAAGAGAAGACAGATTCATCCAAAACGCTTCTCTTTCTCAGGAAATGTGAGTACACTGCCATGTCACAAGGTAAAGAGGAGCCAGGTGACTCGAAACAGACATACTCACTGATGTTTGATAGTTATTCAGAGTCCTCAAGATCAAAGGTTCATGATCAAAGGTAAGACGGGTTTAGATTACACAGGATTTTTTTGCTATAAATAAGAACTAAAGTACAAAGGAATATCAAGATAGTTCCATCAGTATTTTTTAAAAAAAGAGGGAAAGTCAGTATTAAACCTTCAACAGGTAAACCTGTCTTGTAAACCTTTAAGCTCTGGAATATGTGTCTACCAGAACTGACTTTGTCTTTAATTAAAAATCCTACTATACTGTGGTCCATAGTGTAATAGTATGTTGTGTGTTAATATCTTTAGTTTTGAGTTTGCTGTTCTAATTGGACACTTTTTTCTTTCCTAACTTTAGAATAATTGAGTTCCACATTTGTTTACTCATTCAGCTGAATTAGCAAGAGTCTAGCAAGCAGGTGAAGGGAAATGGTTATTCCCCCCTGTTTAGCTCTTGTGAGACTGTATCTGGAATACAGTGTCCACTTTTGGGCTCCTTTGTAAAGAGAAGACATTAACATACTGATGCAATTCTAGTGGTGAACCACCAAAGATGGTTAGGAGGCTGGAGTATGTGATATAAAAGAGAGGCTGAAGGAACTGAGCTAACTTAACCTGGAAAAGAGAAGGCTAAGGGAGCAGAGATCTAGTTGCAGTATCCTAAAGGTGGGTTGTTAGGGAACATGAGGCTTGACTCTTCTTGGGGGTGCACAGTGAGATGGCAAAAGGCAATGGTGACAGACTCCAGAAAGGGGAAAATCATTGGGAAAAAAAATGCTCCCTGTGAGAGTGGTGAAACACTGGATTGGAGGTGCAGGTAGGTTGTGGGAACCTCTGTCCTTGCAGGTGTTCAGAACTTGGACGAGGCCTTGACTTTGGTTGGATGAAATACCTTCAGGAATTGTTGAGCTGAGACTATTCTGATTTCTGTGCTGTGGCCTGCTTGCATACTTCTGTTGCATCACATTTATAACCTAAAAGTCACTTTAAGTCTCTGTTTATCTCAGTCTTTTTCCCTGTTCTAAATATTTGCAATTTATGCCCTTCTCATTTTGCTCTGTGTCTTTTTGAAATGGACTAGAACATAGACTGGAGCATATGTTCTGAAAACTCAGTGTGGGGACCTGTAGAACTGCCTACTCTGTAATGTGCATTACTTTCTATTCTGTTCTCTGTGTATCTGGCCATTTTGTTAGGGTTGGTTTTTCTTCACTTCTGCTTTGCACTGGCTTGAGTTTTTACATGAAGTGCCTGAAGTGCTGCTTGCCTGAGATTTAGATTTGACTAATTTCTGGTGTTATTTTTCAGTGTCTTGCCTGTGGATTTCAGCTTTTTGTTTCCTGATCACTTACCTGATCTAGTTAGGTCCCATGAAGTTTCTCACAGCCCTTCTCTGATCTTGACCAAATAGAATGATTTTGTCCTCTTGTAGTTCTAATTTAAAACAGTATCACTGTCTTGCTCATACTTTTTAAAAACTGTAAGGAGAGATGTTTGCAGTGGTTTATCATCAATACTCATTGCCAGGTAGAGGGTGTGCATACCTACAAACCACTTGCATTCTAAGGCAGAATAAAAATAACAAGTTCTGCTGTCAATCAGCAGCTTGATGAGACTTGGAATTTTGAAGTAGCCAAGCAGCATTTTAAAAACAAACCCAAACCCTCTGCATGTTGATTATTACTGAGATGTTAATCATGGTATGTACGGTAGTAATGTAAAATAAATATTTTGAAATGTGCAAAGTAATTTTAAAAAAAAATCATCTCTTGATAACACAGTAGTACCAGCAGCCGCCAAGAGAGTCCTTCAGTTCCATCTTCCAAGGAGAATGAGAAGAAGCTTTCCCGTCGTGAAAAGATAACTAGCAGTATTGAAGAACAGGCTCATACTGGTGTGGATGATTCCTTGCCAAGCGATAGTATTTTATCAATGCCAGATGAAAAAGGTTAGCTGTATTGTTTGTTTGTGATGAATCTGAAGGTGGTAAGGGGGGCAGGAGGGAGGTTCTGTTTCAGAATTAGTTTCTGAAATAAATGAGGAAATGTGTGTGAAGAAAGCTGATCCCCAGGTGAATTGGTAGCCTCTTAAGAGGTAACTGAGGATGGCACAGTGAGATGGGAACCTTTGAAATTCTGCACATCAGAGTGGTGGAATCTGTGGGCCGTTCTACTTTCTGCTGTGCTAGCTGTAGCCAGATGTTCACTTGCTGAATACGCAGGCTGAATACCAAATGTTTCAGCAGCCCCAGGAATGTGTTTATACTTGTGTACAGTAGTCTGTTAGGTCTTTTGAAGCTAGATAACAGTATTTCACAATGTCCTCTTACTCAAGGTCACACTTTTCTAAACACCCGTTTTTCTGCATTAGAGTAGTTATGTCCCTTTCTTTCCTGCCCCCCCAACTTTACTGAGATGAGGCAGAGTAAAACTGCATTCATGGTACATAACCTGAGTGTAAAACCATTCCACTGATTTCTCCCTCAGATTCTGCTTCTGTTGCAACAGAGTATTCCCTGAAATTTGATGAGTCCATGACAGAGGATGAGATTGAGGAGAAGTCTTTTCGGTCTTTACTGCCCTCTGAGAGTCATCGCAGAAATAACTTGGAGAAGAAACGGGGTAATCGTGATGATTCTGACGAGGAGGTCTCCCCAGAAAAAACAGCTCTGTCATCTATCAAGGTAGGTCAAGCAACCATAGTTAAGGTAAATCAACTGAACTGGAATGGTTAAGCTGATGAGCTTCAAGTGAGCCGTTCTTAGCTGTGTTCGCAAACTTTAGGGCTCTTTTCCTCTCTGTGGTTCTTTGAGCATCTCAAAACATAGAGTTGTATGAATCATGCTGTATGTCACTGTTGCACACTTGCGATGACTTGACTTAGGGAACAGTCCATCCAGGCCTCTACCTGTTTTCTTGAGGCTTTGGAGTGACTTTTTGAGTTAGGTTATAAAAGCCCAGTGGATTAAGTCTTCCTACTATACCTACACACAGCTAGGAAGTACAAGAGGATGCTTCATCTCTCTGGCCCAAGAGGGGACATCCCAAAACTGTCATGCAGCTCAGGGCAGAAAAAGCTGGTCTGCACAAAGCTCAGAGAAAAAACAGTTTCCCTTTTTATATCTGGTTTTGTGTGTGTGTATCTGTGTATACACACACACACTTTGTAATTGAAAAAAGCCTTGGAGTTTCTGTATTATCAAATCATGCCAAATTTGTCTTGCCTCCTAGGAGCTAAGCATGCCATTCTCAGGGGGGCAAGACAGTTTCTCTAAATTTACCATGGAGATGGTAAGACAGTACATGAAAGAGGAGGAAATGCGAGCAGCTCACCAGTCCTCACTGCTTCGGCTCCGGGAGAAGGCTCTGAAAGAGAAGACCAAAGCTGAATTAGCTTGGCTGGAACACCAGAAGAAGTAAGGCAGCTCTGAATAGACACTGTTGCTGACTGACTGTTTTCTTGTACTTCTTCTTGAATTTTTTTTTTTTAATAAGATTTTGCTTCCAGCCCACCCCTCCCTTATTAAGTATCAATGGTTGAACTAATCTTCTGACATCAGTAATCTATACAAAAGTTATTGTCACTTGGAAAGAACAGAACCCAGTTTGTAAGCGTGCTTTGATGTTTATGTTGAATGTGGTTTGATAAAAGAGAATTTCATTGAAACAGTAGACCATCAGAAGTTCGTTGTCAGTCAGAGAAGGTAGTTCCCAACCATTACTCTACAAGTCTTAATTCAATAAGGTATAAAACTGTCAAACAGTTAGACTTTGATGTCTATCTGAGGTCATTTTAGTTGACTCAGGACAAATTTTGTGAATCTGGAGAGGTGTTGTACTTAATGATTTTTTTCCAAACTAACATACGCTTTGTCCTGGAATGCCACTTGAAGATACTACTAAACAGTGGTGGCCACATTTAATCAATAACACTTTTCCATGTTCACTCTCTGCATGAGAGTAACATTGTTCACCAGGCATTTTCTTCTAATTTCTTGTCATTATGGGTTTGACAAAGGATTGTGAAGTAGTGACCCAAGTGTCCTTCCTTTTGCCTTTCTCAAATGGTGAGCATGCTACCTCTGCAGAGCTTCTGCCCACTGATGTGAGATCTCATATCTGCACTGGCCTTTTAACTGCACGTGTCTGACTAAACAGTTCAAAATATTCCACTATAGAGCATGCCAGTGATTAAGTATAGGCATATACTCTTCTGCAGGTTAGGAAAAGTAAACTTTTTTTAAACTTTAAAGAGTAAAAGGCTCATTGTTGTGCACTTTTTTTTCTTATTTAATCCTTTCTTCCAACCTATTTGCAGGCATTTGCGAGACAAGGGAGAGGATGATAAGATGCCTCCTATTCGAAAGAGGCAACGTGGTCTGCTGCTGAGATTACAGCAGGAAAAGGTAATTGATGCCCTCTAGAAAAATCCTGTTGAAAGCCCTGTGTAGCCATTAAATGTTTCAGACACTGTAAAAGCTAAGAATTGAGAAAACTCCGTACCAGGCTTTTGGATAGGAAGCTAGCAGTATTTCTTACCAATAAGTTTTATTTGCATTTCAGTAGTATTTAACACATTGTTTTAAAGGGTCCTTCTGTATCAGTAATCTCACTAGTTGAGACTTAGAAGTATTAACTGATCTTCTGTTCTTTGCTGCTGAAGTTCAGGCTAGTTAACTTCATTATGTAATTGCAGTAATTTTAAACCCATAACAAGGACACCGTGGCAGCTTTAGAGTGTATTCTTGAGAGCTGTCTGTCACAGTTCTTATGCTTAATCTTTTATACTTAAAAGGCAGAAATTAAGCGTCTTCAAGAGGCTAACAAGGCTGCTCGGAAGGAGAGACAGCTGATCCTTAAACAGCAGGCGGAAATAGAACGAATCCGTCAGACTACAATGAAACTGCAGGAAAAACTGAAGTCTGCAGGAGAAAACAAGCTGGTAAGTGTTCAGGACAGAAGCTGGAGTCTTCACTCTTTGGCTGTGCAGCTGGTATTTGACTTCAGTGTTTATAGGAATGGAAAGCTACTAGATTGGACCTATCACTTGGAAGTTTTGTCTGCCTCAAATGGTCTCATCCTCTTCATCTCAGCAATTTTAGGTTTAATTTCTTTAAAGTATTGTTTAAGGAAATGCATTTGGAGAAGTTACAAAATGTTTTAACTGGACAATAGATGGTGTTTGCTAATTCTGAAGTTTAATTAATTAGTTTAGGAATACCAGTTTTTGATGCTTAGATCTCTCAGGCTCTGATTTTGTTTGATTATTTGTCAGACCCCAAAGAACTAAATGCAAGCACTAAAACCAAAACTTGCTGCTTTGTGTGTGTGTTAGTGTCATTACACTAAGTTTCCTGCATCTGCTTTATGAGATAGCAAGACGGGGTTTTGATAATTGTCTGCCTCCTTACAAAATTTTGAGGAGACCCAAGTTTAATAATAGTAGTGTCAAGAGGATTGGTTTCCTGTCTGGGTAACTGAATTACGGTGGGGTTTTTGTTCTAGGTACAGTTAGGGGAGAACTTAAGTTATGGAGAAAAAGGGTGCACTAAAAACTTTGTGTCAAATAAAAATGAGGTTGGAAAATGAAGTTAAATCTGCAGGTGGACAGGCTTCTCTGAAGTAGTATTTGATGTATTCTCTGGAGAAATAACCTAAATTAACAACATTTTTGAAAAGATGGTAGAATAACTTTTCCCTCTTTCAATGTTAATTTTTTTTTTTAAACACTTAATTGCAGGAACTTCACAGTGAGGATGATATCAAGCAGAGCAATGGTTCTAGCCCACTTCCAACTGATGCAGAAACACGCAGCCCTTCCCCAATCTCAATCTCCAGCAGTGAGACTAGTAGCATTATGCAGAAACTTAAAAAAATGCGCAGCAGAATGGATGAAAAGTAACTAATTTTTTTTTTCTTATACAAAAGTTTACTATTTTAATAGAACAAGTTGTTTTGGCCAGTATCTGCACTAAAAATGGCCATCAGAAAAATTAGAGGTATTGATATCACATACACTTTGATCTGAGTTGCCTGAAAAATAGCTGATTGGAAGCATTAATAGAACTATTAATCTTTGCATATAGTATTTTAAAGGCTACAATTCTTGCATGAATACTGAGATTCAAACATTGCTAGCTGACAGACCATGTGGTCAAGGTTTTATTGTAGAATATTGGTTTTAATACTCTTTGTACTTGATGGAGTCAGTAAAAGCACATCAGTGTAAGAGATTTTGATGTTTGTACATACAAGGAACTTAGACGGGCTCCAGCTTGATGATACATCTTGTCACAGTTCCTCTTGCAATGAGACTCCTGAAGTCAGTTGGTCAAAGTAGTGCCTGTACTTTGTGTATCTCTCTTTTTTTTTTTTAAAGGGGAAAAAATATAGGGAGTGAGACTCTGAAATTACAGTACCAATTTTTATCTTGAATTGAAACATAAGTTATAAATAGCAATAGTCCTATGCAAAAACTAGTAACTGAGTTTGAGATCTGTCTCACAGAAAGTCATTGAGCTTGTTGGGCACATGATTTCAACCTTATTATCCAGCTGCTGAATTTCAATTCTAATTGCATTAAAATCAGCTGTGGGTGAATTATGTAAGTTTTTTTTTTAACAGAGGTGGTATGTGTGTGACCGGCAGTTAATAAGACCTTTCTTTTCCTCCTGTGTGGTCCACAGGTTGGAAAAAAGTTGAAAAGGGTTGTTAGTCTTCAGAGGAAATAACAAAGTATATGTGCAGTTCCTGGGTCTGAAAACTAAGACTGAATCTGTTTATTTCACCTGTTAAATTGTTTTAAATCAAAAATTGTTTCTGCATCTTTTCAGTATAGGAATTACTTTGTCTGCAATAGACATCCCAAATGCTTTACTGGCATTTACCATTAGTTTGAAGCCTTAAACTCTTATTTGAGACTAATTCATTAAAAGTCTGGCCTCTGCCGGTTACCTCAAGAAATAGTCTTTGCTTAAACAATTTTTTTTGAACTTATAACCAAGGTAGGTCACTATATTTTAGTCCATATGGGTGATCTTTGTAATGTTTTTTATCTTGAGACTCCTAACACAGGTGGATAAAACATCAAAAAGCAAGCACTGCCATTTGTAAAGGCAAGCTGTCTGTGACTCCTTAGCACCCGATTTGCTTGTAATCATTTGAGAAGCACGTTTCCCACACTTCCATGTATTTGTATATGATGAAGATTGAAACCCAAAGTAGAAAGTGAGGATTTGGTGTAAGTAGGAAAAAACAAAAAACATGTTCTAGTTACATGGTCTTCATGTTCTAGCCTGAAACGATTGCTATTTTATTCAGAGTCTTCTGGTAGGATTTGGTAAACTGAACAGCCAAAATCACAAATTATTTCAAGTTTCTGAAGTGTCATGTTTCCGAAATTAAACTCTTGGCATTCCAAGTTGTGTGAAAACCACTCCATCGTTATAGCAGCAAGCTCTTCCTTGAAGTACGTTTTGAGGTTGGTAAATCGCTTAAGATGGGGACTTGAAAAGGACGTGCTCTATAGGCTGCATTGACTTCTAGGGTTTCAAGAAAACAAGATTTTTCTTCTGGTCCTTTTTTGCTTGTTTTTTAAAAAGAGGGTCTTATTTTTTTCACCCAAGATTCAGCATACAGAATTTCAAATGGTGATACAGTGTTACAAAACCAAGTTACAGCTTATGAATTTTGAGATTGTATTGATACTATAAGAGATGACAAACACGCTTTTAAATTCAAGACTTCCTATGCTTTTTTTACCAAGTAGTGTTTTTGTCAGTATTGGTTTTGAAATCTTATTTTTTCAAAGTGACTTCATTTCTAAGCAACGCTTATGATTACAGAAGAATTACATATTAATAAATAATTGTTCTGACTATTATAAGGGATAGTAGTAGTAACGAAGTATGTTCTACCTTTAAAGATATTTTAATTGTCAGTCCAAAATATTGCTCACCTGGAGAATACTTTTCAAAAGGTGGATAGTGGGATTTGAGCTGAAACAACTGCTTTTAGGAGGAACAAGTGGAAATGGTGTGGGGTATACTGTGTGTGGTCGTGTATTTTTGGTTTTATGGTTTTATCTTGCATTGCTATATATTTTCAAAGGAAGTATTTTGTGTAAACATAAATGATTCTTTAGAACTCCATCTTCCTAATTGTATACCTTTTGCAGGTATTCTGATAGTGACAGTGCTTATTGATTGAAAAACAGTGCTGACTTGGTATCTTTTTTTAAATGTCTTTATTTGTAAAACACATAAGAATAATATTAACAGAGTAAGACACTTGGTTGTAATGATAGGAAGCTGCCATTTGAAGGCAATCAATCAGGTTGTGAGATATGGCAAAAGGAAAGAAACTGAATGATGAGTAAAGTACAAAGGAGCTAGAGGAAGGACTTGGAAAAGCCTGCTATGCTGGATTTGCTGAACGCTATAGCAAGGCAGAAATCCTTTGGCTTCCTTACTTATGAGGCAGCTTTAATATTTCTCTTCTAAAAGGGAATGAAAGAATAGTTCTGTTTTAATTTTTAATTGATGAGTCTGTGTAGCCTGCATGTGAACAGGAGCATGCTCTGTCAAAGAGAATTAACCACTTTCCCCTTTCCTTGCATATGCAACTTTAATGATAATCTGTGCAACAGAAGAACTGATTGAATGCTCATTTTCTTTTGCTTTTCCTTAATATGCTACTTAGCTTGCATTGTAGCATGGTATTTTTCTATAAATATGATAATTCATTGGGTATTAGCTTAAAATGGTAATTCATTAGGAAATACCATTTTAAACACAGCTATAAGTTTATGTAGATTTTTTTTTTTAAATAGGCATTATCTCTCTGCAGTTAGTACTTCAAATGAAAGAGGCAATACAATGGGTATTCTGAGACCAAGTCTGCACTTTGTTGCAAAAAAACCAAAATAGCAGCTAAAAGTTGAATTACAGGTATATCTCAGACTTTTCCTGGAATTGCTCATGTTTTAGAAATACGTTATTTAATCTCTTTTATTTTTGCCCTTTCACTGGTGCTTACCTTTGGAGAAATAATTTTACTGAGGTTTCGCCAGGTGAATGAAAATGTGTTTAAAGTTTCAGACTAGCAAGTTGTTCATATCACAAAGCCAGCATGCTATTTAATGCTAATGATATACTCCATTGACAGTTAGAATAGCAGGAGTTGCAAAAAGATCAGGTTGAGATGTTTTAACCGGTGCATGTGGAAGTCTGCATCAAAGTAATAAAACTCCTTCCCAAATTTAAAGAAAAATATAGCAGTATTAAAGTAGCTTGCCTTTAATTAACAAAAAACAAAGTGTTATAAGTGTATGTGTTCTATTACCTTCTGCATAACAGTGTATAGTTTTTCTAGTTCAGATATTGGATAATAACTATACAATGTTAAATGCAATTAATTTTAAAGTTCTTTGCTAGATGCTATCCTTTTCTCGTTCTTTCTGCCTTTTTTGCTATCTTAGTTTTAAACTCTTCCTCCTTATTTTGTAGACACTGCTCTCCTGTTCACTACTTCTTCTCTGTCTTTACGTCTCACCACTGGGCCTCTCTCAGTGTCTGTTTTCCCAACCTCCACCCCAAATTCCAGCTGTATATCTACAACCAATTGGTCAGGTAACTGTATCTTTCTCAAGTGATAGACTCTTTGATAGAGCATGCTCTGTTCAGTCCCAGAAAGTCAAGATGTTCTTCATCAGAGAACGTTTTTGACACTTCCCTCACTGTTTCCGGATCTTTATTAATGACATAGACAGTGGGATTGGGTGCACCCTCAGCAAGTTTGCAGACAACACCAAGCTGAGTGGTGCAGTTGATTCACTAGAGGGAAGGGACACCATCCAGAGAGACCTTGACAGGCATGAGGAGTGGTCCAGTGTGAACCTCATGAAGGTTAACAAGGCCAAGCACAAGGTCCTGCACCTGGGTCAGGGCAATCCCCAGTATCCATATAGGCTGAGGGATGAATGGATTGAGAGCAGGACTTGGGGATGCTGGTGGAGAAAAAAAATGGGTGTGAGCTGGCAATGTGCGCTCGCAGCCCAGAAAGCCAACTGTATCCTGGGCTGCATAAAAAGAAGCATGGCCAGCAGGTCAAGGGAGGTGATGCTCCCCCTCTACTCTGCTCTCACGAGACTCCCATCTGGAGTACTGCATCCAGTTCTGGGGTCCAAAGTATGAGAAAGACATGGACCTGTTGGAGCAGGTCCAGAGGAGGGCCACAAAAATGATCAGAGGGATGGAACACCTTTCCTACGAAGAAAGGCTTGAGAGAATTGGGGTTGTTCAGCCTGGAGAAGAGAAGGCTCTGGGGACACTTTATTGTGGCTTTTCAATATATAAAGTGGGCTTATGAGAAAAATGGAGAGACTTTTTACCAGGGCCTGTAGTGATAGGACAAGGGGTAACAATTTTAGACTAAGAGATGGTAGATCTAGATCAAATATAGAGAAGACATTTTTTACGATGAGGGTGGTGAGGCACCGGAACAGGTTGCCCAGACAAGTTGTGGATGCCCTATCCCTGAAAGTGTTCAAGGTCAGGCTGGATGGGGCTTTGAACAACCTGATCTAGTAAAAGGTGTCCCAGCCCATGGTAGGGGGGTTGGTCTAGGTGATCTTTAAGGTTCCTTCCAACCCAAACCATTCTATGATTCTAATCTCTTATTCCTACTGTGTTCTGAGTGGCAGACAGACAGTTCACTTTGCTCCCACTGTCTGATCACTACTTCAGAATAGCTGCTGAAACTCTCTAGTTTGGACTTAAAGTCAGTATATCTTGGATATTAATGTACAAGTACAGGTTAGAGCAGAAGGATAATGCTTCCAGGTTAATATGTGGAATGCATGGATAAAATTTGTGATGTTAGCACCAGAGAAATAATTAGACTTTGAAATCATGCTGGTGTAATCTGAGTGCTGCTGCTTCCTCTTTGCTCCCCCCGATTTCCAGCTTCACAGATGCCAGATGTGGTTTTGCATTTTTTTTCTGTGAAGGTGCCCCTGCTTTTGAGAATAAATGTGTACCCTTGGTGTTGCAACTGGAACCCTCTAGACAGTAGTAACTATTAAGACAGTGTGTGTGCTACCTTCTGGCTCTGACCTTTTAAACCCCAGGGTTATAAAAGGGTCTGCATCTTTAGCCATGCTGCTTTAATCCTCCTCTTCCTATAGGTTGAATGTTGGAACCCTCTTTGTCTCCCATCACTTCTTTTGACTTATCTTTCTTATTAAGTAGTCTTTGTGTGGTGATTAGTTTCATGGTCATTTAGTTAATTCTCCTCCTGTTGTGGTCTTCTGGGTTAATTCATTTGACATCTGCTTTTAAGGAGTCCTGTTCTTTTGAATCCGTTTATTTCAGCCTTTCTCTTGCGTTTTATTTCGACTGGACTTGCCTCCCTCAAGATCCAGTAAACTCTGAAGATCCATACATTCTGATGAAATCAAACAGTGCATGAAGGAAGAAGAAAAAGTTGTAATTATCATTGTAATAATGACCTCCATAACGAGTTCCAAATACATAATCTGCTAGACTAATTGGACCTGATGCGTATGTGAAAGTAAGAGTTGGTAAATCTGATCGTGCTGGTGAAAGACACAACATAAACGTGACTGTCCATGTCATGTTTGTAATGAAATTACTGTTGGTAGTCTAGTTTCTTAGCGATACTAATCTGTCAGTTTTGCCTAAGAGTAGATGATGTTTGATGTTTTTCTATATAAAGTGAAAAAGTAATGCACAAAATCATGGAATCTGTCAGCTTGAAGGTGGCAGGTGTTCCAGAGACTCTGAGGTGCTTCTATTTTTCACCTGTTCTTGTTCTGACTGTAGGAAAGAAGATTGTGGGCATGTCTTACTGGCTTCTGAAACTTCTATCTTCACATCATAACTTGTCCACCTTATCTGAATCTGTCTTAGAGAAGGACTTACCTGAATCTTAAACTTTCTGATCAGCTGCCAGCTCACTTTTCCAGGGAACAGAATGAATGCTAAGTGAGCAAACAAGAAATGTCCCTTAGCAGGCGAGACCTGCAGATTAGCCAGTCGGTCATTCCAGTCTGTGTAAATAAAAGGGGTTTTTGAAACATAAGAGATTAAGAAGCACAGATGAAATTATTATCTTATTGCAGCTTAAAAACTTTGATGCGAAGTGTTTGGGATGGCTTGAAAATTACAAATTATAAAGGCATTTGCAAAGCAAAATATCACAAGTCTTTGAAGACTGCCTTTTTAGGCACCACACCTTCTGTACCAATGACAAAGTCTCACTCTAGCTGGCAAACCATGTATTTCCTACAGAGTGATTTCTATGACATCTTAAAAATTTCAGTGTAGGAGATGAATGGATTGATAGACACTCTTCTCTAGACTTGGCATGTCCGAGGAAGTGTGTGTGATTGATATTGAACTTGCTTCCATTTACAGTCTTAAAGGTTAGATGCTGTGGTCTTGGTTACTTCAGCGTTTAGAAATAAGACCGGAGATGCTGTTGTTCAAGAGCTGGTAAAGAGAACTAGTATATGCACACAAACCTATTCATACCTACAAAGTTCTATAAGAATTTCCTCATTTCTGAGGTTTCATGGATCACCTAAGAAATATTTGTCAGAAAGAAAAGTACTGCTAATTTTCAGCATGAGCTTTACTTTTTATCTGTTCTTAAACTAGCAGCAATACATGTTAGTAGCTGGAAAAAACCAGTCCTGCATCCTTATTCTCTTGATGCTGTCAGCTCACAATTAACATTCCAAGTGTGGCAATCCATAGAGATGATGCTTAAAGGAAGAAGGATAAAAGCTCCAGTAATTCAGGAGAATATTAATACAGAATCACCTTCTCTTATAATTATGTGTTTGGAAAGAACAGTGGGGCAACTGGAGTTACAATTTTTCTGTCATTGGGATTAGCAAAAAGAAAGGTTCATTTTTCAAACAGCCACTGCTTTCTTGAGGGTTCCAGTTTAATACCACAGGTGCTTTTCATGTCCTGAAATTGGGAACTTATCCTGTTCATTTTAGTGAATAGTTAGTAGCACTTTTAATGATTTTAAAGATCTTTAAAATGTAAGCAGCATGTTTACAGTATGTTGTAGACTTTACTTACTGCAAAGAAAAAAAACCTCTCATCTACTTGTGGTTTTTTTCAGCAGCACATCAGAATTCTAGGTCATAGTAGTTAGAGTGGATATTATCCTAGAAAACGATTTGAACAACTATAATTCTGGGAGTTTTGGCAATAGAGCATCTGGGTATTGGGACCTTTGAGTGTGGTTGGCTGTTTTCCCATTGTCTTCTGCTCTGTCTGTCAGGTTCCTAACTAAGCGGGAACAGAAGCTGATGCAGCGTCGACAACATGCTGAAGAATTGTTGGAGTGGAAACGCCGTCTGGATGCAGAGGAAGCAGAAATAAGGCGGATAGAAAAGCAGGCTCTAGCTGCCTGGGACAAAGAGCTGCTCAAAACCAAAATAGGCAAGAAGGACCTGGGGGATCAGAGAACTGAGCCCAGAGGTAATAGGAAGAGGGGGGAAGTGATGCAAATGGCAAGAGTAAAGCATAATTTGACACAGTTGCTTAGGTTTGCACTTTCTTCCTTTTTTGATGTTTTGGTGGTGGTGGTTCTTCTCTGGATGCTCTTAGAATCTCGATTTCTGCACTCTTTACTGCCTTCTGTTGCCTTGCTCTTTTAGCCCTGTTTTACACCTTAGTTAAATGTGTATTCCTCCTTTGCTGTGTATCTTCTCAAATGAACAGTGCAGCATAGGCCCATCAGACAACTATATTTCTGTCTTTCAAAACAAAAGTACTGCATGATCTTTTGCTGATTGTCTTCTGAACTCACTCCATTAAAACCATTTTCCCCTGTAGTGCTGTTTGAGTGTGTATCCTGTTAGCCTTATTACTGTGCGTGAGGATGGCTCTTATCAGGGGCTGCTTTCTCCTTGTCTGTGTCTTCAAAAAATTGAAAGCATTTTTTCCTTCCCTCTGTTATTAATGCAGTATAATTGTTTGAAATTTGCAACTGTGCTAAAGTGTGCTAGGATGTAATTAGTATAAATGATGCTATTGTGAGGAAAAATAAGTTCCCAGATGTCGGGAGCTACAGCTTTGCTGTTCTGTCTTAAGTGGACCATACTTTCAGCATGAAGCACAGAGAACTGGATTGCAGTGGGAGTAAATAATGAAACTTCAGAGATTGTTCTAGAAATAATCAGTTTTCCTTTTTTTCCCCACTTTGCTTAAAGCAGGCAGCATGTCCTTTGAGCGTGCAAAGGGAATTCAGAATTATGCCCTATTACACTTGTTACTGAAAACAGTCATGTGGATTTTAGGCATTGTAAGACATTTTAAAGATGATATGCATATGAGTCAGTTCCAATGAACAAAAATTCTGCATGAATGTTGAATTCTCATCAACAATTGAGAAAATACAGTTGCTTTCTATTAATTGTATCTAACAGTAAGCGTTGGAGCAGGGCCGTGCTTCATAAGTTCCTCTCCCCAGCCTTTGCTCAAATATTGAATAGTTCTCCATGGCTGCTTCAGTAATGCTGTGACTCCTGTGGAATTTAGTAAACAGGAATATTGAAAACCCAACTTATTATTTTACTTGTTGCCAGTTGAGAGACTCATGATGAAATCATAACATTAAAATGTTTTCTGCAACTACTGTAGAGGAAGCAATCAATTCTAAATTCAAGATCTAGCTTGCCAATTATATGCTCCTCCATGACTTCTTCAGACTAATAGAGACTCTTGCTGGTGTATGGTCAACTGGAAGGACAGGTTTCCCTAATAATCTTTTCAGAGTGTGTTGTCTGGAAAATGTTAGAATATCCTGAAAACCCCTTTTTTGTAGACATTCAGCAAGCACTAAGAATGTTTGACAGTCTTAAATCATAGTTCTCTGTTAAACATGCTTGTTCTTGCTTAATATTCCACCCTCGGTGTCTAGGTGAGTGAAATAACACTAATTTGACATGTATTGGTAGCAGTTACTACTTTATATGCAGGCAGCAGTATCTCTGAAGGCATATCAGTTAGTGCAAGTTCTTAGGTGATTTGTTTTTTTTTCTGTCATTATTTGATCTCAGAAACGGCTAGTGAAGAAGAGTCTCCAGTGCCTTCTTGCTCTCATCTGAACAGTGAAAGCTCTATCCCAGAAGATCTTGGCAGTCCAGCTGCTGAATCTGTCCCATCAGAGACTATGGGCCATGGACAGCCAGAAAGCCCAGAACAGAGTACAACTAATGAAGAAATGGTTTATTCTGAAGAGTTCAAGTCCTCTACCTCACCTGGCAAGCTTGTGAGTGAGCTTTTTATGCTATATATATTTTTACACTGTAAAAGGATATCAGAGAATTAGTAAGTATAGCTGTCCCAGTTGTCAAAGCAGAGATTAAACTATCCTGTGTTTGCAATACCATTTTATATTACTGTCAATAAACATTGTGATCAGATATGTTCTTTGAAGTCTTGAGGAAAAATTGCTTCAGCAGAGTTTAGGTATTTTTAAACTAGTGGGTAGTCTTGCAAAATGTTTTGCGTACGTCACATAGGTATGCAGTATTAAATGGTGGAACATTGACCCAGTTTACCAGTGTGAATTAGCTGTAGGCTAGCTTGTTACCATTGTATAAATTCTTTGAGGCCGTGGAAACTATGCTCTGTTTTCCGCTTTGCTTTGCTTGCAAGTAATGTATCCCAAAGTATAGCTATAGGATGAAGAAGCAGAGCTGTAATGTCATGCACAATCCTTTGGGTTTCAGATTATGTCTGCTTGCTAGCTAATTCTGCCTTAGTGTTCTATTGCAACTGTTATTTCTACTTGGTTGATAATTTTGATAAGTTTCATCCTGATAACTTTGCTCTGTGCTCAGTGGGACAGAAAATGCAGTGTCTGTGGTGTAAAGGAACTGCTCATCTAGACTTGTTACAAATACTTTCTTGGAAAAAGTTTGCTGAGAAGATGGTGAGGTAAAATATCTAATATGTTCTAGAGGTTATGTTCAAGGTGTGTGAAAGGTTTGTGGTATGATGTTGCAGCAGTAAGAGCATTTTGGAAGAATATTTGCTCTTAGAATTTTTTGCCTCACTGCCTCGCTACAGAGAAATAGTGCTCTGTCATTTCACTGATCTAGAATGGCATCTTGCACCCCTTACATGAAATGGTCGTTTCAGTTTCACCAGTATATTTTTTAGGAGTTCCTATTGCTGTGGTTGTTTCAAATAAGATTACATAAACTGTATTGAACACCTGTGAGTCAGAACCATGTCAGTTCACTTAGGTAGTAATAGAGTAGTCTAAGCAGGTTTACTGAAATCTAAGCTCAAAGTAAGCTGTCAGTTATTGCTGCTCTTGGTATTTTTATTTTATTGTCTAGCAAAATAAGATTAAATTCTTCTTAAGATAGCTGGATAGGTACCAGTGCTTATGAGATGTTCTCTAGTCATGCTGTTCTTTCCGTGTAACTAGCTCCTGATGACAATGATCTCCTACTTTCAAACTGAGGTTTACAAGCAATTACTTGTCCTTTTCTTCTCCCATAGTCTCCTCCCAAAAGCAGCATATCTGTATCAAAGCAAGATTCCAGCAAAGGCAGCCATAGAACTGGAGGACAGCTGCGTTCACCTGTGAAGTCTCATCAGATACCTCACAACTGGTCTGATGAATCTTTATCTATGACACAGTCAGGTAAGTGTAATATGTGCTTGGGTTTAAATTGCTTTTTCAAAGCTCTTGCTTTTAACAAGTGAACTTGAAATGCAGACATACATGTGGGGAGGCAGACAATTTCCTGGAAATTGCCAAGATTTGGGGTTTTGTGGGAGTATTTTCCCATGATGTAATTTGATCACTTCAGCTTAAGAATGTCTTAATGTAAGACTGTCTATATATTATCTCTTCTTCTAGAAAGCAACACAGGTTCCTGCAAACAGCTATGAAGATGAGAGTCAATAGTTAAGTTGGTCCTAAAATTTAAAAATACCAGGGTTAGCTGTGCTTTTAACAGGTGACACTGCTCCACCCCTCATGTTATAAGAAAGCAGAATATGCTTCAGCAGCATACAAACATGATCATCCTCCTTCTGAACACAACCTGGCTCCAGAAGCAGTATAGCTCTGTTATCATGGCAGTATGAGTGAGCCCATTGGACCTGCACTGGCATGTGCAGATTGAATGGATGCTTCAGGATGTATGTTTTTATTTTTGGAGGAGAGTTTGAACTGTGTGCAGTAAAATAGGGCCTAAGATTGTATTTTGAGCTATAAAACTTAAGATCTACTGTATGGACATTTTATCACAGGTCTTTTATCCAGTATCCAAGCTGGCTACCAGTAAATTCCGAGGGAGAAAATATTAGAAGTGAACTGGTACAGTGCAGTCCTTTCCCTGCTGTGCTCTTGCAGTCTGTTAGTCATGTGGATTGAAGGACTTCCTGAGCCACCATTCAGTGGGTCACAATCATCAGCTCTGTTAAGCTGTGAAGTCTGTTTTGAACCTTTCTGTGCTTTTAGTCTCTAAAACGTCATGCATTCTGTAGTGCTGTTGATATAGCATCATAAAATACTTATTAGCAAATGAGAGAGCATTTTTCTGCTTGGGTTTTTTTAATTCCCTAAATGATGAGTAAGTCTTTAGTGGAAGAAGAATTAGGTGGTTCTGTTGTATGTACAAGCTGTTGTTTGTGATAGATGGATAACTTACTGGCATGCGTACATATCCAGTCTTTGTGGTGCTTGATGTAGCAAGCTTAACAATATTTTATGCTGGGTTTTTTTTGTTAATATGTATGTAAGTACAATAGAAACACAGTAATTTTGAGGCAGCTGTTCTCCTGCTGGATAGAGAAATGAATACGTAACACCTAGGTATTTGCACTGAGTAATTTGTATTGGGATTCTGTCTGGAGAGCAGCTTGCAACACAATGAAGCATTCAGCAACTTGATAAAGTTATTTTCAAGTTCTGACTGAGCAACCACATAAGGAAGCCATTATGAAAAGCAGAGCAGGCAACAGTGATCATGAAAATAAACTTCTGTAAAATAAAGTATTTGCAACCTTTGATTTCAAATGCTGAAGAAAGGTATGAGAGGTGGGAAGCCAATCAGGATGGTGCTGTTTACACAATAAATCATTCCATTGTAGAGAGACAAATCTTCCAAGCTGCTGAGTAGTAATGAAGTCATTGCTATGTCAGTCTCATGCATGTGTAGGCAAGATCATCAAAGATGAAAGCATATGAAGATCTTTCCCTTATGAGTTGATCAAGAAAAGCTATAATTACATAGTGGTCACTTACTATTCGGGAGGAGTTGTTAATTACAGTGGCATCATAAAGTACTCCTGATTAGCAAGTGAGATTCCATCCTTTTTGTGCTTGGTTGGTTGTTTTTTTAAATTCTCTAAATGGTTAACAACAGTTGTTAATGGAAAAAGAATACAGTAGTTTGACTGTATTACTGACTTATTGATGATGAAATCATTATGGTGGTTTGCTGTCTTGAGAAATGAGATTGATTAGCAAAGTGTCCAGCAGTTCCTGCTAGCTGACCAAATAATACTGATGACTTACTATCTAGGATGTTCAGTAAAGCAATTGGCGCTTATGAGCATCCAAGCCTTTTGGTACAGGAAAACATTATAGGTGATACTGAGCATTAGAAAAGCATACCAGCCAAGATCCTTCTCTTAGGAGCTGTAGCTGCTGCTATAGAAGAGGAAGGGGGACATCAGCTGCAGGGAGGAGCTCCACTAACACTATGTCAGATAAATATTTTGAAGAGTTTTTGATACCTAATTGTGGTAGACCAATCTGGGACAAGGATCTTGTTTTGAACTATGTTGGTATACATCTAAAACAAGAAACAAGTGAACATAATCAGGTGGGCAGAAAAGAATAAGTAAATGAGACACTGGGACAGTCTCTCTATAAAATCTGAGAAGTCTGAGAGACTAAGAGATTGTTAGAGCAGGAATAATGAAAGTAGCAGAGTTACTGGTAGAATGGGATTATCATGCAGAGAATGTATCTAAGTATCTGGGGACAGTGTCCCAACAGAAAAGAGGTAGAACATCATCAGAAGGACTGGAAGACCAGGTTGCAGGGATTTCTGGGGATGGAGGGGAATGGAGGAGATCTTATTAAAATTACTCAGGATAATGATTAAGAAAATATTGTTCAGGTGGAAAATAGCTACAGTCAGTAATGGCATCATAGGAGAATCTGTAAAATTGAACTTGGAGCAAAGATATGCCAAGTAGCTTTGTATAAGCTATTATCGAGTAGTCCACCACATGTGAGCTCAACACTACCCTCATTCACCCCAAATAAATTGTCATCCTGAGGCCTGACAACAGTGAAAATCTCTGTATTGTTCAAACTGACTTTCCTTCCAACTGTTGACCAGTCAGCTCTCCATTTCATAGATGTATTTAGTCTAGGTGGCAGAAAAACTAAATGGACCAGAAACCTAAACTTTTTTGGAGTCCACTGTTCCAAATGAAATTCTCATCGATGAAGTGTACCCTGTAGCTTGAAACTGTATATTGTGATTGTAAACAAATATTTCAGATATATATTTTTGGTATGCATCTTTGAGTTGTTATATTTTTAAATGTCAGAAAAAAAAATAATTTTTGCAACAGCTGACATGATAAGCAGTTGATGAGGTAGCAGCATAAACATGGGTGGTTGATGTGAACAAGTTTGGTGACAAGTTACTGTGTGTATCAGAGCCTTTCTCTTCTAAATTAAATAAGATGCAACACTTTTTCGTATGTTATATCATAGTGTTGTGATTCTGAGATCCCACTTTAAGAGTCTTATGTTAAGATTAACGTATTGACATTAAATTCTTTGATATTTTGCTTGGACCATGTTTTGTATTTACTAAATGACTGTTTATTGCTTTGCATAGAACTGTTTTGTGAGGTGCAAGCTTACAAAGACTAAAACTGAACTTTTTCAGAAACCACATCTGATCAAAGTGACATTGAAGGACGGATCAGGGCCCTGAAGGATGAACTACGGAAAAGAAAGTCTGTGGTTTACCAGCTGAAAAAGGAACAGAAAAAGAGACAAAAGGAGAGACTGAAGGCCCAGGAAGCCAGTTTGATCAAACAGCTGGAGGTTAGGAACAGCAGGAAGAAGGGCAAAGTAAAAGATTGTTAGCCTTGGATAAATCATTACAATATGGATGTTGCTGGCAGAATATTGTATCAACATCTGTGAAAGACACATTATTGCAATAGAAGTGTGACTGTGTTCTGGCTATTTAACTGTTTTCAATAATGAACCAGGGCCTTGAGGCAAAAATGCCATTAGTTTTTTAAATTTATGTCTTTAATGGGTTACTAGCAGCTTTCAGAGGGCTTATGTATGTTTGTACACATTAGTATCCTAGCTTGGATTAAGGAGTGATACTCATGTAATTTGTTTTTGAAAGCAAAGTATTAAAATTTCTAGGATTCACAACCGAGAGCTTTAGGAAGTTAAATAGATTGTTTTACAGAGAAACCGCATGTATCTTTTATTAATTTAATAGGTTTTGATTGCTGAATTGTAGTTACGGTTTAGTAGACTAACAGCCATAACTGTTTTCCATGTGCAGTCATATGATGAGTTTATCAAGAAGACTGAAGCGGAGCTGAGCCAAGACCTGGAGGCATCACCAACAGCCAAACCTCAGATTAAAACTCCACCCTCAGCTGCTGCTGAAAAACCTAAGATCAAGGCACCACCGCTTCACAGGTAACTGGGATTTCTTCTTTTTGAGAGTATTCTGAGAGCATGATGAATACTGTTTTAGCAGAAACCATGAGTGCAAGGAAAGCTGGTAACTGCTCTTCTTCAAAGCACTGGACAGTGGCAGTATACTGTTGACATATCTGCTGGTCTCATCAGACCCAAAACAGATAAGATGGACTGTCCTGTAATTGTATGCATCTCACTTTTTGTCCTGCCCAGTTTTCCAGATCCTATTTTCAAGTTCTTTCTGAACAGTATTTTTCAGTTATGCAAGAATCATAGAATTGTGCCAAATGGCTGGATGGATTACAGACCTGAAGGAATTTTTTTCCCATTTTGGTCATTCATTATGCCTGCTGCACTGTGTGAGGCAAACCGTTCATCTTTGCAACTTAAATCTGGTTTATATCTTAGGTTTTAAAAGGTAGAGAGAGAATTCAACTGAATTCTGCACTTCCTGCTGTATTTTTAAGAGTTTCATTTTCTCCAGCAGATGGTGCAATTTTATTGCATTCAAGTAAAAAAAAAAAAAGGGGGAGGGGTGTGTCTCTTTTTTTGGCTGCAAAAAAAGCTAAAGTTTGATTAGACTTTTAAAAAATTACTTTCCAGGACTTGCCAAACTCTCCTTTCTGTCCCTATTCCTATTTTCTAAGGTCACAGCATGTTGACGAAGCAAACTGTTTATTATTATTGGTGTGGTATTATAATTATAGATGCTTGTATTTCCATTTTTATCTATTAAAAAAACCCAAAACAATACACTCTGGTGTAACCATGATTCATGCCATCTGATTTTTCAAATTTAGGCCTGAGACAGCTAAAAACTGGAAATCACTGGCTGAATCAGAGCGATCCAGAGCATCTTTGGAATCCATTTCAGAGCATGCAGGTATGTAACTGGAAGAATCTGTACTACAGATTAAGATCTTGAAGACTGACTGTTTTAAATTTCTTTAATCTTTTCCTTCTTGATTCACGAAGAGGTTTTAATAGAGCATGCAGACTTCATAAAACCATAATGATCAAACTGTATTTTTTACTATTTTTATTTAGCAGGATTCTGCTTTTGCTGTTTCCTGTATATTCAGTATTTAGTTTCATTCTTGCTGAGGTTTGTGTGAAACCATAATTGCATGACAACCTTTTTCCTTTCTTTTGTTTTCTGTTCCTTTATCACTTGAGGAAAGTAAGGAAACAAAAAATAGAGAAGAATTTAGGAATAGGGTTTTTTTGAGGTACTTTTCAATGTTTTGCTGTTGATCATTATCTAACCATTATCTGCAATTCTAATCTCGCTTGTATTTGCAGCTTGCAAACAAATAACTGAGTCCTTACCTTGAGCTCAGTATTGTATGGCATTATGAAATACTGGTACAAGGAACAGAACCAGAAACTAAGTGTTGGAACCCTGCAACTGAAAGAATGTTGCTCATGTTCACCAGACTGCTAGAAATATCTTTCCAAGGCACTAGTTTGTATCTTCTTTTAGCATAGAAACGTTGTTGTTAATTTTGTTGCCTATGGTTGCAGTTTTCCATAAAACAATGCAGGCTATATGATCTGCTGTAATTCACTTTTTATTTTCCTTCAAGATGCTGTGTCATCAAGAACTGAGAGATCAGTGTCTGTGCACATCAAGAAGGTGGCTGTGACAGATGTTCATGCAGAAGAACCTTCTGGAACATCTTCCTCTGTTTTAATGTCACCTAGGAGTTACAGAGCAGGATCTGGTGACTCCTTAGATAATGTACCCTCATCATCTCTTCTCAAAGACGTGAAAGACATTAGCAGGATATCCTGTGGGTCTATGAACAATGTGGTAAAAGCATCCAATGATGAGGCTGCATTCAGTCATAAATCTGAGATACAGGAAGACTTGGAATACATAAAGTCTGAGGAATATGAGATTGAAGGTTCTCATGTTAAGCCTTTGGAGAGTTCTGATGTCTTGCTGACATTAGATAAAGAACAGGAGAGCTCATTGGACATCCTTCCAAAGAAAGTCCTCCGTTCTGAAAATGATCACTCTCAGAAGGGACTCTTCGGTTTGGCTGTGGAAATTCTTCATGGTACAGAAGAAATCTTAGAACAGAGACTGGCAGATAAAGATGCTGTAACTGGCCCAAGTGTGGAAGAGTCTTCTCACAAACTGAGCAAATCAGCGGAGGAAAAAGGTTATCTGCTTTCAGAACAACTCTTTAGTCGAAAGGAGCCATCATACCTTGAAGACTTTGAAGCATCCTCTTCCAGAAAACAAGCATCAACTGAAGAAACACTTCCTGGGGAACATTACAATGATGACTTGGAAGCATCTCTTCTCTCTCCTAATGGGGATGCTCAGTCACTGACAGAGCGGTCACAGCACACACAGACCAGCAGAAGCAGATCCACCAGCCTTGGCAGTGATGGCGAAATCAGTGAATACCTTAGTGACAAGTCTCTCTCTCTCTCTGGCAGCATGCATTCAGAGAGGTTATTAGAACTTAAGTCCCCAACAGAACTTATAAAAAATACTGAACGCAGAGATGTGGAGCAAGAACAGGCCCCTACTGAATCACCGCTGTGGGCCTCTGTTTCAATCACAGAAGAAACAGATAGTTTGCCAAATTTCAACATTGGTGATAGAGTACTTGTGAGTAAAGTCCAGCCTGGAACATTGCAATTCAAAGGCCTGACTAAGTTTGCTAAAGGGTTTTGGGCTGGTGTGGAGTTGGATAAACCTGAAGGGAACAATAATGGAACTTATGATGGTATTAAATACTTTGATTGCAAAGAAAAGCATGGTATTTTTGCTCCTCCTCAAAAAATCTCTCGCATTACAGAAAGTATTGATAGCCTTTTAGACACAAATAAGGATGAAGACTCATCCTTTGATGATAGGCTGGAGAAGCAACACAAAGCTGAGCAGAAAGACAGACAAAGTTCCAAACCTGGCAAAGAGGATGAAAGCCAGAGCAGAGATGTAAGAGAGAACTATTCCCAGGATAAAGCTCCTGTGGACACAGCTGTTTCAGAAGCCTCAGCTGAGGAAAGAATTGATGAGGAGTCATCTCCTAAAGCAAACAGCATAAAGAAGATTTCTGTAGCTACTGAATCACTTGCCCAAGAACAGTCAGTGGTGGATTATCTGAAGCATGCTGTAAAAGAGGAGGCCAGCCTTGCTCCTCTCATTTCTGGTGTTGTGGATGAGATTTCTACTGTTCAGTCGGATGACATCTCAGATTTCCTTTCTGAAAAACTGGAGAGACAAAAGACACTGGGGGAAGAATGTGCTGAAAAGTTAGATGATCTCTCTCCTGGAGTTGTGGAGAAGCCTGCAACTCCACTTCTGGATTTGCTGACAAAAGAAAAGAACCAGTTAGAAGCCCAGCTTAGACTACCACTTAGAGAGGAAGAAAAGTCAAAAGACCAACTGGAAAAGGTCAGTTTGCTGACAGACAGTCTACTTAAAGATTTTGTGAAAGACACAGTCAATCAGTTACAGCAAATAAAGAAGGTCAGGAATGAGAAAATCCAGCTCAGCAACCAGGAGCTCTGTGATGTGAAGGAGGAATCCAGTATCCCATCCCAGCAGGTAGAAAAGCAGATTCCTGACGGACTGAACAACTTTTTTCTAAGTTCCGATTTGGAAGATGAAAGAGAAGAACTTTCTTCTCCAGACATGTGTCCCAGACCAGTAAGTAACAGCCATCTTGCACTGATTTTAAGAGTTGATTGCTCCTTTGACTGATGATGATTGAATCTGAGGAATGCAGTGTGGCACCAGTTTTTCTCCCAAGTTCTGTTCCGTGATGTGGAGATTGCCTGTATGTGTGTGTGTTCTTGTGTATACCAGTTCTCGGCTCATTTTGGTAGCCCTACAGGCTGAAAGACATATTTTGGCACATGAAAGTGAAAAATACTTCTTTTGGTTAGGTTGCATCCTGCTTACATGTTCAATTTGTATTTAATCCTTACCCTTAGTTTTTATTCTAAAAATGGCAAAATACAATAGACTGTAAACTTACCTCTGTCTATTCTTGATATGAAATAATCATACTCAAACATTATTAGTTGCTGTGGAAGGTCATTAAGGTGTCAGACTGCTCTATCCACTGAACTAGTATATCATGAGTAGTGGAAGTTCAAGCTTCCTCAGAACAGCCATTAATGATACAGATACAGGATTTGGCCTTTCTGCTGAAGATCCCAGTAAACCTGTCTGCTTTGCCATTGATCTCAATATATTATCATCACAGCTTCAGCCCATTTCACCAGTGTGAGCACTGCTCAGTCACTAAAACAGCCATCACCTGCTAAAAGCTTTTAGGCTGTTGATTTAGATCTAAGACTGCTGGTAAGTGAAGTGAACAGTTGTACATCACATTATCAGTTTTTTAAACCACTCAGCCTTTCATAAGTTAAACATTAGGACAGGCAGTGAGCAGGACACACAGTCTTTTAAGCTCTGTAGGAACCCTCTGAAAGCATTCATCACGAGTGGTAGAAACCCTGGGTATTTGAATCAAAACATTTCTAATTTTACTGTGGGCTATTTATTATTTTTTCTGAGTATTTGTGCATATAGTGCCAATTACATCAGTAGAGCATTTTAAAATGTAAGCTGAATTAGACAACAGTGTGACACCACTTTTATATTTACTCTGTGGCTCTTAATTCACAGGAGAGTCCAGTGTTTGGTGCCAGTGGTCAAGAAGAGCTTGCCAAGAGACTGGCAGAGCTGGAGCTCAATCGGGAGTTCCTGAGTGTGCTGGGAGATGATCAAGACTGGTTTGATGAGGACTATGGCCTGAGTTCCCGTAAGGTTCAGCAGAAGCAAGCTGAGGAACCAGCAGTGCTGCCCAAGGTAGAACCACAGAAAGTGCCAACAAAGCCATGTGAGGAGCCTTTGGCAGTCCCTCATACTGCGGTGGAGGTGGAAGGTATGGTGCATGCAGCAGCTGAGGAACTCTGGAAACTGAAAGAGTTGGGTCATGATCTTCAAAGTTTCAGCCTTCATACACATCTTAGTAGTACCCTCAAAGAGCAGGATACAGACACGATCAACAAGCAGGTTTATAAAAAGGTACAGTCTTCAGGCATTTTGGTCTTGCCCTTTGAATGTTTACCATGAACAACAGAAGCCTTAACTTTTACTTCTTTCTTTAAGGTGGTATTTGATTTAACAAGAGAGATCTTTGGGGAAATCTTTGCTGAGGATCCTAATCTAAATCAGCCTATTTGGATGAAACCATGTAGGATTGCATCTGCTTACTTTCGCCGAGTAAAAGACCCAAATGATCTGGATGAAATTAAGGTAGGAAGAACTTTGTCATGCTGGGAAAGTGAGATGAAAAATATTGTACTGGCATTTGCCTGAGTGTTAAAAAGATCATAACAGGTGTATCCAGCAAGAGATGAGGAGAGAAATGAGATTACAAACTTGAAAAGGAGTTTGTCAAAATGGTCCTTTTTTACTCAACAGGTTTGCCTCCCTGTCCTTTTGGCTGGTACTGGTTGCTTTTAAACCTTAGTCCTCTGTGCAGCACTGCCAGGATGACCTTGATCTTATAAAATTGGTATGCTGACAGACTGCTGCTTTAGCGTTTTTCAGTGGAACTCTGTATGGGTATATTGGCATGGATCCAATAGTAGGGTTGGGCCAAATGGGATGAGCTGGATTTTTTTATTCAGACACACCTGTGCCAACCTCACTGAGAACAGCAGGAGTTGCCCAGAGGGACCTGAAATTTGACTGGTGAGGGCATTGTTGTATTTGGCAAGCCAGAGGAGGTCTTCTGTTATTGGTGGTAGTGCTCAAGAAAGGACAAAAACCCCAAAAGCTAGAGCCTGACTGGACCTAGGTTAAACTTTCAGGGTTGGACATTTGGAAAAAAACTGTCTCCCTGAAAGCACCCAACAAAGAACCTTCCATACAGCTCATCAGGACACAAATGAAGACGACTTCCACCTGTACTGTTTTTTCTGAAGCTGGGGGGAAGGGTGGCTGTATTTTGATTAACCTGCTGAAGTTACAGCATGTTAACTGTCTAGAAAAGACAGAAATAGTATCTAGACCACTCAGTTGAGAAGACTTTTAAAAGCATGTGGCAGGGGAGAGCAGGGGCACAGGACAAGGACACTGAATTCCCACCCTGCTTTTCTTTAATATTCTCCCATAAAATGAATTGTCATAATCTCCTATTTGCTGTACTGTTTAATTGAAAGTTTCTGTTCTCAAGATTACAGCAGTGGGTGTCATTTTTTTTTTTTTCCCCACTCCTGGGTTTAATAATCGTTCTGCCTGTGTAATGCTGCCTCAAAGACTTTCACTGTAACTTTCATGCAGACACCGTATGTCTCTTAGCTAAACAGAAGGCTGTTACACATTCTATAATGTGACTTTTTAGGGTAGGTACTTCATGCATACATTTCATTTCTTAGTACAAATGTGATAAATCTCACCTTTACTGTTCTGTAGAGCTTCATTGCAGCTGAAGTACTGAAGTTGTTCAGCCTGAGGAAGGAGCCTAATCACAAAACAGACTGGCAGAAGATGATGAAATTTGGGCGGAAAAAACGAGACCGAGTGGATCATATACTGGTCAGTGGATGAAAAGCAATCATGTCAGATACTGTCCACCAGACTCAAGTGTGACACATGATCATATTTTTCAGTATTCAGTCATGCTGTTTAAAGAATACAAAGTGTGCATGAGGTCTTGATAGAAGGTGTTTAATTTTAGAGAGCACCTTATTGACAAAAACAGAAGTCCAGTGCCAGTGAAGTAAGGTGACTTGAGTGAATTCTCTGTTCATGCCTACTGATTTGACTGGAGTATAAATTTGGCCACTCCCAAAAGTTTAAAGCATGAATTTACAGGAGGAGACACTGAAATATTTGACTGAGAAGAGAGTAAACATTTTCTTTGGGAAGGGAATATGTTTTCCTTCTTACTTTACTTCAAAATGTTTTTATATTGAAGTAATATTGTTTAATTGGAGACAGTGATACTGAGAACTTAATAGACCACATTGCTAACCAGATTCAACTGAAAGATTGCAAAAGTTATTGGGTTAGAAGAGCAGACTTCAAAGAGACAGTATGGGACATGATAGTACCTAGTACAAGGTAACCAGTCTGACAGATAGTACCCACAGCTAAGCGTTTCCTCTAGTACTTGACATGAACCAGTGAACGCAGCTGCCAGCGGGGCAGAGACAGTTCAGTGTTAAAACTGCATGAGATAGAGCATGTCTGGCTGTGTACTAGTTTTTGAAAGTTACTTGTTGGCTTGTATTGCAGGATGATTAACATCTTTATTGGCTATAATGATAGTGAAGGTTCTGCTTGGGAATATGAGTCGTCATTAACACCATGCTTCACTTAATTATACCTGAAATTGATTCCACACACGCACACATATAAGTAACTTCAAGTCATGGGTCGTGTGGTCTCTTAATTGCACATCAGTGGAAGGTTTCCAACACAGGCTTTTTCCCCGGGGTTTAATTGTATGTAAATAGAGTATCTATGTATTGGACCTGCATATCCTAATACACTTGATTCTGGGATACGCTTGATTCTGGGTTGTGGAGGCTGTTAAAGCCTGCACAAAGAAGTCTTATGTTTAGATTCCTGAGAGAACTAATAGTACACTATTATGCTTCTGTACCAGTTTCCTAATTTCTTTGAACCATACCTGGAAAGAAGGATTCCTGACTGGAAAAAATTGCTCTAGTTGAAGGCATCCAAAGTGCTTTAGGTGGAATAAGTTTGAAGTTCAGACAATTGGGTCTGCGATTTACATGCAGACCCAGACATTAAAGATTAATGGAGCTCTGACAAGTTTGGCTTAATAAATAATGTGTTTAATTTTATTTTGTTCTCACAAGAATGTGGTAATAAAATTTTAGCTGAAGTCTGGGAATAACTCTGTGAAGGTTGCAGCATGGCATGCCAGGCTTTAGAAATAAGGCAGTCTCAGTGGCATTGCTAACAAACTTGTACTGTAATGTGAGACACTATCAGAGAAACTTCTAACTGAAAACCTAAGGACATAGTGCTCATTTTCTCTTACCTTGTTTTATTAAAATCTCTATAAAACATGAGGTATCTGGATAGCTTTCTCTGTCTCCTAGTCAGCCTCCAACTTCTGCTTAAGGTCATGAGTTCTGTGATAACACAAATCCAAGGTCATAAGTGGATATACAGGTCTGTGCAGTATCTGCTGCCTATCTGCTAGTAACTCATGGTGTAGCTGTAAACGGAGAGGTCAGTTTTGGAGTTTTCCAAATTTTTTTTTAAGTATATTCAAGTAGTACAACACAGCAATTTCCTGAAAGAGAAATCAAAGACTTTTTTGGTAGGTTTAGGTGCTGTAGAAGCTTCTTTAGAAAATCACAATTGAAAATGCTTTCTTCAAGTTTTTGTGAAGATTTAGCCAATATATGCCTCTTGCAATGTGCAGGGGATGTCATGTGAGTACATATATAAGCTGATTGATTCTCCACATTCTTTTCCTGCTTATAAAGACAAAGGCTGTTAAAATAAAACATGATCTTTCTAAAGCAGAGGTAAACGTTCTTAGGCTTCTGTTATTTGCATTTAGATATTGAGCACAGGTCCTTCCCGGTTTCTTCATTTCCCCTTCAAGTAAACCTAACCTTCAAATGAGTTTTCTACTGAGACAACTATGTATTTTTAGTGACTTTGATGAGAAGATGAAACACATCAGACCCAGGAGCTAGGTATGACTAGGGTAGGGGTTTTGGTAAAGAGGAAGCGGAGTCTGTTGTATACCTTCTCCAGCATATTGGCAATGACTGTCAAATAGTGACATTGTCTGCCTGGATGGCTGAGTGGCTCTTAAAATGAGGAGCCATGGCTGTTTGCTGAATCTCCTTTTGTTTCTTCTGAAGGCATAGAGCAAGTGCCAGGCTATTCTGCCCAGCTTAATCTCTCCCTGATTATCCCTGGATGTGTCTTTGTGTTTATCATACTAAACCCAATTGCCAGTGGTTCTTGTCTCCACCAAAGGTCAGCCTTGTGGGGAAAGGAGAAAGGACACAGTAATAGAAGCACTCTGCACTGTGCTGGTGCTCTCTGTGATGCTGGGTCCTGTGGGTGACTGCAGTCAGCCATCACACCCACTAGAAATTAAGGGGAGAACAAGATGGATTAGTCCTTCACCTCCTTGCTCTGCCTTGATCTTTGCTGCTTCCCCCAGTCGCTGCATCTTTAGTTGCATTTTCACTCTCATCTTCTCTTTTCCAGCATTGACACCAACATAGTTAGCCATGTTTTTCTGCCAGTGACAAAAACTCCACCTTCCTCTTCTCCTTTTTTGCAGTACTGTTAACTTTGATCAAGCATCTCTGTCCTCAGAAAGCATTTGTAATGGGATTTCTTATGACTTCTCTGGTCTGCTGGATAGTTGCTCCAGTTGTTAACAATTACAGCAAAACTTGGCTTTCAGTAAACAAGTATGGGAGGTTCACATTTATGAAAAGCTACTTTGTTTAAAATCAAGCTAAAGGAATGTTTAGGTGCTTACTTTCTTATTCTCATGTCCCTTTGTGCTGCCACCTTTATCACATGTATGCTGTCTGTGCTTTGTGGGAGATTCTCAAATGTACACATAGGCTGAGGAGCTGCATTTTGGTACATCAGGGCTGCCTGTGCATTTCAAAACCTTTTTCTAAACTACAGCAAGAACCCTCATATCTCTTTATTTGAAGTTCAGGTGCTAAGAATAGACTGTTTCCACCCCTTTTTTTCCACTTGGGTCTTCAGCCAAAACTCCCTGTTTTGCTGATCTGTTTGCATGAGGCCAGAACGAAGTTTCTAAGCCATTGCTTTCCCTGCCACCCCCCTTTCCGTTTTATCTGGAGCTTGAGAAAGCAAAGCTCACCTGATACTGCCAAACCTACGTGTTTAGTTTTCACACCTGAGAAGCCTGCCAACAGAGTGCTGAAAAGTACTTGATCTTCTGACCTGTTGACTTAATGGCTAGAATGTTTCTCTCCATGCAGAAATTCTGCAACAAAGCAAAGCTGTTCCTATCAAGCTGGCTTTATCAGAAAGCCCACTTCTGCGGCACTCGAGATCTAAACCCAAGGCGAGTGCAACAGTAAGAAGAGAATCAAAGCCTGCTTGTATGCACAGTTGTGTGTCTTAAGATTTCCAGGTACACTTGAGAGCGAAGGGCTGTAAGAATGCACCTGCCTGCCTTCCTCCTACTGAAATTCTTCCAAAGCACTAGTTTGTGGATTTTTATTCTTTTCAGTCTCCAAATGATCTAGTGACTCCTTAAGTGTAGTTTATTTTGCAGATATTCATGGTTTTGAATGGGAACCTCCAGAAATCAAAACTTACTAACTTACTCTCTGAAGTTTCCTTCAGATTATATTAAGTGTTGTTTTTGGGTACTGTGACATTTATTAGATGGCCAACAGGATCACGCTACCTTGTTACCTCCTGATTTTTCTTTTGTGTGCATGCCTCCTTCTTTCTTTCTGTGTTTAAAAAAAAAAAAAAAAAAAACATTCAAACAAAAAAAAGTGCACAGAAAAAACCATACTACCCAGCCTTCTGCATAGTGTCACTGTTTATCTTTTCCTGTAGGATGGAATTCAGTTTCATTAAAAATGTTGTTCTGACATTGCCCAGCTGCGGTTTCTCTCTGGTATAGAGAACTTACTTCCTGGTATATATGAAGTTTTACTTTTGTCATGAGAATGTGCAAGAACTTAAATGCTGTGCATGTACTGAAGACAATGCAAAGCCCATTTCCATGAAAGACACGATGGTCACCAAATGTAAGCAAACTGTCTTCATTGCTTAGAACCCGTTTGTGGTAATACAACAAATGGATCAAACCTTTCCCAGGCAAAGATGTCACAACTGCCTTGGCTCAGATGTCTGCAGCTATGGCTGCAAAGCAGCATGGCACTTTCCACATGTGTTCTGAATACACTATAAACAAGACTTGCCTGCAGCTGTGAATTGCACATTCTCTTAGTTTTCCAAAAGTATGCTCGAGGAAGTCGTCCTAATGCCAAAGGAAATTGTGCACTGTGCCTCTGAGAAAGGGGGGAATGATAGAGGCAAGAGGAAAATTAATCACTGATACTGTTTTTCTTTCTTCGTCTTTCCACTGCTCTTTAATATCCAGCCTTTCTCTGCCTGGATCAAGTTACCCTATCCTCTCCCCTTTACTGGCATTTCTTTATCCTATGTGTATCTTTTTCCTCCTGGAGCACAGTAAAGGAACTGTCCCATCATGTTGTTGCAGGTCAGACAGAATAAACGGCAGCTTAGTTTGGATCTGGATATTGGGGTTTGTTTAAAGGCCAAGGAGATCAGAGCTTTTAACCTGCTTAATTATTTTACTCGCTTGCTTACCCCACCCTCGGTGTTGCATTCACCAGGTCTCGACTTCGCTTCCCAGCAGGGAGGTTGCTGCTGGCCTGGGAGGGTCAGGCAGAAAATCGCATCAGTTGGTATTGTGCAGCTGCTCCTGGTTACCAATCTTGGACATCTTTGGTCAAGGTCCCTGGGCATCCCCCAGCATTTGTCTCCACCCACCTCCTTCATCTCCAGTATCTTCCCCCATTTCCAGGATCTTTCTTCCAGCCAGGATCTTCACCTTCTCCCCTTGGACCTCCTGTTTTCTCTCCCAGACCACTTCTGCTTTTTGGGAACCCTTCTTTTTGGCACCACCTCTTCTTTTTGTGAACCTTATCTCTTGCTTTTCCTCATCTAAATAGCCTGTGATGCAGACACACAGCACATGGTCAGCCTCCAAATTGGTGCTTCTATCATATGCCTCTTTATTGATGGGAAGACTTGTGACATGCTGCTGTTGTTTAGTCCAGGGTTTATCAGAATTTACAACCAGCACATACTGGTTGCAGGCAGCACGCTTCTGCTTGAGAGTTCAGAAGCCTGTTTCAGACATTCACCCCCCGACAAATTTACACCCAATTATCTGCCACTTGTTAGCATTCAATTTAAATTATTTTTCACCTTGCTGGGGTAGTGCAGAGATTTGTAAGCATGTAGCATGACTCTTCCAAAGCTGTTTGCAGGATGTGATCCCTGCCCCTGTCCCTGAGCTCTCTTAGGGAGAAAGGAGCTGTCAGACTGAAACCCCATGTATAACTGAAGCCTTATGCATGGCTACAAATGCTGAAGCAGTGCTGGTTCCCTGGGGTTCCCATAGCAGCCCATTCTTGGGCTTCATACTGTGTTTTGGTTATTGAATCATCATTATGCTATAGCAGCTGTCACCTTCAAAACGGACATGTTTCTGGGTGGTTTAGCTTCAGACAAAAGATGGAGAGAGGGTGTTGGGGCTGTAGCTCTTGTACCCTCTTTAGATAATGACACTATTACATAATGATATGTGGATTTTCAGTATGTTTTAACCTTGTTTTGGCAGCATGTAGGTGTCTGGCCCACTTGTCTGTGTGGACAGTGTAAATGTATTTTGAGTTCAGAGTGTAGGATTTACAGTCAGGGGAGCTTTCTGCTGAAGCTGAGCAGAGAAAGAGCTTTCAGCAGGTTTTCTTTGTCATTTTTAATATGAGTGATGTTTGCATCCACTCTTTCTTATCTCAAAAGTTTGAGTTTGTTAGGATTTATCTGTAATACTGAAGTGGTCACTTAGACAAATTTTTAATAAATTTAAATTGGAGAAATCCACTTTGAGGAGACTCTCAATAAGACTTGATTTGCTGAATGAAATTATATATTTCTGTCTGTTACTAAAACACCTATTTGCTAGTGACCAGTAAAACAGGATTTTGCTTGTCAACCATTTAGGAATAGAAGGAAATAAATACACTTTGAGTTACTCTTTTAGATGTAATGGTACAAAATTCCATTTGTAATAATGAAGCATGGAGTATTTTGTGCAAATGAATTGCAATACTATCATACAACACGTGCCAGCATTTTGTCTTCCTGTACAGGAAAAGTTAGTTATTTCCTTTAGGTTTTCTAATTGTTATTCGAATAAACTGAACTGCAGTAAAGCGTTTTCTTTTTCTCCTTCCCCTGTTCAAGGCCTTTGCATGATTTCCTACCAGTTTAAGCTGCATGGAATCAGCTTCTTGCAAATACACAATTAGGGACTTTTTTAATGGAGCTTCTGCTGTTGGCCAAGAATATCCCATTAGCTGAGTTCCTTCAAGTGAAAAACTTGTGCAGGAATATGAAATCCTTTAAAATGGATACTACAGTGAAAGGTAGAATACAGTCATACAGTGAAATAGCCTGGTTCAAATAGATCTGTGTTCATTTTGCTATTCCAAGCGTTTCCTGTAATCTCTTACAAAGACAGATATGTTGTTGGCAGATGTGCACTATTTGGGACTCTTTCTGGAACTTTGCAGGGGATATTATCCTAGAGCAACAGAATTGTAATGTTTGTATTGCCTTTTCCTTTCTACCCTCCAAGGTGCAGGAACTTCATGAGGAAGAAGCACAGTGGGTGAACTATGACGAGGATGAACTGTGTGTAAAGATGCAGTTGGCAGATGGGATCTTCGAGGCCTTAATCAGAGACACTGTTGATGTACTGAACCAGATAAATGAGAAACAGCGGAGATTGCTGCTTGTCTGACAGTGCTGAAAATAAACTTACAGCTACGTAACCACTGAGTCACGGGTCTTTCTGACTCCTGACGTGCTCTCCACCCTGCAAGTGCTGCTGCTGGACTTCCATGCGTGGGGCTTAAAGGCAGTTCAGATGTGATTAAAGGAACCTGAATTTGCATCCGCTGCCACTAGAGACCTTGCACCAGATTTATTGTTTGGAACAAGCTGATCCCTCACTCGAGGCTGCATTGTGAAGCGCTCAAGACTGTTCGTGTGCCAATGCAGTTATGCCACATAACTGTCAGCAGCTGTCTGGGGCTCCGGCCTGGGGCTTTGACATGGTCAGCTTGTTCTCTGAAAGGGTTGGGTTAAGTTGGGATATTGGCTGTTTTGCTGGAATGGCTGTCAGCCATCAGTACTCATCTTGTCTTTAGAAATGTGAGTAACTTGGAGAAGAAACGGTTTGATCAGGTTTTAGTCATAAATGGAGACTTACCGTACTGAACAGTGTTATAATCTTAACACACCTTCTCCTGCAGCCCTAACAATGTGCATCAGTTTCTTCTGCTCCAGAGCCCATTTAATTCCCTTCTCTGTGAAGTTGGTTTTCATCTTTCTTCTGTGATGTGGTACCAAGTATGGTGCCAGCTAGTCCAGGGAAATTAGATGATGTTGCTTTCTGTATTCAAGTAAAGAATTCTTGCTGCTTTTCCTACGTAGCTTGCTTCAGTCCTGAGGTGGAGCAAGATAAAGGCCGCCTAACGTCAAGTGTGAAAGATGAGCCCGTGGACAACTTTCTTCCTACCATGTAGCACTTCTCTTCCTGGAGCACCAGCTGCTCCCAGATAATGGATACTCAGGATTTTCTCAGGCACGAGACATGCAGGAGTGGAAAACATTTCCTCACAAAAATTTGGCCTTCAATCCCTCAGCTTCTTCCCTTACTGTCACCTAATAAATCAGAGAAGCTGTTACTTGAAAAATTTAGAGAACAGAGTGTATTCACCAAAGAAAGCGGTGTCCAGTGCTTGACTGTCTGCATGTTTTGTGCTTGTGGGTTTTTTATTTATTTTCAGATAATTTATTAAGTGGGTTATAGGAGAGTGTCCTGTGCAGTTGGCTGCACTGTCTTATGTTTTGGGACAGCCGAACTTGAGAAAGCATCTGTTCTGGAAACTTTCAGAGCCCTGTATTCTTCACACAAAACCTCCAGCTTTTCAAGGCAGATACAGGGAGGGGAAGGTATGAAGAACCAAACCACAGTGACCAGGGGTGGGATGCGAAGGCAGGACTAGGAATGGCGCTTCACCACACTTGGTTCAGAAACAATGGAGAGTTGAGGGGGCTGAGCTGAAAAATGATGTGAAAATTCTCTGCTCCATCTGTTTCCTTTCTTTCACAGAACTTCTAGGCCATCAGCAGCTGTTACATGGTTGATTTGGTGCTGGGTTCAACTGCAGTGTCCTTCTGCTGAGTGCTTGTTCCTAACCTGTCCCTCCCATTCTTGTGTTTTCCTTGGAGGAACACAATCTGGGGTCAAACATTGATGCCTTAATAGTGGATGTCCCTGTTTGCTAACCTGGGACAAGACCCAGAGGAGAGCCAGATTCTTCAGACACACTGGAGTGCAGAAAGACACTTTGAAGCCCTCAGAGGTGCCCCAGAGATGCTGCAGCCCACAATAGGTGTGGCAGGGAGATCTGGACAATTTCATTCATCTGCTTGGTTCTTGGGCTTCCTGCTATATGTACCTCTGCTACTGCTCCATTCTGTTTTCTCTTTTCCACCTTTTTTTTTTTTTTGAAAGCTATCATTGGAATATTTGCATTTTGCACAATGACACATAGCTGGTAATTCTTCAGGGACAGCACTGGGAAACGTTGGATTTGTCAGAGGTCCATGTAGATTCTCAGATGTAGTATTGCCAGCACATCACTTGTGAGTTAATGGTGAGCCATATTCATGGGAGCTTAATGAGCAGAAGAACAAGGAGGAGGTAATGGTGTCTAGGAACACCTCCAATGGGCATATGCATGTCTGTCCTGCAGTAGTGGCCCTTCTGGCTGGCTGGAAGTCAAATGGTCTTGGTGGAACATTGTTCAGCATTTTTTCCTAAGTGATTCACTTATCCACGTAAAATGTTATGATGCTGAACCAGGAAACTCTTGAATGCTTAAGATAGAAGCAAACTAAAGCTGCTACATTTAACCAGCATGGTGTCACTGATTGGGTCACCACCTCAGATTCCCTTTCCTGGGTGTACCTTTTTCAATAGCAAGGATTGCGATTTTTGTGGGTAGCAATTACGGAAAGAAGGCAGAAACCTGCAGCATAGGTTTGTAGCTGGAGTATCAGAGAAACAAAGTTAGTTTCTGTTCTGTAGATAGCGTGGTCAGTGTTGAGTAGGTCGCCCTGCATCCCCGAGGCTTTTCGGCTGTTCTGCGGGGCTGGCAGGGCTTTTCTGGTTTGTCCACCATCAGGAAGAAGGTTGTACAGTTGGCCTGCCAGGGTAACAGGGACCATTGGAGATTGTATGCCTGTTGTCTTGCTGGCTTGGATAGTGCTAGTTTGGTACCCTCAACAGAAGTAGTAACTATTTTTACAGCTGTTTGGGCAGAAGGAAGCTGTGTCTAAGTAATGGCTTTATTCCTTTGCAAACATCACCGTTTATTTTTGGTAGCAGTCCTTGCTAGGAGCAACCCTAAAAAGACTTGAACGTACATGAATTATCTTCTCAATACCTCAAGTGTGTTGAGTTGCTTTGAGTTGAGTGTATGCTCAAAACCTCGAGTGTGTTGAGTACTTGTGGGCTGATGATTACCGTGGTGAAGTAGTGGTCTGTCTGGGTCGCAGCTGGTAACGAGGAGGTATGGGGAAGCCTGGAGTCACACAAACAGGCTGAATTCTCTATTTCTGTCTTCTCCCCAACCTTCCCTTTGTAAGAACAAGATGGTATTTCTGGGTCCTTGTTATCTTGGTGCAACCACGCTAGAAGATTCAAGGCTGAGATGGTTTTTTTTGAGACCCATGAGCTGTTCGGGGCAGTGGCTGTCATCACTGGGGAGATGTGGTTCCCTCTTTGGAAGGATCTTGATGCCAGATGGGAAAGCCCAGGCTTGAGAGGACAAGCAGCGCGAGTACCTCTCTCACAGCAGGATGCTTCCTGAGCCATGCTGTGGAATATCAGTACTTCTGCCTTTCAGAAAAGGCTTGTTGCTCACAAGGTGGAATGAGGGATTGAAAAAATCCCATCTTGTTCACTTTCCTTTCTTGAAAAAGTGGCCTTAGCTTTTTGCAATACTTGAATAAGTGTGTACCTGCAGAAGATCTTCAGTAGCACAGTGATAGAGACCTTTTAAGTGACTATTCTGTGAGGAACTGCATGCAGTTCTGACTTTAATAATCCCTTTGCTACATTAAGAACATTAGGAAAATAAAGTACTTTTCAGCAGAGAAACAGTTGAATCTTATAAGGTATTTAGTGCATCTGAAGTGTTTACAAATCAACTAAAATGGAGAAAAGCAAACTATTGAACTTATTTGTAATTTAAACGTTAAATGCAAAATTATATACAGATGAAAGAGGAATACTGTAATTAACCTGCATTTACTAGTTTTTTCCTTGACTTTGCAGAGCCTTTTGATATACATTTGCAAAGCCGCCTTTTGGGAGGCTCCGTCTCCCTGTGTACTGTGTTGTGGAGATGCTGAAAAGAAACCCGTTTACTGTGTATGTGTAAATAACCTGGTAACTTGGTTTTTGGGCCAGTTTCAGCTAATGTTCACATCCAGAGCAGCTTTGCACAGTAGACAGACCCAAGGATGTGGAGGGTTGTTTTGGGTTGGGTTTTTTTTTTTTTGGTTTTTTTTTTTTTGTAATTAAGAACTGTAAAATAACCAGGGAGGTCCCTGTGTACACCAGTGTAAATATCTTTGGTAACTGAAATGTACTTTAAGAGAACAAAATCTGTAAATAAACTGATTTATAAATTAATCTTGTTTCCTGGTTCTGTATAAAATGGAGCTTTATAATTACCCAAATGGTTGCTAATTCTGAAGGTGTCCTGGAGATTCGTCCCTTGTATGTTCCCCTTTCTGTCTGATGCTGTACTTGGGATGCCAATCACAGTCCACAAAATCCCATTAGAGTTGCCTTAATTATAATTATAACATTATTAGAATTTCCTTATTGTTAAAGCCAAATGTTGATAAAAGCAAAAACAGAAAATAGCATTGCCTAATCATTGCTGGAGTGCACAGCGTGATCTGTGGGAGAAAAATTACTCCTTGCACATGTTTGTTTAAAATAGGTTTTAAAAACTCATGCTTTAAAACATTGGGGGGGGGGGAAGCTATTTTTATGCTAAACAACAATCTTGGAATTAAATTCTTCAGAGCCTCAGTCTTGTTTTGGATCCCTCAATTAGGCTCCTAAATTGTTACAGCTCTATAGAGCTGCTGTTACCAACACTGATCACTTCTTCACCAAGGGGGCAAACATTGCTTCCCTGGAAACTTTATGTATTGGTGGAACTTTCCTAAATCTTTGCTGTTTCCTTTCCAGCAAAAAAAACCCAAACAACCCCACTTTAACATATGAAAGGTCCTGGAGCTCTGTAAGAAGACAGCTGAACACTTGCAGTGCCAAACCACAGGCATGCAAGCATGTGGCAAACAAGTGGCAGTGTGAAATGTGTTAAGACCAAGCGTGCTTATTGAGCCTCCTCAGTCCCTACAGCTGCTGCTGCTCCTGTACCTCTGCTGTGTTTTGGTGCCATTTATTAACATACAGACCAGCAGAAAAGGCTTTGCTTTCCATTTACTACAGATGTCTACAAAACCCAGCAGTGGTCTTTCTGGCTTGGAGGATGCTGTGTGGCAGTCTACTCACCGCTCCTCTCTGCCTGGGAGAGGCGTATGCATTAAACAGGGTGGGGGGATCTTTGTGAACAAAACCATTGCAAAGGCATTGCTCTGTGCTGAGCGGTTATTTGCTCTTTGTTTTTCCTTAGCAGAGGTATCTCATCCAGGAGGAGGACTTGCTGCACTCAGACTTTCATTATGGAAGCAGCTTTGCTGCAGTCGCGCAGTGCCAGCGTGCAGTAGAAGTAGTCCTCAATGGAGTGTGCCAGGAACACTGTCCACAGCCCTTGTACAGACGGAGAAGCACATCGTGGCCCTCTGAGCTCGGGGGGTTGAACCGGCCAAAGCGTGGCGGTGGGTTGTTTGATGTCCAAAGGACCGAGACAAAGTGGTGCTGCAGCCTCTGTGCTCTCATTATCGAGCAGTGGGAGAGCATCCGTGTTGCTGCTTTCTTCGCCCTGCAGTGATTTTGCTCCACGAGTCCTGTATTTTCGGACAGTGATCTACTTGCAGCCGTCAGCATCCATCCCTGGAGTGGCTTAGAGTGCATTTCACATTGAAAAAAAAAATTAATCTGTGCTTCTCTGGCTAAAGAACTGGCTTCCCTTTAAAACGGCTCGAGCGATGGGAACGCTGCCACGGTGCTCTGGCGGGTGACACAGCAAAATGCTGTATTGCTACTGCTGTCCTTGCCCAGGATGCCCGGTAATCAGCTTGATGAAGGCTCTAATTTCCTCATTTGCAAGTCTATGTTGCTTCACTTTGGCACTGACTTTCTATGGTGGTGTTTGTGCAACTCTTCCCAGAACCCTCGGAACGCAGTTGCCTTTGACAGCCATTTCACCCGTGGACCTGGTGAAACTGCTGGGTTGGGCAATGGCAGGCAGCCGCCCTCCTGACAGCACGTTGGATTGAGGGGGACTGTTTTGGTGCCACCCGCTCCCAGGTGCCTCCCCGGGGAGGTGGTGCCAGCTGCAGCCATCCCATGTCCTAAAATGCCTGGCGAGCACTGGAGCACTTGAAATGTTGACTCTGCTCCAGACATCTCTGCACCCTGCCTAGCACAAGGCATTCTGCAATGTCTGGGCTGTCATTAACACGGCCTCAGAAGAAAAGGAGCTGGTGGGGAGCTGCTGAACGCCGGCAGCTCTCTTCAGTGAGCAGGAAGGAGAGGAGGGGGGCTGCCCAGCTGCTGGCACCCAGCCTGGAGCACGGGCCATTGGCGGGCAGGAATGCAGATAAGACTTAATGGAGTTTGAAAGCATAGGATGGTCTCTGGGATGGAGGTCCTGTGGGGGAGGGAAAGGCACCTTGCGAGGTCTGGAAACTGGAGCAAACAAAACCCATAGCCCCAGCCCTGTGCCCTTTCTGCCTCTTCCCCAGTAAGATCTGGCAGAAATTTGGGGGAAAGGAGGAGAATAGAGCTGTTGGGGGGCAATAGCTCCATTCAGGAGGCTGAGGGTTGGGCAGGAACGGGACATAGAGGGGAGATGTTTGTGGCAAGATGCCTTCTTTTGCCTGCCAAGTGTGCTGTGTGAGGATGGCCTGGAGTCGGTCTGGTTGGTTCCTGCTCTGAATGTTTCTCTTGGCCCCAGTTTTCCAGCCCTTTGCTCTAGCTGTGCAAGACCTGCTGTGTCCCTTGGGCTGCATTCCCTCCCTGATGTTGGTTTCAGGTGGCTTCCTCTTGCAGGTGGACTTGTCTGTCACTGACCCGTGAAACCTAGGCTGACTTGAACTAGGGTTTTGTCTGTGAGTTTGCTGGAAGTGGAAATAACACCAGTTCTGGGGAGTGTCCCAGAGATGTATTCACTTTTATTCCAGCAAAATAAAGGAGGCTGCAGGGGATCCTACCGTTCATGTTGCTTGGCTCAAGGAGCTCAGCAAGGAGCCTGTTCCAGTGTCCGTCTCCTGCTGTGTTGCTCCACGGAGGTGATGGAGCCAGTGCTGCTCAGTGAACCTGTGATTTGGCACACCAGTCCTCGGTAGGTGACGCCTTGCTTACGTTGCAGGACTACTGCCATGGCAAGAGAGGAGTGCTCCGTTGTCATCTGTGTGGTATTCTCAGTTTCATGCGCTGCAATTAAACCAGCTGCTAAATAATGATGTGGCAAATCTGGGCGGTGTGGCCTCCTCCGATCTGCTCCTGGAAGCTGGGCAGATGAGCTGGAGTGGAAAACATCTGCTCTGTGCATCCTGGGTCATGGTGATGATTTATGACTTTAAGTAGATCTTAAATTTGCAGGTAAAACGTTTCCTACCCAGACATACCAAAGACAACACCAGTTCTTCCCGGTCCCCCCAGGTCCCACTGAAAAGAGTAAGCGCAGCATCGCTGCTGTCCTTTTGAGCAGGGATGAATCAGCAGCAGGTGAACAGTAGAAAGGGGCTGGTACTGCTGTAGTCTCTCTGCAGACAAACTATGTGAACGCATTCATCACGTCCTGAGAATGCACCCCGGATTTTCTTTTACGTCTATTGTTATTACAGGCTGGTTGGGCTTGAAACGTAGAAATCAACTGTATCCGACCAAGCCTGTCTTGTGTAGTCGGCAATTCCCAGCTACCAGTGGGGGTTACAAGGGGCTCTCCTAGCCTTCATAGGTGTGAGCCCGGCAGAGCTGATGCAGGGTGTGGGAAGCAGCTGGGGTTCACATCTACCCTGTGCGTTATTCCCTGTCTCAGCAAAGCCGCGGAAGCTGGCAGGTTTATCGCGCAGGCGCTGCCAAAGGTCTTATCTGCCAAGACATGGTTTCAAATGTGTGACTGGTGCCACCAGTGGAAAAGTGCCACCTGGATTGGAGTGTCCCAGCTGACTTCAGCTGGCTGGGAAGTGGCAGGTGGCGCAATTTTCACTCGCTCTCCGAGGCTGTTTGGAGATGCTAATCGGGGAAATGAGGCTTTTTCTTTTATTTAGAGAAAAACCACATTTTAAGTGGTGCTGTGCTCCAGATCGAGGAGGGCTTCACTGAGTTCATCAGTCCCATCTTGTGAAGGCTGGAGAGAGAGGGAAAACTGTCGAGCCTCCTCTGCAACTGGTATTTCTGAGGCTCTTGCGGGAGAGTTGGATGCAAACTTCTCCAAACAGCCTCCGAAATGTCAGGGCCGGGTGATGGGGTTGCCATGATTGTATCATGAGTCTTGCATTGGTTGCGTGTTATTCTTGGAGTCAGTTCCTGGAATCACACAATTAGGTAAGAATGTGTTCTTTAATTTTCAAGGAAGAAAGTCCATTTCAGGATCTCCCTGTCCCTGAACCTTCACAACTACAGGGAACTGAGAAGGTCCTGGGTCAGCTTACCTGGCCATTTTGAGCTGCTGGTGTTTTGCAGCCAGGTTCATGCTTTTAAAAATGGACAGTAAAAGTCTTTCTCCATTTTCTGAAACATAGTCCTTTCCAGTACTTCAGGGGCTGAATACATAAAACCCCAACTGCTCTTTCCTCGTCTCCTCTCTGACCCAGCACAGAGGCAATCAGGGTAGCTCTTTGTGTCTGTGAAAATGATCCATTTTGGGTGCACGAAACAAGTTCTGCAGGGCTTAAATGATTTTGGTGAGATCTTAGCAGCCTTTGAGGCTCTCAGCCTGTTGGTGTTGCCTGCGCCTCATTGACTTCAAGAAGATTCCTGCTGGCTTTAGTCTGGGAAAGGAAATTTGAGAGCTGGTGAGCTTAATGAACTAAAGCCACTGCTCAGCTGCTGCACAGGGACTTGTGCAGTGCGGGAACCTCTATGGTGGTCCTTAGCCCATGGCCTTGCTACGTAGGAGTGAAGCACATCTTTTCCCAAAGTTAAGGGTGCCAAGGTGGGCGCTGAAGGCTTTGCTGTGCAGTCCAGCTGAAAACCAAGTAGGTTCCTAAATGTGCCAGGAGAGCCTAAAGCTGGGCTTTACGGCTGGCTGGGGGCTCAGCAGCCAGGCATCCAGAGTCACCCAGCACCCACCCCCTGTGCTTTGCTGCCCACAGGCTCTGCTAGCAGGGAGGGGGTGCAAAGCAAGAGAGGACAAAAAGACAGGCAGTGCTTGGGAGGGCATTTCTAAAACGTCCCCAGACTTCTGCTCCTTCTTGATTTTTTTTTTAATTCATCTTAGTTATTCTCAGATCCATCTTAAAACGGGTTGTTTCAAAATCTCTGCTTCATCTTTGGCTTTCCATGCCCCGTCTCAGGGCATTCTGCAATGAAAATCCGGCTCTTCCCAGTTTGAGGTGGAAGAAAAGCCTCGTCTCTTGCTTTGCAGCAGCATTAAAAGGAAAAAAAGTCTTTGGGGGCAAGTCTGTGCCTGGAAAGCCCCACACCCTGCCACTGAAGGAGGCTGGTCCCTGAGGAACTGTGGGGACTGGACGTGCCAGCCTGGCAGCAGGGTTGTCGCTGGCTGTTCCAGGCAGCCGGAAGCAGGAGCATCCCCACCCCGGGGCTTCGGGGGGATGAGCAATGGCATGGCTCACCTCAAAAGGAGCCAGAGCCCCGGGTTGTGGGCTCTTGCCCATCTGCCTTCGGGTTAGATGCTGCTTTTGCATCTAAAAAAGGATTCGAGGAATTTGGGCTCCCTGGAGGGGGAGGGTGCTGGTAATTAGGCTGCTGCTCAGCACCTCTCCTTCACCGTGATAACCTAATCAAACCTACAAGCCCTTCAACTAAAAACTTTAGCCCAGGGTAAAATAACGGTGATGACATCCCTAAGCACAGGCGTTCTTGTCTTTTAATTGCCAGCTGGATAAAGACAAGTCGGGGCAAGGTCTCTGGTAATAGCGAGGGACCACCTTTCAGAGCAGCCCTGCATGGGCTGAGCTGGACCTCGGACCTCTCTCTCTCCTAGTTGGACAGCAAAGTGTGATAATCCCTTAAGCATTTAATTACAGCTGGCAGGGCTGGAGCAAACCAATTTCTGCCCCGTTTCCATCAGCCGGAACCCGCAGAAGGTGCCTGGCAGCAATCCCACGAGGGTCGTGTCAGACAGGCTCTGTCGCCCACAGCTGGGATGTCTCGGGGAGCCCCGTAGCTCCCCCAGAGCCGTGTCCCGTGTGGAGGCCCCTGCCCTCCGCTGCCAAGGCAAGGCTTGGCTGTGGCAGGCTTGTTTTTCTAGCATGGCAGGTCCGCCTAAAATACCTAGGTGGGGCCCAGCATGGCTAATGGCCTTCCTGGGGATGGAGCCAGCAACCAACCCTCAACAGCGATGGACACCCCCAGCGCCGGGGGCCCCCTGGCCTCAGGGGGTGGGGAGGGAGCGGAGGGCTGGATTTCAGGGCTGTGTCCACCCCGGTGGTACCCGGCTCTGCCCTGGGGCACTGGGCAACGGGCACCTTCTGCCCCGGAGCCAGTGACGTGGGTGTGTGTGCGTGAGCGGTGGCACGGCCGGGCTGACGGGGAGGCTGTGGCCGGACGTGGGGCCACCTGCTTTTTTTTTTGGGTGGAGGAGCTGGGTTTTGGGGCCTCGTCGGGTATCCTTGTTGTGTGTCCCTGGTGGGTTTGGGAAGAGGGCGGCCGGGTCCCCGGGGTCCCCCTCCTGCGTGGTGTTCCGGCAGGCGCTGCCCGGTGACGCTGGCTGACATCAGGGCGCTGCCCTCAGGCCGGCGGCTCCCCTCGGGGATGACCGTAATGGCGGCACCGCGGGTTTTGGGCCTGAATCAGCCGCCTTCGCCTTTCCCCACTTTATCAGAATTTTATCATTTTATGCCATCCGTCCGCTCGCGGGGACAGGGTGGCACTGCGGCCTCGCCCCCTTGCGCGGCGCGCTGCCTGATGCTGGGGAAGGGCTGGGGGGGGTTCTTGGGGCACCCCCCGATGTGGGGGTGACGGACGGGGTGCGGGGGTGCTGCCGCTGCGCGCCCGATAGGGG
>NW_010973166.1:725213-736222 GCF_000737465.1 Haliaeetus leucocephalus | reverse complement strand
GCCGGCGGCGCGGCCCCGCGGGCTGTACTCGGCCACCGACCCTTTGGAGCTGCTGGGGCCGGGGGCGGAGGGGCGGCTGCTGGGCTCCCCCAGCGCCTGGGCCGTCGAGTTCTTCGCCTCCTGGTGCGGGCACTGCGTCCACTTCGCGCCCACATGGCGGGCCTTGGCCCACGACCTCCGCGGTGAGTCCCCGGCCCGGCTGCCTGCCCCTGCCCTGTGCCCCGCTGCCCTGCTTCCCCCGTCCTTCCCCGCATCCCTGCCTGCCTGCCCCGTCAGCGCCCTCAAACCCTCCCTGTGTCCTTGATCTTGGTTTCCCCCTCTGTATCCCCGTCTCTGTCTTCTGTCAACACCTCATTTAATTTCCTGTGTCTCTGCCCCTGTGTCCTTATCAGCACCCTTAAATCCTTCCTGCATCCCTGTCTGTTCTCCCGTCAGCACCCTGAAATCCTCTCTGTGCCCCCGCTTCCCCCATCAGCGTTCCTAAATCTCTCCTGCGTCCTTGTCCCATCATCCTCCTCTCCATCAGCACTCTTAAATCCTCCCTGCATCCTTGGCCCCTTCAGTACCGCTGCACCCCCGCAGCATCCTCCCCATCAGCACCCCTCAATCCCTTCTGCCCTACCCTCTATCAGTACCTCTAAATCCCCAGCACCCCTGCCCCAGCCTCCCTGGAGCATCAGCCTGGTGGGAAGGCCCAGGCCCCCCCTGCCCGCCCCCGGTGATGGCCAGGCCTGGCTTAGCAGCATCCCTGGAGCCCCTTTGGCTGGGAGAAGCTCAGGCTGAGCCTGACCCAGGCATGGGGTGTCCTGCTGCCCCCCCCCAGACCCTCCCTCAGCCCCTCTCTTCCCCGGTGCTTGCAGGGAGAGGCTGGCAGGGCGCTGGGGCCGGGCTCTGATCCCAGCCGGTTTGTTCTCAGCTTTGACCTTGATGCCTGGCCTGGCTGGTGCCCAACCCCACTCGGGGACCCACACACCCCACTGCCGGGCCCCTCGCCCCACCAGGGCTCATCCTGCCTCCCCTGGCATCCCGGGGTGCGCACGGCTTCTCCCTGTTATTGCACTAATTGATATAGCGCGGTTGCTGCCGGTGAGTCAGGGCGCTGGCCGGGGCGGGTGTCCTGTCCGTCCCTCCGAGGGGATGCCGTCCCTCCCAGGGGATGCCGTCAGCTCTCCCCAGCGGGGCAGGATGTGAGGAATGGGGTGCGTGCCCGGGCCCTGCAGGGGAGCGCCGGCTCTCCTGGTCCCCCTCCAAAATTAGGTCCCCCCAGGGCTCCCTGCTCCAGAGGCTGGACCATGGGTGGGGTGCCCGTGGAGGCAGGGTGGGGAAGCTGCCCCCGTGCCGCTTGGCATCCTTGCTGCCGTTCCCATGGGTGGATTTTCGCAGGAGCAGGCTGGACGGGGAGGATGCCAATGCCGGGGTGACCTGCGGGCACCACGTGCCAATGAGTCCAGGAACGTGCCTGGCTCCCTGCAGCAGGGCTTGGCACCGGCCCTCCTGTGTCACTGGTGCTGGGACAGCGGGAAGCGGCTCATTTGCCCCGTCACCTGCGGCACAGGATGGTCCCAGCGGGTCCCTATCTCTGGCAGGCTCCCACCCAGGGCAGCGTGGGCTCCATCCGTGTGCCTGTGCCCCATCTCTCCCTGTCCGCTCAAATGAGAGGCTGGATAGTCTCTGGCTTGTGTCCTTTACGCTAAAAAGAAGCCATTTCAGAGCTTTTATCTCCATTTTGCTGCTGGCTTTCAGAGACTGCTGCTTGAAATGCTTCCATGTCCCTTTTTCTTCATCTCTGTTTTACCCCAGGGACCCTCTCTGGGGAGGCAGTGGTGGAGAGATGCAGATGCTCAGTACCTGGGCAGGCTCCGCTGTGGTGCCCCGCCCACTGTTTTTGGGTTATTCCCTCTTGGTTATCGACCATGTCCTTGGTCTGGGGTGAGACAAGCTGGAGCCCGTGTTTCTTGCTCTCCCCCAGCCGCGGTTAGCCATCCCTCCCCTTCGCCCGGCAGCCTCTTTCTGCTGGGGCAGAGGCTGGGCAGGCAGAACCTGACAGGCAGGCAGCTGCGGGCAGAGCTGCCTGTGCTTGGGTGCCGGGAAGGGCAGGGCGTGCAAAGCCTGGTCCCACCTCGCACGGCTTTCCCCACGCTCCTGCCGCACGAAAAGTAGGGCACCAAACACCAACGCGGACTGCGGCTTCGGGTATTTGGGGCTTGGAAACCGTCGGTTGGTCTCCTGCGAGGCATGAGCCGTTTTAGGGCCGGGAGGGCTGTGTGCTGGCTCAGTGGGAGATCCCCGCAGCGGTTGTGGGGAGCAGGGCAGTTTTTGGGGCCATAGAGGGGCTGAGCTGTGCTGACTAGGTTCTCTGTCCCTGCAGAGTGGAGGCCTGCGGTGATGCTGGCGGCCATTGACTGCGCCGACGAGGCCAACCAGCAAGTGTGTGCCGATTTTGGGATAACCGGCTTCCCCACGCTGAAGGTAAGGGCCGTGTGCACTGGGCACTTGCCTGGTTTCACTGTGGTTTGCCTTTTGGCCTGTCCCTCTCTTGCTTAATCAGATAGTCCTATTGCACCAAAATATTCCCTTTGAGGCTTTGCAGGCTGGAGCTGTTTCATCCTTCCCCAAAACATAACTGTGGCCAGGCTGCAGCCAGTGCAACTGCTGGGTGATGTAGCAACAAGGAGGGGGAAAACCAACATGCTGCTTTGTGGTGAAATGTAGAGGCTGGATCTCTCCTAGGAGGGGGGATAGTCTGAAACCTGAATCGGAAATGCCTGGGAAAGGCTGCTGGAGGGCAGAGAGTGGTTGCAGGCGCAAGTTTCAGAGGAGCGTGCAGGGGTGCTGCGGGAGGCTGCATGGGGCTCTCCTGAGAGCCTCCTGCGGTGGCTGGCGAGGTGCCGTCCCTCCTCCTGGGCCCGTGCCCAGCCCCTTAGCTGTGTCAATACACCGTTTTGTAGTGTTTCCCACTGCAAACAGAGCCTCGCTCCAACACAAGTAATAAAGCCGAAGCACTCCAGGTACAGGCAGTGAAAGCCAGGGTCGCCTTGAGACGGAACGGGGGGGATAAGGTTTTCGTCAGACATGCCCTCAGTCCCGGCTTACAGGCTCAGCCCAAGGTGGGGTCAGATTTGGGGGTTTGCCAGGCAGGTTGTCTTGTGCCTCAGCCCTGCCCTGAGGTGTCACCAAGCACCCACTGCCTGAGCACCAACCATCTGTGGGACATTGACCAAAAGGTCTCCTGGGGCAGGGAGGCAAGCTGATGTGGCAGTGCCAAGAAGTCACTTGCTTCATATGCCCTGTCCTCACTAAACACCTTTTGCAAACAGCCAGTGCTCCCAGCCCAGCCTGCAAAGCAAATACCTGCCTGATGCAACCTGGTTTCGCTGCTCTGGCTGTGTTGTGGGCACTGGAGCCACCGTGGGGGGCCAGGAGTGTGGAAAACCCCCCTTCTCCTACTTTTTGAGAGCTCTGGAGCAGGGAGATAGTGGTTTGCAGGACCGGGAAGGTCCCTGCTGTCTGCCAGTGCTCAGCCCTCGGCTGGACATGGCTCCCAGCCCATGCCTGCATTCCTCTCCTTCAGGGGTGCCCCACAAGACCGGGACGCGGCTGGGAGCTCCCTTTGTGGTGACTGGTGTCGGTTGGCATGCTGTAACATCATGGGGAAACCGTGGCAGAGCTGGTCTGGGGGGAGCTTCTGCGTGCTGGGCTGCACTGCCTCCCTGTCCCACTCCAAACACTGTCACTCCTGTTTCCCCTTGTGGTTTTTCTTTTTTCCCCTTTCAGTTCTTCAGAGCTTTTAGCAAGAAGGCAGAGGATGGGATAAGGATTACCAGTGAGTATTCAGAGCCATGGGGTTTTCTTGCCCCAGGTGTGAACGGCCGAGCTGCCCACACCCCCTGCGTGTTGGGACCTCAGGGAGCCCAGGCGGGCAGCTCAGAGCTGCTCCCCTCGGCTCAGCCCATGGCACCAGCCTCCCCAGGACTGACCCCTTGGCATCCTGTCCCCCTGCAGATCCCAGTGCCACTGTTGAGGACCTGCGCCATGCTATCATCACCAACCTTGAGCAGAGCCAGGACACCTGGCCGCCCGCCTGTCCTCCGCTGGAGCCGGCAAGGTAGGGACGGCATGACTGGGAGGTGGCTCTGGCCTCCATGCCATGGAGAGCAGGTTTCTGGGGAAATCCTGAGCCAAAAATGAGCATGAGGCAGCTGCTGCGTGACCCATGTCCTAAGGAGACACAGATGACCTGGCCAGTCTAGAGCCATTTACGCACCCCGGATGAGACGGGCCATGTTGTTGCATCTCCTAACAAACCTGCTCATCAGCCTTAATTAGAGCAAGCGGCACCTGGGCTGAGTACGTGGCAGTGCTGTGCCATGCCAAGTGAGGCTGCTGCTGTTAGCAGCTTTTTCCTGCCCCGAGAAAGGGTTTTCTTGATTTGGTGCAAATTTGCTGGGATCTGAGTTGTCTTTGCCGGAGGCAGGTGGTTGCTCTGCTACGCCAGGCAGGAAGCATTTGGCTTTCCTGAAGCGATGGTTGAACCGGGTATGTGCTTCAGGTCTCCAGTGCCTCTGTGTCCTAGCCAAAAAAACAACAGCTCTGGTTCAAGTTCGTTGCTTATTTTTTTCCCCCAGGCAAGTGTGGAGATTTCTTCTGCCCTGCCCATGCTTTGTTTTCTGACTCCTTGGCTGACCCTGGCAGGTCTTCTCAAAGCCTGTGAACCAGAGCAGAAAATTGGCCTGGAAATTTCAACAGGGAGGCAGTGCCCACTCGGTGGGGCTGGATCTACACCAACATCCCCTGCTGAATCCCCGGGACAAGGGACAACCTCCTTTGGGGCGGGGTACACCATCTGGCTGATGCCAAGGCACCTACTGCCATCCTCTTCTCTTTTGCAGCACAGAGGAGGTTCGCACCTTCTTCCAGAGGAACAAGGACCAGTACCTGGCACTGATCTTTGAGAAGAGCAACTCCTTTGTGGGCAGAGAGGTGAGTACAGCTGCATTTATCCCCCATTTCTCTTGAAGCCCATGTCCCCAGTGCCCAATACTCCTGGGTGCCTCGGGCAGAGAAGTCCTCTTCCAGCAGCCTCCCCCGTCAGCTTGCACACTGCTTTGCAGGTGCAAAGTGTTATACAGGGTGCAAAATAGCCCTGCTGTACCCCTGGTGGGGCTGGGGTCTTGCCGCCCCCCCAGCTGACCCTGGGGCCGCTGGACTTGCAGGTGGCACTGGACATGCTGCAGTATGAGAACGTGGCAGTGAGGAGGGTGCTGAGCAGTGAGGAGGAGCTCGTGGAGAAGTTTGGCGTCAGCACCTTCCCCTCCGGCTACCTGCTCTTCCGCAATGGCTCCTTCTCCCGCCTGCCCGTGTGAGTGCAGGATATGGGGCTGGGGGCATCCGGGGACCCTGGTGGGGTGCCAGGCTTGTGCCCCATCTCTCCGCTCTCCTTTGTCATTGTGGGAAAGTTCAATAGGAAGGAGACAGTGGCTGGGTCGGGCAGGGGGTGGGAAACTGCTGGTGGGCACTGAACGGGACTGCTAGCCCTGCCTGGAACTGGTGGAAGGGAAAATGACTTGTGACCGAGCCCCGTGAGCCCTCTGCCACACCTGCCTGGAGATGGCACAGTGTGGCTGCCTGGGGCTCAGCTCTGCTCCAGGTTGCATCCCAGGATACCTGCTGCTGGGGCAGGTAGAGAGTATGGACCACCTTGCACTTATTCTGCAGGTCCGAGTTGCCTGTCTGGCTAAGCCTTTGGTCTCCTTTGCTTCCTCCTGGGGGCCAGGGACTGTTTGGGATGGAAGAGGGGCTTGCTCACAGCTTCTCCTTCCTTGCAGGCACATAGAGGCACGCTCCTTCTACACCTACTACCTGCGCTTGCTCTCGGGAGTCACCCGCGGCTCCTACAAGCTGAACACAACTGTCAGCACTTCCAACGAGACCAACACATCCCAGCCAAAGCATGCTGACCGGTCAGACCTCCCCATCCATCATTCTGGGGCTGCGGGAGGCTGGGGCTGGTGCAGGGAAGAGGTGCTATGGCCATGGGTGGGCAATGGGCTGGGACCGTGCCTTTCCCCTGGGAAAAAACCCAAATCGTGGCTGGGTCCCTGGGGCTGGCAATTAACGGGCTGATGGACCATCGTGTTGCGCTGCACTCTCCAGCTCCAAGGTGTACATGGCTGACCTGGAGTCCACGCTGCACTACTCGCTGCGGGTAGAGGCTGCCCGCGCTGCTGTGCTGTCGGGAGACCAGCTGGCCACCTTCAAGTGCTACGTGGCCTTGTTGGTGAAGGTGAGAAATTTTTGGTGTTGGGAGAGGAACTGTCCACACCTCCATGTAGCTATTTATAAAGTGAAATGCAAACGCAGGGTGCGGGCCGCCATGTCGTAGTGCTCACGGGTAGCGAAGTGCGGCAGTCTCAGATGTGAGCCCTGTGCCCTGGTGCTCAGTGTGTCCCACGGCTTCCATGGGGCTGTCCCCATCCCTGTGGATCTCCCAAAGTCAGCTCAGAGTCTCAACAGGAGCTGGAGAGTTTCAGATGAGATGTGGGGAGCCGGTATTGGTGGGCAGAGGAGGATCAGCACTTGCAGGAGGTGTCGAGGCAGTAGGTCTTTTTAGAAGAGACGCTGTCACCCGTTGGGGTGGCAGAGATGATCAGAGGGGTTTGTAACTCTGATCATCTGACTTTGATGCTCGGCTTGGGGAGCTGATCTCTGTGGGCTCCTTTGATAGTCCAGGAAGGGGACTCCCGCTCTGAGTCAGGCCTAATTTAAGGTCTCCTTTTTTCTTCTCTGTTGGGCTTGGTGAAACTGAAGTGTGTAGGAGCTTTGAGCCAGCAGAAGCAGGGCAGTTTAATTTCCTGGTGTGATGGAGAGCTGCGTTTGGCTGAATTTCCCACCGCTGGGGTTGCAGGAGCCCTGTCCCAGCCCAGGCTCCTTGGCAGACCTTCACCCAGCTATGCCCGCCTTCTTTGCTCCCCCCTTTGTTACCCAGGGTCTCACTCTCGGTTTGGACCTCACCCAGCCCTTGCTGATGTGTGAGACATCCCCCGCTCCCACCCCTGCCTGCTCTCCCTGAGCAAAGAGTTCCAAACACAAGCCACTGATGCAACAAGTCTTAAGTCCTCAGCTCAGAGCTTCATGTGGCTTTTCCTCTGCTTGCCTCCAGCTATCACCCTCAGTATTTCTCCCTTTAATGAGACCCACGGGGTTGTGGAAATAAATCCCCCATTGCACCAGCTCCTTCGCCAAGTGTATGAGCTTGCTGGGGTGGCAGGGAGCAGCAGTGGTTTTATTTGATCAGCTTCTTTTTCTTCCTGCAAACCTTCCCCTCGCTGGCCGAGCACTGGATTTGGCAAGGAGCCGAAGCTGCGTCCCTGATGTGGGCAGGAGGCACCGGGGTGGTGGGTGGCAGGGCTTCCACGAGGATGCTGAGCCGGCGCTGCCGTTGCCGTTGCTGTGCTCATCCACAGGACGGAGCAGCGTCCCCAGGATTGCTGCCAGCCCAGCTGGGCTCAGGCTGGGGGAGCTCAGCCAGCGGGTCCCAGCCTTAACTGTTGCCTTCCCAAGAGATAAAGAGGGAGGAAAAATTCTAACTTGGAAAGAAACGGTGCCTGGAAAGCAGGGAATTGTGCAGCAAAGCCTCCAACCGAAGGAGCCGGGGGGGATGACTGTGTTTTGCAACAGAAATACCAGGTCACTGATGAATTCCCCTGCGAATTTGGGGCTTTTGGTGTGGTTCCCCATGGGCCCGGGGAGAACAGCTCAGACTTAGCAAAACGCTCCTTTCTTTCGATTCCTGGTCGCTTTTCCTGTGTGCTGCTGGTCTCGTCCGCCCGGTGGGTCGATCCCTCTGTCTGTCCATCGGTGGCACATGCTGGTGGGCTGCCTCCTCTCCCTGGAGCGCCTGTGGTTTTAAAGTGCTGCTGCTAATCGGCTTTGTGCTGACTTATGGCCAGAGTGGCTTTTTGCCTCCCTCAGACGGGGCCAAGGTTCGGAGCCTGAACATGCACGCGGGGACCTCGCCACCGTGGGGGGGACATGCCACGGCCCCCAGCCCCTCGGGGCCAGGCACCAAAACCTTGCCAGGACCGCACTGCCCTCCAGCACATGCTGCCGTAGAGGATACTGGTGCTGCCCAGTGCCTGTCCCGGTGAGCTGGGGGTGCCGACGGGCTGCCCCGCTGCTCCCAGGGCAGGGTCTTGGTTTTCTCACCTCTCTTCCCCCTCTGCAGTACTTCCCCGGGCGCCCCTGCGTGCAGACCTACCTGCAGTCCGTGGACGGCTGGCTGAAGAACTGGACGGAGCCTGAGCTGCCCCGCAGCGCCTTGAAGGAGGCCATGAAGAATAACAGAGATGTAAGGCACCCGTGGGCACCCTCTCCCCTCTTCCCTCTCCCTCCCACCCTGCATCATCCACCAGCTCCATCACGCTGTGTCTGTCTGTCCTCCAGGCCTCCCACCCCGCTGTGCTCCCCACCAATGTGACCTGGGTGGGCTGCCAGGGCAGTGAACCCCACTTCCGTGGCTACCCCTGTGGGCTCTGGACCGTCTTCCACCTGCTGACCATCCAGGCTGCCCAGAGCGGCCCTGACAAAGGTATCGGTGTCCCTGGCGGGGTTTGGGTCTCGGGGAAGGGGTATCCGGACAGGTTGTGGCATGGGCAGGGATGCTGTGTGCAGGCAAAGGCTTGTCTTGCCCCAAGGTGGGTCTGCAGGGAGAGCCACAGAGTTGGGGTGTGGGGTTGCCACCTCAGCTGTGTGACCGTGGTGGTGGTGGCACTGCGGGGTCCAGACTTGCTCTCTCGTCCCCCACTATCTTCTGCCTCTCCCCAGAGCTGCCGCTGGAGGTGCTGAGCACCATGCGCTGCTACGTCCGGCACTTCTTTGGCTGCCAGGAGTGTGCCCAGCACTTTGAGGCCATGGCAGCTGAGTCCATGGATCGGGTGGCAGGCCGGGAGGAGGCTGTCCTCTGGCTCTGGTCCCACCACAATGAGGTCAACGCTCGCCTGGCGGGTAAGGGGGGGCCGCGAGGAGGGAAGCCAGGGCGGCTTCCCAAAGGGAAAAGGGGAGGCGAGGTGGAAGGAGCATCCCTCCTCCTGGATGGAGCTGGCAAATGGCTGCCTTAGGGTGCAGAGGTGGGGACATCCTGTTGTCATCATCCCCCATCACAGGGGACAGCAGCTGGCTGCGCAGCAACAGACTGCCCCGGAGATGCAGCTGAGCCTTACACGCTCCCCGCAGGGAGCTTCCCAAAGCTGCCACGTGCCCTCGGAGGACCACTCCTCCCGAGACGGCTCTTCCAAATGTCCCCCTCCCTGTCGCCATCACCATCCCCAGCTGCTGGATGCTCCGGGGTGTTTATACCGGTACAGGGGGAGGGCTGCGTTGCATGTCCCCTCTAACCCCCTCACTGGCTCCACTCCCTGCAGGAGGTGACACGGAGGACCCCAAGTTCCCCAAGCTGCAGTGGCCGCCGCCAGACATGTGTCCCCAGTGCCACAAGGAGGAGCGGGGGGTGCACGCCTGGGACGAGCCAGCCGTGCTCACCTTCCTCAAGGCACACTTCTCCCCGGCCAACATCTACCCGGACTATGCCGAGGCCGACCCCATCGCCATGGTCAGGGAGGGGATGGGCGCCAGGCTGGGCACTGAGGGCCTGCGAGAGGAGAGGGAGAAGGAGGAGGAAGAGGAGGAAAAGGAGACGGAGGGCGAGATGAGAGCTCCGGGGCGACCAGGCTCCCCCGAGCCGCGGCGTCCCAGCATCGTGCGGCTGAATCCCAAGCTGCGGGAGGTGAGCGAGGACATCGTGGACCTGGACTCCTTCAGCGAGCAGCACTTCAAGAGCCAGGCGCTGCGAGCAGCAGCCGGCCGGCGCCGGCGGCTCAGCAAGCGGGACACCATCGCCCTGCCCCGGGATGCTGGGGTGGGCCGGGAGCACCGGCGGGCTCCCGGTGTCCTGGTCCAGGAGGAGGAGGAGGTCAAGGAGGGCGTGCGGAGGAGCCCCTGGCTGCGGGTGCTCGGCTTGGGCTTCTCCCGTCTGGACATCAGCCTCTGCGTTGCCCTCTACTTCCTTTCCTCCATGTGCCTCCTGGGCATGTACACCTTCTTCCGCCTCCGCACCCGCGCCCGGAAAGGCCGCCCTGGCTTCCCTGTGGCCTGAGAGCGGTTGTGGGGGGCCGGGAGCTGTCCCCAGGGTGGGTGGGTGGGCTGCTGGGACAGCGTTTTGTCCCCCAGCAAGAAGGGGTTTGGTGCATCCCCGCTGGGAGCTGCGCCCGTTTGCAGCGGTCGCCTCACCCAGGGTGGAGGCAATGGCTGGAGGGCTCCTTTTAGGGGGAAGGAGGTGTCGGGGCATCCCCCTCTCAGGTTGTGGTGCCACCTTTTGGGTGCGTGGGAGCTGGGATGCTGGCAGCAGTTCAGATCTCGGCATCCAGCTGCCCCCGGGAGCTCCCCGGCGCTGGGCTGGTTTCAAACTGGGAAGCCCAGTCCCGTACTGGGGAACAGCCCTTTGGGGTCAAACCACTAGTGGGACCAGGAGTGTGGGGGTTTAGCCCCCCCAAAAAGCGGGCACTGCTGGGCGGGGGGTGGCAGTCATGGGTTCAGCTGCATTTTGTGTGTCCCCCACTTTGAGACATGGACTGGGGCCCCCCCACCTTTCCTCGCCCCCTCCCCACGCTGTTGCTCACTCTCTGCTTGTCTTAGTGGAATAAATTATTTTTGCCGACGCCAGCCCTGCTGTGTCGGCTGGTCCCTGCCATCTCCCTACCGCCGGCTGTCCTCACTCCAGCCTCCCCCATCACCCTGGGAAGAGCACTGGCTTGGTTTAAATCCTTTAAATTTTTTTAATTGTTACTATTGTATGTTTTCTCCTGCTTTATGCTTCTGGATGCACCCGTGGCCAGCTGCTCCCCATACAGCAGGCATGTCCCCATGGTTGAGGTGGCTGGTGGTTTGTCCTCAAGCAGGGTGATGGGGAGGGAGCCTGGGGGGGGGGGGGGGGGGGGGGGGGGGAAAAAAATGGG
>NW_010973166.1:724093-725203 GCF_000737465.1 Haliaeetus leucocephalus | reverse complement strand
GGGGGGGGCAGGAGGTTGCTGGAAAAAAGTTGGCACGAGCCATGGAGCTGTGGTTCAGTGCTGGCCATGCCCGTGATCCAGAGCAGAGAGATGCATGCGAGCATCCCTGCAGCCCCCTGGGGACCGGGACCTCCGCAGGTGTGAGCCCCTTGTGCCTGTCCCCGATTCTCTCTGCCCTTTTATCCTTGTTAGGAATCATTAAGGAAAATGGTTGTTTTCCGGGGTCGGGGCCATCTGCTCTCCCGGCGCTGTTTAAATCCCCCTGTAACAAATTCATTGGGATTACGCTGCCCTCCCCTAATCCCGGCCCTTCCCCCCACACGGGGGATTTAAAAGGATTAGAGCCCGGCCGATAATAAACTTTATTAAGGGGGAGGAGGGGTGTCAATCCGATTTGGAGCCTTTTTCTTGATATCTTCACTTTGCCCAGGTGGGAGGTGAGGGCCTGCGGGATAGGGAAGGAGGGTGGCTGGCTCTGCTGCTGCCCAGGCGCTGGGAGCTCTCACTCCTCTGGACCTTCCTCCCTCACCTGCCCTTGAAATAAATTTTCTTGCTCCATTTTTCCTTCTTCTTTGGTGTCTGCGCACGGTCACATCTCTGTGGGATGTGGGGCTGGCACTCCTGCCCTGCCACCGCTGGCCCACTTGGCCTTGGCCATGTCCCTTAGCTGGGCCCTCAGTGGCCTCATCCCGGCATGGAGGGGGGCTGCATCCCCCCAGCCGGGTGCCGGTCCTGCCCACTGCTGGGTGATAGATGGGGAAGGTCTCATCGCTGCAGCCCTGCTGCCTCCTTCTCCTTGATTTCCCTGGGGTGTTTGTCCCCAACATCAATAACCCCCCATGCACCCCCTCCCCACCAGCTGCTCTCCTGCATGGGACCGAGGGCTTGTGACGAGGGGCTGCCCGTGGTTATCCCCGGCCCCAAAATAGTTCGGTGGGGTTGCCAAAGCTTGGGACAGGCTGGGGGATGTATTAGGGCGCCTTTGGGGGATGCAGCAGGAGGGTGCAGGGGATTAGGGCTGGGGAGGTGGGTGCTGGGGTGGGGGAGGAGGGACCTGCTGGTGGGGGGGGGCAGCAGGCAGCCACAGGCCGGGGCGCCCCAGTTTGGATT
>NW_010973166.1:719781-724083 GCF_000737465.1 Haliaeetus leucocephalus | reverse complement strand
GGGGGAGGGGGGCCCTGCGGGGGGGGGGGGTCAGCAGGCAGCCACAGGCAGGGCTGCCCAGATTAGCATCCCCGACAGGGCCGCTGGGGAGATTTACAGGACCGGGGAGCTAAAGCGGCCGTGCACGCAGGAAAAAGAGAGTCCAGTAAATAGACTTTCCGTAATCCTGTTTGGTGCAGTCCCAATCCTCCCAGCCCCAGCTCTCCCAGGCTGCGGCACCGGGGTGTCATCGTTTCCCCCCACCCCCAGCAGCTGGGGAACCCCAGTGCAGGGCACAAACGGGCCAGTGCAGGCAGCAGTGCAGGCAGCAGTGCAGGCAGGAGGCTGCTGCAGGGCTCAGTGCTACCTGGGGGAGCGTCCCCCACGCTGTCCCCCACCCCGGGATGGTGACTTTGAGGCAGGCCCCCACCCAAGCCCTGGCACAGGGGGGAGCATCAAACTGTGCCATGGCCACACTCGCAGTGGGATGGGCTGTCCCGGGGGGGACCCCTGCTCCAAACTCCTTGAGGTGCCCTCCCTGATGGGGGTTACCCCTTCCCAGTGCCGCCACAAGCCGGGGCATCCCCGGGGCTAATTACCCAAATGGCCACAGGCTGGTGCGAGGCGGCTGCTATTCCCTAATACAATTTACCCTCAAGTGCAATTTAATTTTCCGTGAGGCCAGTGGCCGGCCCCCCGCACCCCCCCTCCACGCACCCAGCCACCTTCCCACCCCTTCGGCACTCGCTCCCTCCCGCCTCACCCCTCTTCCCTTTCCCTCCTCGGCACAAGTGAGAGCCTTTCTCCACCGGCATCCCCCCGTCTGCCCACGCTCGGGCCATAAAATCACCAGGGGTTCGCTTAATGTCAATTAATTTTCAATTACAACTAGCAACACCCCATTCGGCAGCACCTCCGAGGGTGAGAGGCTTTCTCCAGCCGCTGGTGAGTACCCAGGTCTCGCCGTGCTTGTCCTCATGCCAGGCCACCCCGGCAATGGGGGCTGGGGGGGGTGAGGGGTGAGGCAGGGTCACAGGTAATTATTGGGGTAATTAATAAGTGGGGAGCAGTGGGGGCCACCGGCAGGCTGCGCATATGGGGGCTCGGAGTGCTGTGGCCAGCGCTGCCTGGAGGGGAGGCAACCCCACATCAAACTGTGGCTATGGCAGCTTTGGCCCCGTAAGGATGTCCCCTCACTTGGGCTGAGGGAGCTGGTTTCGTCACGCGAGGGGACTCTGAGAGCTGGGCTGAGACCTGGCAAACTCGCTGCATGGGTGGTATGAAGCCTTGCTGTCGGCTGGGCTCCCTGGCCCACTCTGAGCCCACTCAGGCTTTGCCAATGGGGGACATGACTGCGCTCGCACACACCCCCCCCAGCCATGGGCCAGGTGTGGGTTTTCTTTGCAAACCCTAATTCTGCCCTTAAACATCCCTGTTGCACTTAGGAAAGATGCACCGATGTCCCCATCGGTGACACACTGCCCTCGGTGTCCCCAGTTCCCGTGTGCCCAGAGCTGGGGCACACGAGGGGAGGCTGGGTCTGGGTCTAGGCAAAGGCTCTGAGGTTTACCTGCTTTTTTATTATTAATTAACACTGACAGGGAAGGTGCAGGAGCACCATCCCTGCTCGTCTGTGTGTTTTGCATAGTTGTGTCATGCTGCTTGTGTCTTCATCCGGCTGCAGGGCCAGAGGGGGTTCAGGCAATGCCAAGGAAGGAGCGGGGCATCTGTGCAGGGCCAGAGCCCCCCCAAAACTGGCCCAGAAATACAACCTGCTGAAAATCGTGACATTCACCCTTCTGCAGGCTGGTCACCACGGACCCTCAGCTCTGTTTCGGCTCTGAGAGGAGGACAAAACCTGGTGGGGGGCATTTCACACCCATCATGTGTACCCCCCCCCCCCCCAGGCCGAACCAGGACCCAGCAGCACCCTGGGTGGCACAAAGGGGGTTGCTCATGCCCACCTCCACCATCCTCTCCTCCCTGAATGCCGGGATAACGGGGTGGGTGTGCTGGGGAAAGCAAACTCAAAGGAGATCAAAAAACCCCAAAGCAACCAAAAAAAACCCCAAAAGAGACCAAAAAAATCCCAAAGCGACCAACAAACCCCCAAAGCAACCAAAAAAAAACCCCAGAAGAGATGAAAAAACCACCAAGGCAAGGAACAGATGGACAGCAGGAAGGATAGAGGGGGACAAAGCAATATTACAAGGGGAGGAAGGGATGAAGGCTCTACTGGGAAGATGTGATGAGCCAAGAGTGAGCAGGGAGGAGGATGCTGGTGGGTTTTTTTTTTTTAGCAGGCACTCATGGTGGCAGCCCCCCCCAGCAGCAGGATGCTCCCCTGAGGTGAAGGCTTGGTGCTGTGTGATTCCCTTTGCCTGCTTGTTGCTGCCATGAGTGATTCGGAGCCGGGCAGAGGGGGCTGGATCAATCTGGCAAAGCAGAAAAATGAATGAAAATTGAATTCCCCAAGGAGAAGGGGGTGGGGGGAGCTGTTATCCCAGTTGAGAGATAAATCAGAGCGTGCCAGAGAGGGAGGGACGGAGATGACTCCCAGCAGCGCTGGAATAATTAGGGAAATAGGTTGGAAATGTAAAGTGGTGGGATAGGGAGGCCACAGGGCAGTGTCTGTTTGTCCGGCTAAACTTCTCCGTAAATCTGCCTTAGGGACCTGCTTTTCTGCGTCCCCGGGCTGGGAGCCATGCTCCCACACTGCTGGCTGGCTGGGGACCGTGTAGGGGGGACGGCAGCCCCTGCCCCAAGGGGCTCGGGAGCGCAGGTGGCCAGGGGCGGCGGGGGCCTGGATGTGCTTAATGCACTTAAGAGCCGGTGCTTGATTTAGGGGAGAAGGGGAGGAGATGGGAGAAGGGGCTGGGATTCACCTCCCCTGCGGTGGGGAACCGATTTCGGGGTTTGGTGGACTGTGGGGGTGTGGGCTCACTCCTGCAATGATTGCACACCGGTCTCTGCCCAGTGGTGCGAGAAGAGCCAGCTGGGGTTTTGCTGGTAAAATGAAGCTTTGGGGTTAAAAACCAGCACCTCATTATAAAAATACTGGTTTTTTTCCTAAGGAACCATCAGGCTTAATACACTTCTTAGGTTTTATTACTTTTATTTTCAAACAACATGCTTTTCTCCAATTGCTGGCGTGTCCTACCCACACATTTCCCGAGGGGCTTGATCAAGTTTTTTTCAGGTGGGAAAAGCCTCTTCCTCATTTGCATTTCAGTGTGGAAACGAAGGCATGGAAAGGGCACATGTGAGCCGAGGGCAGCTGCGCATTCAGCTGGACTGAGCACCCTTCCGTCCCCTTCCAGCGCTGCCATGTGTGCCACCGCGGAGGTTTCACCCCCCTTGGGCAGGCTCAGTGCTCGAAGCACCCCTTAGCCAGGCAGAGCGGGACATCACACCACATCGGGGCCATTTGGCACCATCGTCACCGAGATGGTGACACGGTGAGCATCAGGAAGGGTGATGCTCTAAGTACCCACGCTGGCTAATTTGGGCTGCATTTTGGTGATTTTTCCTTTGCTGCTGGGTACCGCCGCCTCTCGACGCATTGGTTTTGCTCTGGTACTCATCGACGGGGTTGCCCTGGGGTTTTCCCTCAGCAAAGCCCCGTGGGGATTGTTCTGGAAGCCATAGTCATGCCAAACCCTTTGCCCCATGCCTTTGGCATCGCCACCCTTGTGCCGCAGCAGCCGGCGAACGGGCTGTCGGGCTGGGCGTGCTGCAACACTGCGGAGCTGGGTTGGCTCTTTCCATGCCCAGATGTGTCCCTGCGGGAGTTGCTGTTGGGAAGAGCCCCGGGACCCAGTGCATTCCAGCGCCTGGTCGAAGCAGAGCTTGCCATGGCCCTGCCCGGCACTGGGGTTGCCCACGGAGGGGAGAAGTATCTCATGTCGACACAGCGGCAAGGGGATGGTGATGTGCCGGTGTCCGCCGGAGCTGGGGAAGCCGCCCGCCTGGCTAAGCCCCCCAGTCCCCGTGGCAGGAGGGAGAGGACTGGTGCTGTGTGCCCGAAGCCGGGACTCGCCACCCCCTCCCATTGAGCGGGAGAAGGTCCCTGAGCCCCGACAGCAGAGACTGGGGCCTTTGGCTCTTCGCTCTCTCCCACCAACGGCAGCTTCGGACAGACCTCCCTGGCACCGGACAGCGCCCCCGGTCGCGACAGCACTATGTTGCGACAGCACTGTGTCGCGACAGCCGCTCGAGGCCGGGCCTGGCCCCACTGAGCTTCGCGGCCGCGGGGCGCCCCTAGACCCCGCCCCTTCCCCGCAGGCCCCGCCCCCGGACCTTAAACCCCGCCCTCCTTCCCCT
>NW_010973166.1:718353-719441 GCF_000737465.1 Haliaeetus leucocephalus | reverse complement strand
GCCGGACCCGGCGCTGCCTCCCGCCGCGGGGCTCCGCCGGCCCGGGCCGCATCTCTCCCTCCCCTCTTCTCTCCCCTCCGCCGCCCCCCGGGCCAATAAAATGATGCAAAGCTCCGCACTCGCTGCCGAAGGGGCTGTCAAGGGGCTTCCCGAGATCCTCGGTGTGCCGGTGCAACGTAAGGACGCTTTTCTCTTCTCCCTCCTTCGCTCCCTACCGCAAAGGCGGCCCCGGGCCGGCGGGGCAGGGCGGGCAGGGGCTGGAGGGGCAGCGCCCTGCGGGCTGGGCAGGTGCCTCCCGCTCCCGCTCGGGCGGGTTTTTTTCCTCCCCTTTATTTTGTTCCCCCGTGTCTAGCAGCGTTAATAGACGTAAAAATTCGGAGGGTGCGGAAGGGAGAGCGGTGCCCTGGGGCGGGCGGGAGGCGGCGGGAGCCGTGCGGAGCGATGCGGGCCCGGCCCCGACGGGGAGGTCGGCGCGGCCGCGGCTCCGGCTGTGCGTGTGCAAGTGCGTGTGCAAGTGTACGTGTGAGTGTGTGTGTGTGTGTGTGGTGCACTCCGGTCCCCGCCCGCCCCCGCGCACCCCCGGCCCGCAGCGCCCGACCCCCCGTTTATATCGTTTATCGCGACAGGCAGCGCCTCGCGGGCCAACGGCGGCGGTGGGAAGGGACCCACGGGCGTTCGCGCGTGTTACCGGGACGGCGGGCCCGGCTCGGCTCCGCGCGGCGCGTGGGGCGATGCCGCCGTGTCTGCGTCTGTCCAAAAATCACCTATATATCTATACGTGCCCCTATATGCTCTCTAGCTACAGGTAGCGTGTTGCTGTGAAAGCACATGCCGACGCGTGCCGTGGGGGTGTCCATAAACACGTCCGGGGGGGGGGGGGGTGTATGACCCCATGCACGCGTGGCGGGGTATGTGTGTATATGTACACGCGGGTGGACGGACCCCACGGGTGTTCGGCCCCGAGCGTGTTTCAGCGGGACGCACACGCTGGCAGCCGGGTGTGAGCCATAGGGGCCCACAGCCTGCCCGTTTCTACCGGGCCCAGCCCTACACCGGGGCGGGGGGGGGCCATGTGCCCGCACCCCCCC
>NW_010973166.1:714879-718343 GCF_000737465.1 Haliaeetus leucocephalus | reverse complement strand
CCCGCACCTGCCCCCGGCCCCCCCGGCCGGCTGTAATTCGTTTTCCGTGGGTGTTGCTGCGGGCACTAAAGCCGGTGCCGCTGCCCGGGGGGGCCCGCTTCTGGCTGCTAGACCCCATCCGGCTTTGGGGGGGGGGCTATCCCCGTTATCCCCCGTTTCGGTCCGGTTGCCGGGCCCCGGGACCGGGGGGGGATGTTGCAGGCGGGGACGTTTAACCGAATTTCACCGCAGCAGAGGGCAAGAATAACCCCGGGCAGGAGCGTGCGGCGGTGGTGGGGGTCCATCCCCAGGGCCGAATCCTGACCACCGAATAAGGGCCCCGGTTCCGAGCCGCAGGGTCACTTTTATGGCCCCGAAGCCCCACCGGTTTAAGGCGAAATTCGGCGCCTAAATCACGCTGGAGCAGCAATCGCCCCAGCAAAACTCCCCGGTTTGACCCTTCTGGGTGCCACCAAACTCCCCTGCCCCTGACATTGGCAGTTCTGGACTAACTGACGTACGCCAGGCATCACCAGGAAATAATCCAACGAGATACGATTATTATTATTTATTTAAGTGCAAAAAAACCCGTGGCAGGACCAAAATGCACGAGGGTGGGCTGCTATAAAAGTTGCCGTCGCCCTGCAATTGCCCTGCAGCTCCAGCCCCGAGCCCTGCGGTCGCCGCCAGTTGCCGGCCGTCGGGTTTCACGGCGTTACACGTTTGGGGCCTGATCCTGCCCCAGTCACGCGTGGTGCACGGCTCCCCGGGGCGAAGGACTATCGGCCCTGGGGAGGGAATACCTTCCCAAGGGGAATTCAGCCCCCGCCCTGTGTCGCCAGCACCTCGATATTTCATCGTCTGTGCGATGAAAAACCGTGATATTTTCATTTCTAATCGCTGTTAAATCGCAGGTTTTCCTCTCTATTTAACTACCTCCTTATTTTAGCAGGGACTGTGTCTTACAGCATCCACTTCAGCAAAATTTGGGGGGGGAGCCGAGCCTCCCCCCGACAAACCTAGCTACGGCTCAGCCTCGCAGACAGGATTGTTACAAATCTAATTCCCAATATTATTTATGAATATTGTTTTGCAAATCTCACCGAAGTAAAAACTTCTACCAAAGCCAGCGGGAATCGTGCCCGGGTGCCGCCAGCCCCTGGCCAAGGGGCTGGCGGGGGGAATTGATTAATCGCCGCTGGGAAAGTCGTTAGCACGCTGCAGAGAAATGAATTGGAGGGCTCGTTTTTTGGTTTTTTTTTTTTTCTTTTTTTTTTTTTTTCATGTGAAGGAATGAGGTTTCCTCCCCGCAGAAAGTCTCTTTAAGGAGTCCCCAACCTGGTGCTTTCCTTGGGGCGGGTGCTCGGTGCTGGCTCCGGTACCGGAGAACCGGACCGCCTTTGTGCTCCGCTTTCCACCCGCATTGCCGAAGCACCCATCCTGCAGCACCTTCCTCTCCGCGGGTGACGATCCTTTCCCCTTAACAGAAAAAAATAATAACCCAAACCCACCCCCAAACCCCAAAAGAAGGGCTCGGTGGGCCAGCTCGCTGCCTGGCGTAGTCCGGAGCCGGCGGGGCCGGGCTGCGCTGGAGGAGCGCATCCTTCCCAAAGGCTGCCCCGGGTTTGGAGCGGGGGGAATTGCGGTCTGAGGGATTTCTGAGGCCACCCGTCAGTTTGTTTCGTTTCTACCGTTATTTCTTTTTTTTTCTTTCTTTCTTTTTTTTCTTTTTTCCCGTCGGGGAGAGATAGGGATGGAAAGATGGACCCGCTGCTAATAAATCACGGTGCTGGCGAGCGGCGTGGGGCCAGACCTCAGCACATCTTGTCAGGCCATTACTCGGGTGCCCCGGTGCGTGGGAGGGTGCTGGGGCGCTGGAGGGGGCGAGGATTGCAGAGCTGGCTACGGATTTTCGTGGGATACGGCCAAATCCTGCCCGGGCAGGCGCCGGCGGGAGGCAGGGATGCACACTAGCTGTGCGGTACCTCCCGGGTACATCACACAGGACCCCCAGCCTCAGCAGCATCCCCCCACCCCGGGGAGAGGTTTGCCTTGAGGCTGCTGCATCCCTGGGGTGGTCCCCGGGGGGGAGAGGAGGGGGCCGTGGGGCTGTGCCCCCCCCAGGTCTGCCTGCCAGAGCATCTATCAAACCACCCTGCACACAGAGCCAGCCCTGAGACGCTGGTGGGCAAAGGCAGCGATGGAGCGCCTAATGCCATGAACATTATTCCTATTACATCAAATAATTTAGGTAAAACAAGTCGAAATAAATGCGAGGCTTTCTGCAGGCGGGGAGGCAGCGCGGAGCCAGCCCCGGCACAGCCGCCTCCGTTGCAAAGCACAAAGCAGAGCGCAGGGGTTGGATTTAAGATACTTTCTCTCTGCGTGCACTGGCCAAACCAGTGGGTTGAGTGGGACACCTCCTGGTACCCCAGCAGCTCCCATTATTATTATTATTATTATTATTATTATTATTATTTAGTACAGGGGAGAGCAGCCAAGCCGATGCGAGTTCAGCACATCTGTGTGCACGCACAGACCTGTGCGCATTTGGTTGGTGCCGAGCATCTGCAGACAGATCGGAAGCAAAAAATAGGACTCCTATTAAAAAAAAAAAAATTTCTCTGGAAATTTGGAGGAAGATATTGTATTATCTGCTGCAGTTGTTTGCTTGTTGAAATTAAGCTGTGTTGCTGCCTTTAGGAGAAAAGCTGTGTTTGTTTGCTTGTCAGTATGTATATATACGTAGATATACAAGTGAGTAGGTGTATATATATGTATATACATACACATGTTTATATAAATAACCATTTATATAGAAAACATGTTTCATAAACGTGCATACATGTTTATGAAATAAATGAGAAAGATTTATTAGCACTACCACCAAATGTGCCTCCTCTCGGGGCTGATGCTGTGCTGCGTGCCATCGTCTGTGCCAACGGCTTCCACATTGCTCTGAAATAGGTTTAACAAATGAAATGTGGAAAATGTGGCTAGTGCCGACCTGCAACCGTTGTGCTGCTCTCAGCAGCAAATTGGGGTGGGGAGCGAAGCATCCAGGTGTTTTTAGAGCGAGAAGGAGAAGAGGGACCTATAGAAGCTGTAGATAATTCTTTTTTTTCTTTTTTTTAATTTATTCTACTGTTGTTAATGCGACACAGGCTTAAATGCCAGCAATAAATATGGTCTGAAGGGCACTGGGATTGTAACTATCTAACCTTGTGAATGATAAAATAAGCTGCCTTCACTTGAGATATATGTCAGTACCCCAAAGTATTTTTAAATAATGTTGTTTAAGGCTGTAACAATACCATTTTCTCCTGTGCTCTTTTTCTTCCCCCCCTCTTTCTTTCCTCTCCTCTTTTCCCCTCCTTCTTTCCTCCTTTTCCCCCTTTCTTTCTTCTTTTCCCCCTTTCTTTCTTCTTTTCCCCCTTTCTTTCTTCTTTTCCCCTCTTTCTTTCCTCCTTTCCCCCTCTTTCTTT
>NW_010973166.1:651568-714737 GCF_000737465.1 Haliaeetus leucocephalus | reverse complement strand
TTCCCCCCTTTCCTTCCTTCCCCCTTTTTTCCTTCCCTTCCCCCATTTTCCTTCCCTTTCCCCCTTTTATCCTCCCCTCCCTCCTTTTCCACCCTCCCTTTTTCCCCCTTTTCCCCATCCCTTTTTCCATTTCATTTCTTTCCCCTCTCCTCTCCCCCTTTTCCCTTTTTCCCTTTTTTCTCTTTTTTCCCCTTCTCCCCTTTTTTCCTTTTTTTCCCTCCCCCTCCCTTTTTCCCTCTTCCCTTTTATTCCTTTTGCCTTTTCTCTTTTCTTTTTTCCTTTTCCCTTTTTCCCCTTATCCTTTTTTTTTTTTCTCCCCCCTGTTTTCCCCTCCTGGTAGCATCCAGGCCAGGGTACAGGAGGTCTCCCTCTCTCTCCCCATCGCCGACCCCCCATGCCCAGCCCGGCTGGCTCCCGGCCCCCCGGAGCAGGCAGCATCGCAGGGGGGATGCGGGGGCCGGTTCCTCCTGCCACCCCATCCCCTGTCTCTCGCAGCCCGGCTGCACCCGGCCACTGGGTCCCTCCTCAGCCCCCCCAGCACTTGTAGCAGCATAAAAAAAAATATAATCGCCCCCCCCACTGCCTCCACCCCCAGTGCTATTTACTGTCAGCCGCTCTCCAGCAGGAGAGGGAGACAGCCCTTATCCATAAACATCTCTCCTGCTCTTATGCTCCAGCTACGGGCATGGCTTCCCCCCCCTCCCCAAAATCAATCTTCTTTCATGCATGCGTGTCAGCATGATGTGCCTGGCTTTTACCGGGCAATCTTCTCCTCCAGACTTTTACAGCACCTCTCGTTTATTCTGAACTATGGGCAGATAGAGAGGGAGATAAATATCCAGCTCTCCAGATCTACAGAAGCTGTCCATCTATAGGCAGACATTGTATAGGTAGTCTGGATGGCTGGGTATACATCCTGCCTTAGGAAAAGCCCTCCTTCGCCAAGCACCCTCCCGCAACGTGGGTGCTGTAGTGGGGCGGGGACACACACTGGATGGGGCAGGACCCACCACCACCGCTCTCCGTCTGCTTGCCACCGCTGTGCTCTGGCCTGGCCTTGCTTTCACCCATGTTTTCCAGCGACAGGGGTCCGTAACACTCCGGCTGGATGGCAGAAAGCGGGTGGAAATATGCTGTTCCCATCGTGTGAAAACCAGGGTCCTGGGAACCAAATGGGTGTTGGACCGTGGAGCGGGGCAGGGGGGTTGCAAAGTGGCTAGCACAGGCGGCTCGTGGTCCGTCCCTGGTCGGGGGCTGCGGGATGCTGTCCCAGAGGGAGCGAGAGGCAGGCGGGGAAATGGGTGGTAGGGAGCATAGCCTGAAAAATAGGGTGCAGAAGGGAAAAGCATCGTGTGTGTGTGTGTCTGTGCATGGCAGGGCCATGGGTTTTGCTACCCCGAAGGATTTTTGGTGAAGGTTGGCAAAGGAAGATGTGCCGGGACACCGGCGAGGCGCGGAGCGGCAGCTCATCACCCCGCAAAGCACCAGCACGAGCCAACGCGGGGCTTTGCTGGCCACACTGGCTGGGTGGGAGCACCGCGGGGGCGAGGGGACTGCGGTGGCTGACGCTGCTTTTCTCTCCATCTCTCTCCTGCCCCCCCGCCCAGAGATCCCCCAGTGCGCCGGCTGCAACCAGCACATCCTGGACAAGTTCATCCTCAAGGTCCTGGACCGGCACTGGCACAGCTCCTGCCTCAAGTGTGCCGATTGCCAGATGCAGCTGGCCGACCGCTGCTTCTCCCGGGCCGGCAGCGTCTACTGCAAGGAGGACTTCTTCAAGTGAGTACCACTCGGGGGCACGGCCCCCCAAAAGCGGCGTCTCCCCCGCCCGCAAAGCAGACAAACACACAACTTCTTATTTTTAAGTGGAATTTCTCCAAAATCTTCACCTTTTTTTAAGTTGTGGAAATAATGAAACGGTGCTTTACAGCTGCCGCAGGATGCTGTTTGTTGGGATTGAACCTTCCGAAGGCCCCAAATCTCCCTGATGCTCCTCTGACTCCCCTGTACCGGTTTAAAAAGGCCAATGGAAGAGTGAGCCGCCGTGGTTCGGCAGCAGCCCCGGCTCCGATCGGAGCTAGAGGGCAGGAGAAACCCGCGCAAGGCAGCGGCAGCACTGCCTGCTCCTGCCCGAGCCCCTTGCTCACCTAGCTGGGGTTTGCCGATGCCATTTCTCTCCCTTCATCTTTTTACCTTTTTTTTTCTTCTTTTTTTTTTTTTTTTAATCCTTTTTTTTTTTTGCTCCTGGTAGTGTAAAAACCTCATTTGATTTCGTTGGCAGCTGCCTCCGAGCTGTGCGATGCCCCAGCCTCGGCTTTTCCCTGCTCCCACGGGACAGGACAACCCGTTTTCCGTTAAGAATGGACTTCTTAGCAGGGATGCTCTAGTCCCCGGCTGCTGGCAAAATCTGGGAGCTTTCCCAAGGGATGGCAGAGGGTGTTGCACTGGGACCGGGCACAGCTTGGCCGGCGGTGAATGGCTGTGAAGCAGAGGGCTGCTGCTTTACACCTCCTGCAGGGAGGAGGGCCGGATCCTGGCCAGCGGGTGCCTTTTGCTGCCCAGGTGTAGATGATGGGTCCCAGCTGAAACGCAGCTGCTGCACCTCGGGGACCAGGGCCATCTCCCCATGCCATCATCTCCTGCTCACCCCCGGCCACGCCGGCTCTCCCCATCATTCCCCGCCGCCAGCCGGCCAGCTAAACCAACTGATGGCGATTATGCCCCATGATAATCCCCGGGCAGGACTTTCCCTGCCTGCCCATCCCCAGGCTCTCGGGCCTCCCACATCCCCCCCTCCTCCGCCCCACCAGCCATCAGGTCCAAAGATGCAGCTTGAATTTCTCCTTCCCAGTTGGGGAACATGCGACGGTCAAAGCAGCCTGGGTAATAACACTTCACTTCTGATATTTTCCAGCCTATTAATCTCCAAGTCATTTAAATAGTCGCCCAAAAGGTGCGGGTAATCAATGTTAATTAGAGTTGAAAGATCAGCGACTTTCTTAGATGAGGTCCTGCCTGGATTATTTGGTGCCAATCAATAGCATCTCGGCACTCGCTCAGGCTCTCGCCTCACCTTTCTTTCAACCACTCATTGATTTTGGGGTAGGTAACCTGCGGATGACGTGAGGATTTAAGACCAACTTCAGAGATAGATTTGCAATGCAGGAACTGCTTCTGAAAAGACCAGATTTTTTGATTTTTTTAATTGTTTTTTCCCGCCCCACAAATCGCAGCTCTTCGTCCCCAGCCATGTGCAGCTCTGTCCTGGGTTTGGCCGTCCCCAGGTGGTGTGGAAACACCCCGGGATGCTGGGGCGTGTGTGTTAAAATGGTTTTAATAGTGTTCTGGGGGGGTGGGTGGGTAGAGGGAGGATGGGGGCTGCAGAGTGTGCACTGGCTCAGCCTTGGGCACAGAGAAGAATCGTCTGTCTGTCCTATCCCTCCCTCTGTACATCCCTCTGTCCCACCCTCCATCCCTTCATCCGTTCCCGATCCCTCCATTCCCTCCATCACTTCATCACTCCCTCCCCCCAACCCTTCCTCCCTCCCTCCCTCTCCCACACTCCCTTCCAGCTGACTCTGGGAGAGCTGAGGTGTCCCCAGCAACTGTCCGGGGAACCTCCCTTTAGGATACAAGCCCAGAAAATGAGACAAAACAGGTTTTTCCCTCCTCGTCTTCTGCTTCCAACAGCCCTTTGGGCAGCTGCCGAAATTGTGCCGGCACCACTCACGCCTGCTGCCCGCCGCCTGTCCGTGGGTGACACCCGTGTGACTCGGGGACAATCTTGGGGACGCAGCTTTGGTGGCAGTGCCCTGGCTTTCCAGATGGCATGAGGGCATGGGCAGCCGTGGGGGATGTTCAGCCCTCGGAGGGCAGCAAGAGGTGTCCGGGCTGGCTGTACCCCCTGGGCACCCCTGAATGCCACCGCCAGCCCCTGCAACCTCGAGGCTGGGGTCCAGAGGGCTTGGGTTTTCCTGGACTGCCTCCTTCGTACTAGGTGGGTCTGTTTAAGGTGTAGGGGACAGATTTATTCTGACAGCTTTGCTGCCTGGGCTGCTGCTGCAAGGCCAGGACAGCTCTGCAGGGTCCTGGCCCCCCACTGATGGGGTGCTTAGGGGTGCTGGGGGGAGCAGGAGAGCCCCAGCAGAGCCCTTGCGGTGCCAGTGGGAGGTGGGGATCTGCCCCACGGCAATCTCAAAGCCCACATGGCTGATGCTGGAAACACCAGTGGCAATAGCCACTTATTTTTGACTTTCTCCTGTTGCTGCCACCACCTCGTGGCACGTGTCGCCCTCGCGCCGTTAATTCAGTGTACACTGGGTGTTATCTGGGTGTTATCCAGGTGTTATCTGGGTGTTAGCCTTCATGCCTGCATAGGGCAACCACACTCCACCACAGCCTGGGCTGCACCCACACGGGTGCAACCATGAGCTGGGTGCACCTGGACACCCCAGGCTCTCTGCAGCAGAGTGCCTGCGATCTGCTGGCTGCTGGGCCAGACGCATGCTCCTTGCATGTTCCTTCCACACTTCTTGCACCATTCTTACATGGTCCTTGCACGCTTCTTCCACACTTCTCGCATGCTCCTTGCATGGTCCTTGCACCATTCTTGCATGCTTCTTCCACACTTCTTGCATGCTCCTTGCAGCCGTGCTGTGGGCTTGCTTGGGCCCACACCTACCCCAAGCCAGCACGCCCCACGCACCCGTCGGGCTGTCATTACGGTGTAAGAGCCCCATCATTCTGCATTAATCTGGGATTCATCATGCTAGCGGGGCGGTGTAATTAATTTATTTGGTATTAATGTGGATGAAATATGTACTGTCCTTGCAGGGGAAAATCAGGCAGCCTATAAGCATTAGTTAAAAGAACCATTAAAATGAAACCTTCCTCAGCTCCATTAGGCCCATCTTTCACAGTGAAGAAGATAAACCCCTGCCGTGTGAAGTGTCATGCATAATTAGGTTGATTGCTGGTTGAAACTCTGCCCTGTCTCCTGGTCCCCACCCCATCTCCGGACGAAGTCCACCTTGCCGGGGGGCTCAGGGTCACCCGCTTCTCCTTGCAGGCGTTTCGGGACCAAATGCACAGCGTGCCAGCAGGGCATCCCCCCCACCCAGGTGGTCCGCAAAGCCCAGGACTTCGTCTACCACCTCCACTGCTTCGCCTGCATCATCTGCAGCCGGCAACTGGCCACTGGCGACGAGTTCTACCTGATGGAGGACGGGCGGCTGGTTTGCAAGGAGGACTATGAGACCGCCAAGCAGAACGGTAGGCACCCTGAAAGGGCTATGAGGCGGGCCAGCACACCAAGGGGTGCCCATGGGTCATGTCACCGGCATCATACCTGCGGGAAGGTGTCGCTGCGGGCTCTGGGGCGGCTGGTTTTGGGGACCTTTTCCCCAGCGGCGTGGGTTGGCGGTTTGGGGTTGCTCATGCTGCTGTGGTCGGGGTCGGGGCTGGTACCGGCTCCTTTGCTTGCAGATGACTCCGAGGCGGGCGCTAAGCGGCCCCGGACCACCATCACGGCCAAGCAGCTGGAGACGCTGAAGAACGCCTACAAAAACTCCCCCAAGCCCGCACGGCACGTGCGGGAGCAGCTCTCCTCTGAGACGGGCCTCGACATGAGGGTGGTGCAGGTGAGGCCACGGGGATGCCCCTCTCCACTCTGCCGCTAGTGAAGGGGGACATAGGGGTCCCACCGGAGTGCTGGGGTGCTGGGTTTCAGGGGTGCTGCGGTGCAGGGCTGCCAGTCTTCAGGGGATGCAGAGATGGCAGGAGTATTGGGGTAGCATAGGTGCCTGGGAGATGGGTTGCAGGGATGCTGGGGTGCATGGGTGTGTGGGAGCTGGGGTGCTGGTATGCTGGGATGCAGGCATGCTAGGTTGCAGGGGTGCTGGCGTGTGGGATTGCAGGGGTGCTGGGATGCCTGGATGCTGGGTTGCAGGAGTGCTAGTTTGCATGGTGTGTGGGAGCTGGGTTGCATATGTGTTGGGGAGCTGGCGTGCCAGGGTGCTGGCATGCTGGGTTGCAGGAGTGCTGGGTTGCATGAGTGCTAGCATATGGGGTTGCAGGGGTGCTGGGTGGAAGAAGTGCAGGGGTGCTGGCACGCTGGGATGTAGGGGTGCCAGGGTGCTGGCTTGCATGGGTGCTGGTATGCAGGGGTGCCAGTGTGCCGTGGTGCCAGCGATATCCCCGTTTCTCCCCAGGTGTGGTTCCAGAACCGCCGGGCCAAGGAGAAGCGGCTGAAGAAGGACGCGGGGCGGCATCGCTGGGGCCAGTTTTACAAGAGCGTCAAGAGGAGCCGCGGGGGCGGCAAGCTGGAGAAGGAGAGCTCGGCCGAGGACTGCGGCGTCAGCGACAGCGAGCTCAGCTTCCGCGGTGAGCGGGACACCGCCGTGGGGCGGGGGGGCCGCGGGGCTCCCCCCTGCGCTGACCCCCCCCCTCTGCTCTCCCTCCTTTCCCCGGCAGAAGACCAGATCCTCTCCGAGCTCGGCCACACCAACAGGGTTTACGGCACCGTGGGGGACGTGGCGGGCGGACAGTTGCTGAACGGCAGCTTCTCCATGGAGGGGACGGGACAGTCGTACCAGGACTTGCGGGACGGCAGTCCCTACGGCCTCCCCCAGTCGCCGTCCTCCATCTCCTCTCTGCCGTCCCACCCACCCTTGCTCAACGGGCTGGACTACGCCATGGACGGCAGCCTGGGGCTGGTGGCCCACGGGGCGCAGGGGGTGAGTCAGACGCTGCGGGCCATGGCCGGGGGGGGCCCCACCTCCGACATTTCCACGGGGAGCAGCGTCGGGTACCCAGACTTTCCCACCAGCCCGGCCTCTTGGCTGGACGACATGGATCACCCCCCTTTCTAAGCGCCGCTCGCCCCCCGCCCCGGCCCCCCTCGCTCCCCCCCAGCCCGCAAGCGCAGCACCGAGGGCGCCCGACGGCGGTTGACCTTTCCAGGATTTCCCATGGGAATCGGCCCCGGAGGGCTGGAGGGGTGGGGGGGCGGCATCGGTGATGGCCAGGGGCGGTTGTGCCGGGGGTGGGGGGCACGGATGCCTTTGGGTGTAAGCACAAGAGAGGTGTCGGCGGCACGTGGGACGCACGGTGAGGACTCCAGCGCGGGGCTGGGGCACGGCGGGATGTGCGATGGCGTAAGCCGGCGGGAGGGAAGGACGATCGGGGATGGCAGAATCCGTCCCGGTGCCCGCACCAGCCCTGCACCCCTCCCGCTGAGCACCGCTGCTATTTTCAAGAGTTATTTTTCGATATGGAGTTGCAACATGCCTCGGCGCTGCCCGGAGCCTCGGCGGAAAGAAAAGTCTATATTGTAGAAGGGTTTATTTTAGCGAGGCTGGGGACCTGTCCAGGCAGGGCCATTGCCCCACTGCCCGGGGCGGGGGGGATGCTGCCCGCTCCAGGCACAGTGGGAGCGAAGCCGTCGCACGGTGGCTGTGGGGCCGTGATTTATCCCCAGACATGTGGGAGTGCTTATGGTGCGTCGCTGTGGGTTTTACCTCGGTCGCGCAGCAGGGAGGAATTAAAAAAGAAAAAAAAAAAAGCCTCTAGCCTGAGATGCCCAAGGGTCAAGCTGGGCAGTGGCAGGGCCGGCCGGGATGCTCGAGGCTGGCACGTGCGGAGCAGATGCAGCAAGTGCTGGGGAAGGGCAGGGTGAGTGGGAGAGGTGGGGAACGTTTGCTCTGAGGGTATTGCAATAAATCCCCCCACCCCCAAAGAGGGGAAAAAGGGCATTTCATCAGCTGCAGAAGCAGCTGCACGATGGTGGGGAGCAGAGGGGATTGGGGTGTGAGACCCCTCAGGTATCAGCCACCCCCCTTCTCCAGTGCCACGGGGCTGACAGGACCAAAGGCTGGTGCGGGCAGCCAGGGAGGACCTGGATGGTTTTGGCACAGCCCGTGAGCCCCATGGGGTCTGTTCCCAGTACCAGCCCCTTTCTCAAAACCCACATCCCCAGGTTTGTGACGGCCACCTGCCCATTGCTCCTGGCACAGCCTGCAACCCCCCCCCTTGCCAGGCTGAAGGCATTCAGCCTGATGGATAAAATCCAGCTCCACGCTCGCTGCCCGGGGTGCCCAGCTCTGCAGGGATGCCCCAGCTGAGGGGTGCCCACCCCCCCCACCTCCAGCTCTGGGGTGATGCTGATGATCCCAGGCTGCCCTTCTCAGAGGGCTGGTGGTGGATCCAGTTAGCTGGCTGCTGCCAGAAGCCTGGGGCAGGGGAGCTCCGAAAGAAAAGGGGAAAAAAGAATAAAAATGGGAAAAAAAAAAAAAAAAAAAGCCACTCAAGAAAGCACATCATTGGTATGTCCCTGTCCCTCCTTGCCCCACCTGGCTGGGTGTGCTGGTGCTGCAGGTGTTGTCCCAGCTGCACCCATGTGCCTCCCCCCTCCCCAGCCTTGGGTGCTGCTTTGTGCCAAGCCCCCGGCCTTGCCGGGCACCGCGGGCGGCTGGTGGGGGGGGGTCAGGGGGAGCCGTGCCCGCTGCTCTCCATCCCCCTTCGACAAGGCCAAACGCCCCCTCCCCTCGCTGTGTAAATTTTGTACAGTTCCAGAAAGTGAGAGTCTTGTTTCCTGGGGGAAAAAAATAAAACCCAACAAAAATAATAATAAAAAAAATTCAAAGAATAAAACCTTATTTATTGCCATGTCTTTGGGGAAAAAGGACCCCCCAATCCCCCTGAATTCGGGCCTGGGGTGTTGCTTTTGTACCCTGCCTCCTGTGCGTTGGCATGAGATGTGTACGGTCACCCCCTCGCCTCGAGGGAAAGCGGTGTCAAATAAACTCGGGATGCTCTTTAGCAAGCTGCTGTCTTTGGGATTTTCTTCCTCAATGGGTGGGCATTGGCCACCATCGGCATTGCCTGCTCTAGCACTGTCGCCTGTTCGGGGTCGGGATCCTCTGGGTCTTGTCTGGATGGAGGAGCCGGGATCCCTGGATGGGACGAGCGACAGTGGTTATCATGCCCTGGCTTTTTGTGGGCATGGAGAGGTGGGGGGAGGGTTGGGGTGAGCATCTCCATCCCTGCCACATGGCACCCCAAGATGCCCGCAGCTTTCCTGCCACCACGCAGCGATGGCGGTGGGTGCCTGCAGTCCCCCCGCCACCGGCAAAGCCGGCACATGTCCCCAGCCATGTCCCCTGCCACCATTTGCCTGGCTCTGTACCACCTCGGTGGGCACAGGTGAGATGGAAAATCCATGCTGGGGGGGGGACCAAGCCCCTCCACAGGCACCGGTGTGTTGGCTTTCTATATTTTAATCATTTTAACATTTAATGCTTCTCAATTAAAGTGATTTCCTGGAGTAGATGCCAAGCTTAGGACGAATGCACATTAACCACTTTCTGTATCGGTAGTTAAAGGCACCGAGGGATTTAAACAGCAATCCGCAAGGCTGCTGGGGAAAGGTTTGGCTGAATAAAGCAGATTATAAACAATAATATATGTCTTTCTCATTCCCCCCCCTTCCCCCCCTTTTTTTTTTTGGAAAGGCTCCAACCTCACAAACAGACCTAAAGTGCTATAAACATCTCCAGGGCTGAGCACTCAGCCCCCAGATGTGCTCTCTGAAAGCACGGGCATCGTGGCTACTGCTTTTCATCCCTGCTTTAAGAGAGATTTTTTTTTTTTTTTTATTACCCAGCATGTCCATCAAGCCAGGCAGTGGCTGTCCATTATGGCACTGCACAAGGGTGGCCTTGCTTGTCCCTAACCTTGATGCCACCACGTCTCCATCCCAAAGCCAGCGCAGCAGCTCTGTGCAGAGCAACCCAGCAATGGGGACGGCATCTTTGCTTCATCCACATCTGGACGCAAAAGCGACTGGTGTTGCTGTCAGCACCCGTTGCATTTTTGACCGTGCACCGTGGCTGCGATGAGACCTGCCTGCGGGTCTTCTTGGCAGGGAGAGGGAGAGCAGAAGCCACTGTGGGCCCTTGCTCAAGGGTCAGGGGGCTGTCGCATTGCTTCCATTGAATAAGCATCAGTCCCCAGGGACTGGCAAGGACCCTAAGTGTTGAAACCTGGCATTTAGCATAGAGCATTAATGTTTTTATCATCAGCAGCTTGCTTCATGCCACTGAGGAGAGACATGTCTGTACCCAAGCTCCCTGCCTGCCCGCTGCTGGCTCGTTTCACCACTCCTTGTCACAACTGGGCAGCAAAAGCGTCCCCCAACACAGAGGGGCTGGTGCGTGTGCGGTGGTTGCGACAGATGCACAAGATGTATTTTATTTTTGCCATCCACACTCCAGCAGGAAGGCAGTTTCTTTGGGACACTCATAGGGAGGAGGCTTAGAGCTCAAGTTTCCTCCTAACTTCAGAAAAAGCCCTGAAGGTTTTTTTTCTTTTTTCCCCAAAAGCACAGAGACCACTGCAGCTCCCTGGCCCATCAGACCCCTCCAATATTAAGTTACTGGAAAATAAGTTGATGTGGTCAATATAAGGGCCCATACAGCCCGTTAACTTGCCCAAGCCATTTCACCCCCACCACTGAGCCTGCCCTGTGCCTTGCGGTGGTGCTTCGGCTGCTGGCGGCGTTTAAGGCAGTGCGGCAAACTTCGTCAGCGTTAGCAAAAGCTGGCAGGAGCCGGCAGCTGCTGTGAGGGGCCAAAACCCACACATGCCTCCTGCCCAGCCATTACTTACCGGAGGGAACATTCCCACTTAATTTTCCTGAGGCTGGATGCGCTGCAGAAAGGACTCGATGGCAAGGAGCTTCCCGTCATTGCGATGATTTCCTACACTCCCCCCAGGCTGTAAATCTCCTTGTCCGGGAAAAAGCAAGCAGCATGGCAACGCCCTGCAGGGAAGCCATGGCCTCCTCTTGCCGTGTACACCCACCCGACGCAGCGGACTCCCTCCCAGCCCGAAGCAGAAACCCATCCCCGGCAGCTCCCCTGGACCACGGCCGACCCACCGGCACAGCCCAGTGGGGATTCCAGTGAGGATGCACAAAGCCCTGCACCCATCCCACCTCACTCCTGAGGTATTGCCACAAAATCCTCATTGTTCTGGGTAGTTGGCCAGCTGAGAGGACCATGAAGTATCCAAGACAGGCCTGCAGGGGTGACAGGGCAAGCGCATGTTTATGTCCATGCCTGGCTCTTACAAAATCCCGGCCCTGAAAGAGCCACCCTGGGGACTGGCACATGACAGGAGGACCTGGAGCTGCTGATGGAGGTGGGGTTTTAATACCATTTAATTCAGCAAAGTGGTTGTGTGATGGGGTAAAAGTCCTGTCAGCTTGGAGAGGTTGGTTAGCCATAAAACACTTGTCTTACAGGTGTTAGGTGAGCACTAGAGGGACAGACAGACAGCTGTTCTACCCCGCTGCCTTTTGTAGCCCTCTTTCCCCAGGACAAGAGCTCAAGCAGAGCTTTCCAAGGGCTATGACAGTGCTGAGCTGCCTCCCACCCTTATTGCTTCCAAGGAATCAAGTCACTCCTGCAAGAAAAACACACGGAGGCTCCGTCCCAACACTGTGCTTTGCTTTTATTTATAATATTTTGTTTGGACCCAGGGGAAAAAAAAATAAACCAAACCTCAACCCGAATGGGAGCATCTCACCTGGCCCAGCAGCCCTCCCCTCCCCACGGAGGAGCCGACCAGTCAGCACAGACTGCTCTGGTGAGACATCCGATGAAGTACTTGTGTTTAATACATTAAAACAATACTTGGGGCCTTCTCCAGGCCCTCTCTCCCTTCCCTTGCTCCCTCCCCCCTAAATACTGATAAATGTCAGAGCATGCAAAACCCTGATCCCAACCCTGCCCAGGATATGCGCTCGGCCAGCCAGCCCTTGTGCTGGAGAGCCCACCCAGACCCTGTGCTCTAAAAGCTCCCCTTTGAACCTCCAAGGCGTTTCGGAGGGCAGCAGGGGAAGAGAAGGGGTGTTATTGCGGAGTGTCTCTGTCCTCCCCGCCACGCGTTGCTGCAGGGTTAGGTCTTGCCAGCGGTGTGCTGCTGTAGAGCCGAAGTGATGGCTTTACAGTCTGTCACCTCCTCCGGCAAGCAACCCTCCTGGTCCCGGAGCGTGGGGTCGGCTCCCGACTTCAGCAGCAGCTCCACAATGTCCAAAAACTCGCAGGCAGCAGCTGGAGGGAGAAAGGGAAGGGTTAGTCTAGGGATCCTGACCCGAGGCGGCGGTGATGGACATTTCTGGAGCGATGCTGTAGCTGGCGACTTCCCACGCCTGTGCCAGAGGTAGGAAGTGCCGTCTCAGCACCTGGCCAGGCGGAGCAGATAATTTTTCGGGGCAGTGTTCAGTACTCAATGTCTTACTTGCCTTTGGATTTAATAGTGCAAAGGAAAGAGGAAAGACAGAGTGAAAGCAATGAAAAGCCAAAAGTCCTGAGAGAGAGGGTGTTACTGGTGCAACCATCACCCCCGAGCCCGCAGCCCAGCCGTGGAGCCACTGGGAGCTGGGTGGTTTGGTGAACATCACCTGGGACGATGCACAGGGTGCCTGGGTGCAGTTTGGCTAACGCTCCTTCATGTCCAGGACTGGAGACAGGCCCACAGATGGGCCCCAGAGTGCTACTGCAGCACCACAGAGAGGCCCCAAGTGCCACCTGGGAAAGCATTCCCTGCCTGCTTTTGCACCCAGAATTTATAACGCATTTATCATTTATAACATATTGTAAGCCCCTGCCCCTCACCTGCCTCCTGAACCTCGCAGGGCTCCACTGGCAGCACGTCCCAGGCAGGACATTGTCAGTACTGCCTCGCTCCCAGCTTTCATCCATCATTGCTCCTTGTGGAAAATTCGGACGGTTTTTAGCTGCCAGCCGGACCTTCCCTGAGCACCAGCTGACACGGACAGCCAGTAACAGCACACCACTGTTACTTCTAACTCATGCCTCTGCTAGCAACTATTTTTTCAGCCCCAATTTACTCTGCCAAGATAGAATCAAGTTTGACCTGAACTCTTCTCTGTCCTGAGGATGTCACAGCCTGGCAGCTTTCAGCTTCCCCTCTAACCTTGCCTAAGGGTGTTAAAAAAACCCCAAAGAACCACGAAAAACAGAGAAACTCTTAACACAGAAGAGCTGGGCTTCGCTGATACCAGCAGAAGTCCCAGTCCCTCGATTTTCCCTTAAGCCCGTGCAATGCAGATCCTAGTGAAGCCAAAAACTGCCTCAGCCCCCATCTGCCTTATGAGGCTGCGAAGCCAGCAGCTTCCTCTCACGTTGGTAGTGACTGGTTGCAATTTTATTTCAGGTGCTTTTACAACGTAATCAACCAACTCTTTTTTGCCGTTCAATGTAGTAATTAGAGTGTCTTTTGCATTACTCTGCAGTTTTCTACTGACCCAAAGGGACAAGCAGCAATGTTTAATTAAAATAAATTTGACGTACGATTGGAGCTTATACTGAAAAAGATAAAAAAAGGGGAAGAAAAGGGGGAAGGGGTTGGTGAGGAAGCAGATAGGGGTGTGAGTAAGGCTGAGCTGAAGGGCTGCGGGGGGGCACAGCCCCTTGCAGAAAGCAGACTTCAAGGGGTGCCAAGGAAGCTGCGGTGACAGCTTCTGGGGATAGAGAGCTGGTGCCTGCACGGGGAAAGGTGGCTTCCTTGTCCGCTGCTGCCAGCGGGCACAGCCCGTGTCCTCGAGTGGGTCGGGGACGTCCCCGGGGACGAGCACAGCTGCTGGATTTATCGCACCCTGGGACCCTCGATTTGTCAAGGGCTGGAGCGGCAGCCCTGACACTGGCACGGGTGAAGATGAATTTCCATTCAGCGCAGTTCGCCTTCCGACTCCATTAATCCTCAGGGTTCAGATGATGAATTTTTTTTTTTTTTTTTTATTATTTATTTTCCCTCCAGCGTCCCCTCCCACTGCCCTGCCACAGCACAGAAAGAGCCGAACAGATGGTGCTTTGCAGGGAAGCCAGAGCGCCCATGAGGATACAGAGCCTGCCCACTCTGCGGCCACGTGGCCACCAGTGCTCGGAGAAGCCTTGATTTCCTCTGGGAGAGGCAGCAGCAATGATTTTAGTATTCACAGTGGGTGGGTGGATGGATGGATGGATGGATGGAGAGGAGCCGAAGACTAACGGGCCGTTTAGAGGGGAGACTTGTGCTCAGACCGATCAACACAGCACCGACGGCTGCCTCCAGCCTGGAGGACAGCAGGTCCGGTGGTGGGTCCCACCTGTGAGCCGGTGCCTTCGGACCGCGCTGCCGGCTGGCCTCCACTTAACCTCCGATTAAACCCGGGGTCGGCGCCAATCGGAAGGAGGCAGGATTTATAACCCACAGCAGGATGCAGTTTGACACCGGCTGTAATCAGGAGAGCTGTCACCACAAGGACAGCTGTCAGGCCACGCTGGCTCATAAAAAGGGATGGAGACACCCTAAAAGCAGTGGCCGCCTTGCTGGCCTTGCTCATGGGATTTAACCCTTCCCTGAACAGCCTCTAACAAAAGGGATGGCCTTGTAAAGGCACTGCTCCGCTCAGCACTGCCAGAGACAGTTTTCATACAAGCTCTCATGTCTCTCTGCTGCAATTAATGGCTTGGTTAGGGAGCGCTTACCGAGATGATATCACGAGAGTTTCAGTGAGTTCTAGTTTTAGGCCAATAGCCACTTGAATCAAACCCATTCACTCATTTAACAAACTATTTTCAAGATCGGGGTGATTTATGACCAGATCAGCCAGGTAAGGGAATGAGGACAGCCTGGGTGCAGCGATGGTCAGCCAGGGACAGCAGGGCACCCACGGGCATGCCAGACCTGCGTGCCAGTGACCCAGAGAGGCTTTCCCAAAGATGACATATAGGGAGGGGAGGTTGGATAATACTCAAGGGGAATAAAAAATTTTAACACTTAAAACATTCAGGAAAAAAAACCTGGTAAACTGTCATTATTGAAACAACTGAGCTGGCAGGGTGGATCAGAAAAAACATTTCTGAAATAATGTTAATTAAATCAGTTATGTTTGTTTGCTTGTGTTAAACAACCTGCTTCAACCACCAGCCAGAGGGATCCACCTGCACATAATTTACATTGAGGTGATGCATCCATCCTCTACTTTCACGTATTGAACTTGCTTGAAGCAGGTGCTCTTGGATAACTTACACACACACTATGCTTTTGGACAACCTACTCTAATCCACTGCGCACCCCTCGGTAGGCAGATGTCAGTGCCAGAGTGGGGAACAGGGGAGAGCATCTCCCCAGGAGAGAGAAAGCCCAAAATGTGGAAAGAGCTGGGCAGAGGAAGAGGCAACGTGGCATTAAGTGCTGTCATTCTGTGGACACTGCTGCACTAAGCAACACATTTGCTACTTCAGTCAGAATGGTAAGAATTTGAAAAATAAAGTATCCTACAGGAAAGATCACACGGGGAGAAATCATACATTATTGTAATTACAGTCTCGGTTCAGGGGCCGTGGAATCTGGTAGTTTAGATCCAGATCCAAATGCTGTGCTTTGGACTGATGGTCTGCAAAGCAATTTTGCCATCCTGCTAATGTCCTTGTGGAAAGATCATAAGAGAGGAAAAGACACAAACACTTCAGAATGACAAGTATGCTCTTAATTACATAGTGACAGGCATCAAGAGAGAGTACAAAATAAGAACTGGTATGTCTTAATTTTGGAAAAAATTATGATACAGATTAAATCGATACTTTCTTCCTATTCCCTGCACATCGGCACTGCGTGTGTCACTTTAGTCTCTACTTCTCTCATTTGGAGATAGAGCAATCTTTCAATTAAAAGGATTGCTACAAAATCTCATATCTAATTAGCATGTAATTGTAGGAGGGACACAATCTGTAACTTTGCTCTTCTGGTTTTGGTAGTAGAGAAGCTGCTGCTCTCTCAGCTGTGATCACACAGGTTTGTCACCAGGACGTGTGGAGGTGAAGGCCACCTTGCTCCTTCCCTTCCCCTTACCTGCATAACCTGGTTAAAGCCAGTACAGACTCTCCTCTCAACCTTAGCATCCCCTAACCAGAGCCACTCCTGGGCCTGGAGGTAGTACAACTGCATCCTGGAGACACATAGGCGCACAGGAAAAACTGCAGAAAGTGCATCATTAATTGGGGGAAAAGGAAGGCTTTAAGGTGACATTTGCAGAGGAGAACAAAGGGAGGACAGCAGTCTTCCTTGCTGTTTCTCCCAGGGCTCCTATTCATACCATGCTGGGATTTGCCAGTGGGGGTAGCCGCTGGTTAATCAAATCCAGCTTCCCTCCTCATATTTCTGCTGAAATTTGCTTTCTGCACGTAGACCATTTACTTCAGCTGCAAATCCATCCTATTATGAGGAAACAACCAAGCTGAAAGGCAGCTTACCGTAATGGAGTGCAGTCTGGCCTTCCCCATCCTGAAAAAGAGAGAGAGACTTGCTTTTAGAGGTATAGGTAACGTCGTGGGGATACAAGTAAATCCCAGTTTTAAATAAACAAACTGAATCACAGCAATATTTTAACTGACTAGATAAACAGCCCGGGACACCCAGCTACCTGGCAGTCAGGTTTTGAATCATCATCCACCATCAATCCATATTGATGGATAATCAATATCTATCCACCCATAAGAGTGCGTGGATCACGTCATGACATGAGTATAATTCAGTTCACGGCGTTATCACTTCAGCCCATAAAAATGAAGGATTTCAGTCCTATGGCCTTACTTTGGGACCCTCACTAATCCTGATGCTTTAGTGCAAGATGCTTCTGTGCAAGCCCAGCCTTGGCCAACTACTCAAGAGAAGGGTAAAGCACCGCGATGCCGGCACAGCTCAGCGCGCCACACTCTTCAGCACAAGGGAGCACACAGGGGAAAAAAACCCCCACTTTTCTTCCACCTGAATAAATCTTAGGTCCCTGCTCTTCAGAATTCAGGTCTGGCCAAAGGTGGACCCAAAGCCCAAGTAAGTTCTGTTGGGCTGCTGGCATCCCTGCAGGATGAGGGTGAGGAAAGGGCGAGGCACAGTGCTTGGGAATGCGAGCTGGTTGCTGAACTCATCTTTGTGAAACACCTGCAGCGCAAGGGCAAAGCAAACCGCATGATTTGAAGACATTGGCACACAGCTCCCTCTTCAAGCTAACACATACGCACTGCATCAGCTGCAAGTGTGTCCCCTTCCCAGAATCGGCAAGCACAGGCAGAGCTTTGCTGGTGAGCGGTTGGTGCTCACGTGGCACGTCCAGCAGTGCAAACCCAGGCACCTCACCATGCCGCAGCCTTGCCCTGCCACAAGAACAGGTGAAATAACAGAAGGAAAGAATTACTGGCCCCTTTGCTTTCACTACCGCACCAGGATTAGCCTCTAATTCAGTTCTTTGCCTCCTTAATTTATTTGCATCTGTTTATGGAGACTTAAGTTTTTAATTACCATCATCTTTGGGATTAAGGTGCAAATTCTACAGCCTGCTGTGGATTCTGGAGCAGCCAAAAGGGAAAAGAACAGGAAAACAGGTAGAAATCCCACTCATAGCTGTTTGGAGACTACTGGTTTTCTAGCCTGTTATTCTGTTTGGTATTAACCCTGTTCAGGTGAGGAACTAGGAATGACTTGTGTTTCAGGGTGGGAGGTGCCACACTTTGCTCTGGGACACCACACCAACACAACAACCACAGGAGCAACAGGGACAGAAGAGAAAAGCCAGATGTAACAGGCATTTGCTGCCTAAACATCCATTTCACGTCTTTTCCAACCAAAAGGTGGGGGGTCAGATTTTTCCTTCCACATGCTGCTATGCCCCCCATTCGTGGCACTCATGCCAACATTTGGAGGCACCTCATTTTGGGAGCCTATTTCTGCCCAAATTGTGGGGAGCATAATCCAAGTGGGTGTCATTAGAAGATACCGCAAACCAAACAACTAAAGGAATCAAGGACGGCATCCATTGATTATTCCACACTAATAAGGTAACTGATCTGAGCCAGAGCCCCTGAGCGGTCCTTAAGCACGTGCCTGCTTGGAGGAGTGACAGGGCCGGCACTGACTTCAGCAAAATATGGAGCAGGGCTGGGGAAGAAGAGGCGTGAGTGCTACGAATGAGTTATTAGAAAGGCAGGCTTTCAAATATGCAGGTTGTGTGTGTGCTGGGGGATGGGAAACCAGCCCCCCTCCATATTGCCGCTTTCAAAACTGTAGCCGACAAAACCCCCAGGTGAATGGGATTGGAGACATGCAGCAGAAATCGCTTTCCATGGGAATGCTTTGCTGCAAAACTCCTTATAAAATACCTAGGACTGCTCCAGGAATACTACAGTCACTTGTTCCTCTTCCAAAAGCCTGTGTAAAGCACTGCTGCTTCAGCAGCAGGCTTTGGGCTAACAAGGCTTTTTATTTCTCTTAGATGTACTTTCTGGCATTTACTGGGCTAAGAAGGGAGCGCAAGTCCCAGCATACGAAATGCGTCTGTTTAATCCCAGTGCAGTTTTTAAAGAGAACTATTAATCCAACGTTATGCAAACATTGTTTACACTTTATTTATGCTGTGGATTTTTTTTCCCCCTTTGAAATGGCTGGCCAAATGCTATTCGTTATACCTCTCAGATGCTATGCTATTTGCTTGTATTTTCTCTGTGACAAATTTTAATCCAGGTAAATGGAAAAAGCTCTAGTGTGGTCACTCACTAAAGGCCTTGATATGCCCTCAGGAGGCTGCTGATCTCAATCCCTCTTTGATTTGGCTTTTTGGAGCACTGTGGCTAATTGGAGCCTGACACGCTCAGCTTCTCTGTGCACAGCGCTTGGCTCCAGGTATGGCAACACTGAGCCTTCAGCGCAAAATGGTCACACCTGGAAACTAATGAAAGATGGGCTGTGAAAGTGAGGATTACAGCTCCCATTGTGGAAATTACGTGAGACGAATATTGCCTACCAGGCGCTGGAAATGTTCGTTTTACAACAAAACAAGACACGCATAAGCGGTCTTAAGATGAATTGTAGCTGGCCTTGATGCAAGGGATATTTCCCAATGTGCAACAGAAAGCAGTGGTTTCTGGAGCATCCTAGGCAAGGTGCGGTGTGCCTTTCTCCCAGGACATGCCTCTGTTGGGACAAATGACCCCAAACAGCGAGCGGACAGGGGCAGCCTGCACAGCCTCTGTCCTTACCCGGCTGCACCCTGCCCAGGGCACTAGCAAATGTCACCAGCCAGCCCGGGATCGCTGGCACCAGATTGCCACGTTGCAGCCAGGAGTGCATCCTCTGCAGCCAGAAGGAACGCAAAGATGCCGGCAGTGATCAGATGCACCGTTTGCTCATCTGGTTTGCAAGCAGGGGCAGCTAATTTTCTCCACTGAAACGCATCAGGATTTTTGTTGGTTTATTTTATACAAAGCACCGAGTTGGAGGGGGATGTTTATCATATTTGTTTACTTCTTCTCTCTCCAATTTAGCTTTCAGATTACAGAAATGTAAATCATACAGAGCTGCAAGTACAACAAGACCCAGAGTCTACCGATACACACTGAAACCAATCATCTGATATATCTGTAACATAAAAACCTGAATACTGTAACCAGTTATTTCCAAACTGTGCCTATGGAAAGTTAGGTAATCACGGTGCATTATCATTTCTGTGCTATGGCATGTTAAAAGAAATTAGAGACTTTTTTTTCCCCAATATGAGCTTCTGTAGCATGACAGGAGCACAAAGAGACAGTGTTAAGTAGGGGAGCTGATGCCAGGGAGTGCAGAAGAAGAGGTGGGCAGCTCCGGGGCCAATGCTGGGCTCTGCTCTATGCCGGGTTGCCTCCGAGAAATGTCTTTTTAACATCACACATCAGCTGGAATAATGTCAATGTGACAGGTTAAAAAGGAGGAAATCAGAGCTCTGATTCAGTGAACTTCAACACAAAAGGGGAAAAAGGCCAGGCTCAAAGCAGTAATATGTGTTTCTGGAAAGCTTTGCTTTCAGCTTGTAAGGCACTGGCAGGTACCTGTTCCAGAGACCTTTTAGCAATACCCTCTCTATAAAAAGGAGCTCATGATCTTATGGAAATGGCAGAATCCATATCGGCAGACAGAAGATGACCAGAAAGGAAGGGAAGACCATTACACACTCAAATATAGGATTGCTTAGTCCCACACATGCAAGTTACCGACCAACAACAGATTGATTCCAAGCTTTCTTCTTGCTTCCTAATGCTGCGTGCCATCCCTGGTGCCTTCTACAGCCTCCTGGCACATCTGGCCACAGCAGGATGACAGCCAAGCTGTACAGCCTTCAATGGAGATGAGAGCATTTCCAAAGACTTCAAAAATAAAACCAAACATCCACATCTACCAGAACCATCAGAACAAAGACGCTACAAAATCACCAGTACCTCCTACGTCCACGGTTTGCGACAGATGTCACTCAATGAAAATCCAGCTACCAGTGGGTAACTTATTGGATAACAGGATTGTGTCCTGCTCCTGAGAAATTTAAGCAAGAGAAATGAGAGAAGATGGACCGAGCGCAGATGGACCAACTGTCTTATCCGTTAAGTGGTACTATGGCTACTGCATGTCAATTTTGTCTTATAAGTGATAGGATTATATTGGTGTTGCCATCCCATGTTCATTCTTTGCGAATTTCTGTACCCTGCTTAACCTAACACAAGGTTTTTGGACTGAGGGGCAGAGACACGGAAATGGCTCGGCTCAGCCCTGCTGAGATGCTGCATATGCTATAAAACACGATTCTCACTGCCCTGCCATGGCAAGCAGATCTTACATGTGTTGACGTGCCAGTGTTTGACTGCTGGTTTCACAGGACAGTTTTTAAAACAGTGTTATATAAACATCGATCTTCCAGACGTGCCTCACTTGCTCTCCAAGCTGCGTGCAGAAACTTCTGCGATCAGGAGGGTGGCCCTAAGGGAGACACTGTCTCTTCCTCCATCTCACGTGTTTTATGCAGCAGAAGTACAGAAAGAGGAAAAACAAAACCGTGCTGGTTACCTGGGTGAACTTTGGTCCAGCTAGACCCCTTATGGGTGATGAAGCTGGGGCTGGACAGCCCCCCACACCAGCTGTGAGGGTCTGCACAGGACCCCCACACCTCCTCGAGTGCTGGTCCGCACCAAGACCTCATCTCTGTGCCTTCAATCACAACTCCAAGCGCAGGCACCGTGAGCGTGAAAAGCAGAAAAAGATACACACCAAGCTCTCCCTTTTGAGGGATAGCACATGCACTCTTTATTTCAAGGTATTCTTTGCCCCGCATCACCTCTTCTTTCTGTTCATTTGTGGCACCTTTTAAGGTGTATTCTTGTTCCCATTGACAGACTCCAAATGTTGGCAGGGATCGCAGGAGATAAGACCGATGAGGTGATAAGAGTGTTTAACAGCGCTGGGTCCTGGGCAGCATAGATGGGCCAGAGGGAAGATAAATATTTACACTACATCTTTAGAAGGTGAGTGAATAAAAAGGGCTAGAATAATGCAGCCTCTGAACAAGCACTGGTGCTTAGGAGCTGTGAATATAAATCTCTGCAGCCTCACGACACACACTCACTCAAGCTAGGGAGATGAAAAATAGCAAGAAAATACTTCCCTCCACTTTTAAAAAGGGTTTTATTTCTCATTTATTTCCACTTTAGACTTCAACTTCCCAACAATTTACTTTACCCTCATCATCTTCTTCTCTCTCTGAAATTTTATCCCCAAGATGGCTGAGGGTGAGACTACGGCTAAAAGCATACCAGAATTCACATGCTAATACCCACCAGGATGTAAAACCAGGCAATATGGGCTAATATAATCAGTCCGAACTCCACCAAACAATTCAGTAGATGGCCCCAACACACCCTTTATTTTCATTTACATGCTGCTTTTGCACACAGCAGCCTGGGTTTGGGCATGTACATTAATATATTGAAAATGAATGCTTGTCCAATCAAAGCAGATAGACTGTGTGTGCAAATGCTGGCATAGAAAAGCAATGGTTTAGTTTGAAATTTGATCCTGCTCTTTTAAAATCCCTACCTTAGACCAGTGTGCACCCACATGCAAATAGACTTTTGCTTTTAGGTACCTCCTCATCCTTAAAGCAATACCAGAGGCAGCGCAATTTGAGAAACAAGACCATCTAACAGCTTTGTGCCAGAACATCCAGAGTCCCCAATAGCTCTGACCCTAGAAAAATGAAGCAGACCTTTATGTTTTCTCCCCAGTTTTCAGCTTGTGATTTCACTAAAGCAAAGTATACTCAGGACAGGTCAGCTTCACCTGCTGTTTTAGAGCGGGTGGCCCATACGAGGATAATTGGTTAGCTGGTGTTTGTGAAGTGCTTGTACTTTTACAGTTGTTAATGTTAAGCTTAGGCTGACATCATGATGTGCATACTTGGCACTGGCTCGAAGGCAGCTCAGGCACTCCCGAAGGACCAGTGCCGTGGGACAAAGGATACAGAGCAACCTCCGGCAGAAGCAAAACCAAAATCCATGCGCTGGTCACGAACAGCTATTATTTGGGGATTGCAAATAGCCCAGGCTGAAAAGTGCAGGGCTTGGATATCCTGTCAGTTTGGTTCCTCAATTAACTCGTCCACTTCCCTTGCATGTGGGTAGGCTTGGCGGGGTCCGCTCTCTTACTGAGCTGACCCTCTCCAAGAGCTCTCTCCTCTGCCCCCTTCCTCCCATTCAGACTTTTTCCTGCACTGTGCCAGGCAGATTTCCTTAAGGATGGAAGGTGCTAGACAGATCTTTATCATCACCTCTTGGGCCCTTCTCCAGAGCCTACCACCAGGCTATCATTTGGCCTATCTTCTAAGTGCCTCACAGATAAATTAGATCTGCATAGAGAAGCAATTATTACATTTCTAATGGCATGGACCCTTACAGCACAATCTGCTACTGAAAGGCAAAGAAAATTGCATTAGCTTTTGTTTGATTCAAAATTATGATCAAGGGGAGAGGGATGTTGAAGCCCTTTAAAGCCAAGCCTCCAAGCTGGGGATCTTTCTGTCTGGGGACCTCCCTATTCATATTCACTGCCTGAGCTCATACTTGTGGTTCATTTAGGTGCACTAATTTGGAGGAGCCCTCCACTTTCAAAGCTGCTGTTAAAACCAGTCTAAGAAGGCTCGGAGAGAATATGATGACTGTCACTCGCTCCCTCCTGAAGCCTGCATCTGCTAATGCACCCAAACGCCACCGGCCTGAGGAGTTCAGCGTGCCAGGGTTACGCTAATCCCTCATCGCCCTAGTTTCTAACTGGTGGTGTACCTAAATTTCCAAGTGCAATTTCAATGGGATTTATCACATCTACCATCATCAGCGTGTAGCGCTGCTGGCACAGATACAGACTCAATATCCCACCGCAGACATGGCTGTCTCTAATTGCAGAACAAACTGATTTCTGAATCTACACAGCGGCTCATGCAGCAACACCGAAACTCTCAGGGCTGTTTTCCTGTTGAGCATTTTCCCCCCAGTTTGCAGCCGGCACTCTGAGCACAGCTGTGTATTTGGACATACGTACTTATAGGTTACTCCAAAGAATATTTCCTACTGCCTGTTACTTCCAGCATCAGGCATCTTTCTGGTCATCAAACAAGTGTGTTGGTGCAATATAAAAGCTGCCGGGAAGCTCCAGGCTTCCTCAGCCCAGCGATTAAAAATGTGTTTGGGAAGAGCCAGTGCCTAGAGCTGTAACAAGTGTCACGGTGCTGCAGCTGAGCCAGCCTCCAGCAAAACTATGCAAATGCAATCCCAGGCTGCAAACAGGGCAATATTCCTAAGGGCAAGATGCTAAAATCTCTCTCTCAGGGTGCTTCCCTGCCCCCTCCCCGTGTAAAAGTTAGTAGCTCTTGTACTGCTTTATCACTTTAGCGTGGCTGAGGCAGATACCTGGTTATTTAAGGGGCAGGATAAATGGGCTGAGACAGCTTTCCCATCCCCAATTCACTAGGGAACGCTTGGAAATTCCACCTGACACCGGGACTGCACTGTGCTCTTAAACAATCTCCCGTCTGATCCGATTGTTCCCCAGTGGGGAGGCAGGCTGCAGCTCGCTCAAGAGTCATTGATTGGATTAACAGCCTAATTCCCAACAGATGAATAGAATACTGATGTCTTGTCAGCCCACATCATAGAAGGAAAACACAATCTGCTTCTACAGCCCCGAAATTTAACCCTTTGGTTCCTTGCTCCCCCTCCCTGGGGCACGGGGCTGAACACAGGGGTCCAGCACTTTCAGCCCGAGATCCTACCCATTTGAATGAGAAAAGATATATTAACCTTTGGGATGGTTTGCCTAATGATCTACATGCCAAGGGATCATATGTTATTCTCTGTAAGGTTGGTTTTGTAAGAAACCCTCTTTTCATCCTTTCTGGACAGAAGAGATTTATACCGGGGACCTTAATTTTTTTTTCTTCCCCATTTTACTACCTGCTGTTAAAGGAAATAATGTATGCTTCACAGTAAGTGGTTGAAAATTCATTAGCTTAACGATATTTATTCTGAAATATACAGATATTGAACGTTTTCCGAGTCTATCCTTTGCTTAGGAGGACAGATCTGTCTGGAGAGGAGCATCCAGCTGTGTTGTAAGAGAGGCATCGCTGCAATGCCCTCTCCCTCCAGCAGTTCTTGGCAAGCTGCGGGGCAGGGGAGAGAAGCTGGGCATATCATTTGCTCTCGGAGAGCTCCCATTCTCCACCTCCTAATGGAGACACTAATGTTGTCTTACCTCATAGAAAGACTGTGATAAGAAATTAATTGCTACTGGTCAAAAGTTCACTACTACAGAAGCAGGACTGTGTGCATATTAAAGAGATTCTCCAAGAACAAAATTTATTTATGGACTCCTTGGCACTGTCTGCATTTATTTCCTTCCTCAGGAGACGAGAATAAATAAAAATCATCTGATTTTAAGAAATGTATTCAAAATTACCTATTTTTTTCTCAGATCATTGGGGTCCATAATGCTGTGGGTTTTGTTTCCTTCTAACAGCCACCTTTTATGCTTGCATTTACAAAACAGACAGATATACATTTAAATATTGTCATTTTTTTCAGCAGCAATCCTAGAATATACAGAAATAGAGCTACAGCCCTCATGCCAGGACTGTAACCCATACTGAGACGTGGCCTCTGGAGTATCTCTGATCCAACAGTCTCAGCTGCAATCGCTTACCAACTCTTTAACTGTTTTTCCCACCTCTGCAAGGTGTGTATCACCTGAGATAAGCCAGGTTGCTCTGTGAAACAGAAATATTTTCAATTTCACTTGGATTTTACACCTCACATGCAGAGTGGAAACATTCCCTCCATCACTTCTTAACTCTAAAAAACTAATTAGCCCAGCACTAACCCACACGACAAATAGGAGAGAAAGCATGAAAGGATGGAGGTGCACACCCTTTTTTTCTTTTCCTTTTAACAGTACCTGTTAGTAATGACAGTTTTCCAGACTGTGTCATTTCACAGCATTAATATGCATATAAATATGCATCTCTTTGCTAAGAGACTGACTGAAAGAATAGGCCTGCCTTCTTCTGGCTGCCAATATATCCCTACAGAGCCCCGTCTTCAGACAGAAGCAGGGTGCTCCATGTTCACAACATGGGCAGTGGGGAGGCAACAGTATGCATTAATGACAGAGCTGCCTTAACCAAAACAATTAGCGAGAGATGCGGCATCGACTCAAACAATTCAATTAATGCAGTGTTAGTGCTAGTATTTTAAAGTAATTCGAATTATTAGCTCCTTTTACAGTTTGAAACCACAACGTTTAATTTTCATCCCAGATATGAATTGTTCCAGAACCGCAATAAATAAATAAGTCAAATAACCCCTGTCCAGTCCAGCCCCTGTCCTATAATATGGCTGCATTGTATATACACGAATCCAGGTTAAGGATGGGGACTGGGGCAGTTGTGCCCTGGAACTAGCAGACTGCAGGTTTTATAAATACATACAGAAATAATTAAAATCTAAGGGGTTTAGAAGGGTTAATCTCCTTTAAATAATCTCTGCCACAAAGCCTGTAAAGTCACTGCTGGCACCTTGCCCGCATGGGACCGGCTGTCGGATATCAGGACAGCACGTGTGGATGGGAGCAGAGAGATTAAGTGGAAGCGCTGCTGCGGTGGCCTATCAGACATGCTGCTCCCCCGCATATGGCTCCCTTGGTCACTACCGAGGGGCTGGAAATGCTGCGAGCAGGATCGGATCCAGTGCCAACCAGCAAGTCAACATGCCACTTGTTCCACCTGATTAAAGAGAGAGAAGGAAGCTTGATTAGGCTGCTAAATTTAGCAGGTTGGACGGGAGACAGTGGGAGCCGAGAGCATTGCTGCCACTGCTCAGTTCACTTGAGCCCTTTCTGACTTCAAGGCAAATGGTGGCTTATATTTATTTAAAGGGATTCAGGACTTTGCAAATAACCTCCCTTCCTACACAGACTTGAACCCCCAGCCCTGGGTGGCCAAGGAGATGCTGCACTTTTAATTGTCAGCTATAATGGACTCAGAGCTGCCTCTCTGCATTTCAGGACGTCCTCTTTTCTTTGTATAAAGTGTCCTTTTAAAGCCAACAACAGAGTGGCCATTAGAGATAAAGAAATCCAAAAGAAAGCAGAGAAACCAGCCCTGTGTAGGCTAAAGCAGTGCCCTGTCTGAACACACGGTTTGATTTCCGCTGGTTTGGGCAAAGGCACAGTCGGCTGAAAAGCCCAAGAACCCTGCAGCAGCGGCTGGAGCACTGGCAGGGAGGTTGCAGTATCGTGAGGACTGCAGGCACCATTGTAATAAAAGCACAGCCACGCTGCACATGGCAATGTGCTGCAGGAGGAGCAGAGGCACTGCTAACGGCCTAGGGATTTTTTCTCTTTTAAGTCAGTGAGGATAAAGACTCTGGAGACTCTGTTTTGGTCTCATAAACCTTCCTTGGTTTGGTGTGCAAAATCAAAACTTGCTATGTTGAGATGGTCTGAACCATCCTCTGAACTCATCTGGATTTTATTAAGCCAAGCTTGGGGAAGCCTGGGGTAGCAGGGGAGCTGAGTTACAGTGGCCCACAGCCCTCAGCTTGAAAGGCACTTTTTTTTTTTTCTGCTCCTTTAGAAAAACCCAGTACCAGGGACCTTGCTCAGACATCTCAAAGCATCTCAGGACAGTGCTGTGCCCTGCAGCCTCCAGACAGCCTTTCCTTCCCAAGCATGCCTGTTTCTTAAGGATGACGACTCCTCTTCGTGGCTAATCTGGAATTAGAGAGGACGTTTGCACACTCACAGCTGTCTGCCAGAGGGGGAAGGCATCAGAGCCTGGATCCTGCCCCAAAGTGGACCATTGCCAGGGAGAAGCTGACTGCACGTGTTGAGTTAAGAAGCTCCCGTCTCATCACCTCAGATGGTTGCTGTTTTTGTGACATCCAGCAGCCTTTTAGCAGCCTCTGTCAATTGTATTAGTAGCTGATTTACCATTTTTTATTTTATAAGGCATGAAGCTGCTCTTTCATTTGATCATCCACCACCAAGTACAACTACACGTTAGACTGAAAACTCCCCTCTCAGCCTATGATCGTTGGGACTGTTTCCTGATGGAAGAAAGGAGAAATAGATAGAGACGGAAAGGGTTTATTGGTACTGCTTATTCACAGACAGTCAGGTTTCCAAACAGCTATTAATAAAGTGCCAATACTAAAGAAAAAAAAGAAAAATGTCTGGAGAAAACTGCCTCAGGACATCAAACTATATCAGTAACTGGGATTTCTTGATGGAGCCACAGTGCTATTAAAATAAAGCTGAACTAAGTACTTGCAGTTTGGTCTGTCATTACTTATTTAGTGAGATGCAAAATTGATCTTCACTTTAAAGGGCTCTTTCAAAGTCTAGAGGCAGCACTTGCTCCCTCCTCGTGCTGTATAATAGAGGTGTTCCTAATGAAATTCAGCAGGAGCTGGAGGCAACCAGGGAAAACTGTGGCCAACTTTATAACAGACAGATTTATGTTCAGGGATGCCCTGCTTTTTGAATGAGCTATTCTGCACAGGGCAGGAATAACAGGTTTGCTATTCATGGGTCATACAAGCACGGCAGAAGGTCAAGTTCCCTGGTGGTGCTCAGTCCGAGCTGAAGGCTGGGGCTGCCATCACATCTGGGGCTGAGCTGAGCCAGGTCCGCCCCACTTCCTACTAAAGCAGCCGAGGGAGCCCGCTGGGACCCAGACATCTGTCCCCAGCGCCCAGAACTGGGACCAGCCCATTTCACACTGGGCGGATGGCTGAGGAGGAGCAGATGGCAGGTACTGGTGGTGGCGACCGACGTGGGGCAGAGCTGAACTAGTGACCTGGAGGTGAAAGGCTTCGTATCTCCCATTATCAATCCCCAGAGCCCCCTCCGAAGTAAGTGTTGATACATTAATCTTTCTGACTGATGGAAACAAACTGCAAATATAACATTCCATGGGGGGAATGTTTATTTATTTTGAGCTAAAACTATGCTTAAAAACATAAAGTTAAGGGCATGCATAGTCTTTCATCAGTCTTTCATCAGAAATGTTACTAGTTAATGCCATCCTTTTTCTCTTCCTAATACCAAATTTAAAGAGCACGTCATCATGCATTAGTCTCTGAGCACAGCCCCAGCGTGGATTGCTGCAGTAAATAATAAACTGGTGTTTGTGTTTCCTCCTGTGCATGCTGTCCTCCTAAATAGTTTAATAACAAAGAAGTATATTTAGGAGCACTGCTGGAGTGCCTCAATGAAGCATGTTGCGTAGGATAAATACTTCCACATCAGGACACTTTTCAAAGCCATCAGGCAGAGGGGTCAGTCTGTTGTGGGTTTTTTTAAAACTGCACAAGCTAATGCTTTAAGAGTGTCTTGATGGAATCAGGGAAATTGGATTGTCCCCCCATTTGCTGGCCTAAAACAAGCCTTTTTTTATTTATCCCATTAGAGGAACACAAGAGAAACCTTTTAAATGTCACTAAAATTTTCCCTGCATTGCAAAACGCAGTCAAAAGGGTTTTAATTTTCCCTGAGACCTCTTAAGTAATGCAGTATGTCAAGGTTTAATACATCGCGTGTAGGGGATTGTTTATATTCTGTGCTGTTTCACCAGGGTGACTCTGTAGGGTCGGTCCTGCTTGCTGGATTTGGTCCCTGCCAGCACTGAGCTGCTCAACTAGCCCACACCACTTTAGATCAATTCTGGTGAAACAAATAGGCAAGTGATAACAAGATGAGATGCATCTTCCCCTGGATCAGTCCAGGATTCCCAAAAATACAGCAGTGGTGGTCACTCTCCAGTAATTTTGTTCTGTGAGTTGAGGCTCACTGGTTTGGTAAGAGCCTGTAATTTATAGGCTTTATTTACTTATTTATAGGAGGACTAGAGAGACTTGGCAAGGGGCACTTATGTACACAAGGCTCCAAATTCCCCTGGAGTATTTAATATGACAAACATAAGCTGCATACCAGAGGCGAAGCCCAGGATTGAAAACTGAAAAGTGCTAAAGCATGCTGGCTAAAGACAGCAACAGGATCACATACCCTTTAAAGGCTGGGCTGGTGCCCACTCAACCCTTGCTGGCCCAATGGCTGTGGGCATTAATGCCAAAACAGCTTCTCCCAGCTCCTCCAAGCTCATCCCGCTTGTCAGCCAGCCTATAAACTGGAAGCTACAGGTCATCTGTTCTCCCAGAGTAGTCCCAACTAGTAATGTTTGCTACAAAAATGTACCATTATTTTGCTCCTGCAGGATAAGGGAGTTCTCTACCGATGCTGTCCCTGTTTCTTTTTGCAAACAGTGAACATGTTGTCACACCACAGCTGAAGATGACCTGGGGTGCTAAGTCATTTTGGGCCGAGAGTATAATTCTCCCCAGCCCTGGTTTTGCAGAGAGAGGAGGATACTGGAGGGCAATGAGAATCCAAGCTGGGATATTTGAGCCCTCAGCCTCTTGTCCCTGAACTCACACATTCACACCGAGAGCTGGCAAAGGAACAGAGCTGGGGAGAGCGCGGAAGAGGAGGCAAATCCCAGCCTCTCAGCTAGTCGCAATAAAACACATCCCGGAGACTAAGACACTGCCTCCTGATCTTCCCTGTAGGACTGCATAATCTATTTTACAAAATCTCAAAATTCAGCACGAAAATTGGAAAAAGGGAGGGGGGGGAAATCAGACTGGCTGGTTATTGGACCAAGGGCTGTGTTAAAAGGATCAGGAGGTGGTGGGCCGAGTGGTGGGGGATGGAATAGGATAAAGTAGTGGGTCTAATCAAATCAGTTTAAAAAGCTGCAGCCTCTCCGAGTTAACCTTGCCAATCAGAGAGCGAGCGGGAGCATGTCTGCGCACATTAAAGCGGGAGCGTGTCCTTGAACCCGCAGCGTACTCCATCCTCCCCCCGGCAGCCTACGCAGGCTGTGTACCCAACACCCTCGGCAGACAGCAGGAGAAAAGCCCAGGATTAGGCACCCTCCTTAGCCTCACTCAAGTGGAAGTCAACACGGCAAAGGCAGCTCGGATGCTTCCCTGTGATTAGAGGTGAGCTCATGGGATTAAGCCAGCAAGAGTTGGAGAAATGTTAAAAAACAAACAAACAAACAAAAAAGGAAACAGAAGGAGGAGACCCTCCTATTGACAAATGCTGTCGTATTGAGTCTGGCAGCTGTGAGATGTATTACTAACCTTTGCTAATGACTAAGGCCACTGAAGTTACTTTAAAATAAATATTCACTAGGAATTACATGGGTAATCTAAAGGGATTATCCTGCTGCTTTAACAGGCCTATAAACTAAACGTTAAATGGTCTACACAAGTGTTTGCATTAATTTTGACCCAAATCAACCCTTCTGCTAAAAGCCATGGGAAGCCAGATTCTGTTTTGGAAGGCACATGCCTGCTTTGAGTTAGACTTCTTACAAATTCCCCCAGATCCTCTGTTTCCTGAATGAAAAACGGGACTGAGCTCTTGGAAACCAGGAGCCTGCCAGCAGCCAGGGAAAGGCTTTAGCAGAAATGCACATTCAGAACACGAAGCAGTAGGCACAAATCTAGTCTGCCACGTAATCCAGTCCCTGTGGTAAAAGTATCCGTGTTCAGAGTCTTAGCTCCAGCCCTTCTTCCCTACGGAGACAAGGAAAGCACAGCATGGGGAAAAGGAACTCTGCCATAAACAGTGGCTGAACCCCAACTGTTTTGTGCCTCAGTTTCCCCACCTGTAAAATGGGGAACATGTCACGTGCCTTCCAGCTGGCGCACTCGTCCCTGTGCCTCAAACTACAGGAGAGGAATTAAGCTGAAGCAGGGCTGCGTGTCTGACCGAGGCTCAGCAGCTAGTATTCAGGCAGGTCAGGAAAGCAGGAGTTAAGGCATATGTTTCAACAATAGGGACTGAATTACGAGATGAGAACAGCTCCTGTGCACCAGTCTGCAGCTCCTGATGACAACTTCATTGTACGTGAAAAAGCATAGTCTAAAAACATACAGATGCCTTAAAGCCACCATATACAATGCCTGAATTGCATCTAATTCCAAAGATCAGATCAGACAGAAATGGGGAATAAGTGCTACAGAGGAATAAACAAAAGTACATCGATGCTTCCTTCCAGCAGGCATTTCAGACCCAGCCTTAGAAAAAGGACTCAGGGTTTTCCTCATTTCCCAGCCCATGCTGCAGAGCAGGGAACACACCGGCGTGTTCAGGACCCCTCAGTCCAACAGAAAAGGTGCACCTCCAGCCTGTGATCTGACACACTGGACACGTGCCCGCCTTGCAAACCTATGTAATCTTTCTTAACTTGGACCCCTTAGCCTGTGTACCTGAGTCGGCCAGTGTGTACGCTTCTGAGGACAGCTGTTTCTCTAAGGCACGCTGAATTAATTTTTAAGAATGCAACAGGACTAAGGGAATTGAAGAGACACAAACTCCTTTTAGATGCCACTGCTCCTGCACAATCACTACCAATAAGCTAGGGCCCTCTTGTAGCAAATTAGGAAAGTGAGGGACATGATCAGGCTGCTTGAAGCACAGCAATATGCTACACCAATGGATCTGAAGAAACCACGTCCCTGGAGCACTTCAGGGTCCGATGTACAACTTAGGGAAAAGAAGAATCAAACACAATAGGAAGCTGGCAGAGAAAACACAGTCCAGAAAAAGATCAATATTTAAAAAGCTCGCTTTTTCTGATGGAGGGAAGAAGAATGTTTGCAACCTTTATGTTTTTTAGAGACTTCTTCACAATGTTCTGAAGTTCCTGCTCCTTTTTTTTTTTTTTTTTTTAAGATTAGAAAAAGCCAGGAAAATCTAACCTGGTAAAACCTAATTTCACAGGAGATCTTCTTTGAAAGCCTTGGCAATAGGAGTGGAAGTGCTGTCTATCACTCACTGAAGGCAGTGCGGGAGGAGTGCTCTAACAAAAGCATTTTAAACTCAAATGCCAGGCAAAGATTAACAGCAAGTAAAGCCACAATTTTACACTCCCAAATGAAAAATCATTTAGCTAAATGAGATTTCTTCCCTCTGAAATACACATTTTTATGAACTCCTAAATATATGCTAGAAAAAAATTAACAGATAAAAACTAGGATGTCTGTCTTTCAAGAAGATTAATTCTCCCCCTTCCTTTTTAAACAAACAAGCAGTTTCAAAGTTTTCTTCATATATTGTAGAAGAATGATAAAGGGGAATAGATCAACATCCTCCTGACTGATTTCCATCTGCTAACAGTGACCTAAACCAACCTCTTGTAGCTGAAGGAGCCCTGAACAAACCTGAGAACATCACTTCAGTCTTCACTAAGCCAGCACTAAACCAAAATACTAATTGCCATAAAAAAGACACAGTTGCTATTTTCATTCCCTACCCCAGCTGGCGAGGGCTGGGATAAGAGAGCTCTTAAAGAGAAGCCACAGCGCCTGGTAGCGCAAACCCTTACTCACAGGAGTGTCCCTTGCAGGTGTAGGACAACTCACCCCACAGACACCAGCCCCATGCGGTGGGCTGGCAACATCAGCACTTTCTTAATAGGTGGATAATTCACATCAGCAAATGTATTTGCAACTTGCCAATGAGGCCTGAAACAGATTCAGAGCACCAGGTTCATTGCAGGATTTAAACTGGCAAAAATCACATTCATGTGTCTATTAACAGGGAACACCTGTGGGACTTGCTAATATTAGCTGTTTGCTACAGCCGCTAAGGATGTGTGAGTGGAATAGGAGACCTCTTAGCAGAGCCAGCCACTTCTGCTGCAGCCCTCCTCAAAGCAATATGAAGCCTGCTAGCTGTATTAAACATGGATATTCAAATATCAGCTGCTTCCAGAAAAGCTGTTCCAGAAAACTGTCAATCCATCCAGAATAACTCACCCTACTGCACCTCCTGGTCATGTCACAAAGTCTTCCAGCACCTAAAGCAGAATGGAAATGACTGCTCAAGAGCTTCAATTTGTACTGAACGCAGCAGCCCTGCACACCTAAAGGTATCTACCAAGAGCATGCAAAGTTTATGTAAGTAAAGCCCTTCTGTGGGCTGCATCAATGTCTGATGTCTAATGAAGATGGAATTTGCATATGCAAATGCACTGACTACTGTACTTCTCTGGGCTGATGCAGGCAGCAAGGTAAAGAAAAGCTATGCAATATCTTGGGGCAAAATGGTTTTGGTGTTTTTTTTCAGAATACCCAGTTATGGGAGATGCTTCCTAAGGAGAATGGGTGAATGTGGACTTTGACCATCCTTCTGCTTCAGGAAATCTCTTCTGCTGTAAGCAGAACTTCTAGTTCAAACACTCCTTTTGCTATTCTGTCACTTGTTCTGTAAAACTTACTCCACATCTCTGTGACCCTATGCAGGGAGAAGTCCCCAAGTCCCTATGATTTTATGCAGTTGTAGCTGCCATCGGAGCAACTGTGCGACAGCATAAAATTCAAAGATAGATAGCTTCACTTGGTGGCTTTTCACGCCTTGAGTGCTCAGGAGACAATACCCTTCTCCGCAAAGAGGCACAGTACTGTAGAGCGATGGTACATATTAATTTCTAAAAGAGGATTTTAATCATGCAACGTCCTCTGCAGTCGCACAGAATTTAATCTCATTGCTGACAGTGGGTGATGGGGGAGCATGTTAAGTGGAAAAGTTGTATTCAAGACCTTCTTGCAGATATGTGCTACAGGCAGTCCCTTGGGAGGAAGAAAATGACCCAAACTGGTCTCTCTTGCTGCTGACCACCCTGGCCCAGGGCCCCAACAAACCCCAGCCACTCGCACAGCAGAAATGCAGGCACATTCCCAAAGTTCTGCACAAGGTTCAAGTACGCACATTAATACAGTTAGCATTTATCAAGGCTTACTTTACAAATATTGATTTATTAATCTAGGCAAGACCCAGGGATATATGCACATAGTATTCCCATGTTAGTTACAGAAACTGAGACACACAAAAAAACCCCCACTGTCTGACTTGCTCAAGGTCAAACAAGGAACACAGCCAGGATTAGTTTCAGGATCCTGAGCTTCCAGCGCTACGCTATGACTATCAGGACATGCCGTCCTTTTCCACACTAGGTCTTCCCTCTTCTCATAAGATCCGTCTTCATCTAAGCCTATGTTTAGTCTTGCCTTCATTTAGTAATCTGGGAAGAAAAAATACTGAAGAGCCAAAAGTTGAAAACCATAAGCTGTGAACCGAATCTCTCCCAGCTGCTAAGGAGACCCACCACAACTGGGCTGGCATGCCGGCACATGCCTTCTGGATGGTTATCTTCTGTCTTGTTCTGCTTTTACCAAAGACCACTCACAGGCAGCTTTACAAGCTTTGGTCAATTAAACAATTAAATGTTAAAGACAAAAGTCCCAAAGGAATTAATGCAATTTGTTCCACCAGTTTTAATGAGACCTTAAAGCTTACATGAAAAGTTGTACTTGAAATCATGAATAATTTTTTTTTTTTAGAAGGTCCTATGGAATGGAAGTAATCACTACCTAGGAGGGATAAAATTCAATTTATCCCCTCCCCCTGCAATAAAAAATAATTCCCTACTATATCTAAAGTTAGTGCAACCTAAGTGATGGCCCAACAGAATACAATTCCATAAAATCACTACAGTTAAATGAAAAATGATGCATGTTTTCAAGCAGCACACATCTGATGCCTATTCTCCAAAGAAAGTCTAACTACTGAGCAGTTAAGTCACTCTGTAAACTCCTGTAACCATTCTTTTGAGGTATTACACCAGCTTTGGACTACTAATGGATAAAAATGAAGTATGAGACAACATATCTACCAGCTCTAAAATCCTGAGGAATTGGAAAGAATGATCATATGCTTTCATATACAATAGCCATGCCCATAGCATGGAAGCACTGCAAAAAGTTAAAAAGTATCTGAGTGATAACTACACACTATGTCTGAAGGAATAGCTTTTAGAAGACATGAAATTCAAAGAATACTGCAGAACCCTGCAAGAAAATCATGGCAATGCATTATGCACTCTTCTTTATAATTTATGTCACTGAATGCACAGTATGTTCTTTCCACTCTCAGTTTGCCTGGAACATGGGAAGTGTGCTTCTTAGGCAGACAACAGACAACATGAGAAAAGAGGATAAAACTTTATCAAACGCTAAATACTTAATGACAGAATTAAAGCCTATACTTAGTCCTCATCTTTCTCCACTTCCTCCTTCACTTTGCTGCTAAAATCCTTGATTCTGTTAACAAAACTTGGGCAGGAAAGTGACTATTTGAACATGCCAGACGACATCTCCTTTAAGAAGTGTGTTATTAATAAATACAAAGAAAATCCTCTTTATTTGTCCCCTTCCAAAACCAAACCCATCATATTTCTAGTGAGATTTTAATTTACTTTTAAGAAGTGTGTGAAAATGTCCATGTAAGAATTTAATTTCAAAAAACCTAACTGCCATTCAGATGTACTTAGACACAGGTGAAAACAAAACGACTAATGGTCTAGCAGAGGAAAACCATCACATTTGCTGTGTTCTAGCTTGATTCAAATGTAAAAATTAAGAATGTGAATAAACTAGGTTAAACTACATAATTAAGTAAACATGGACAGACGTGTATCTGATTAGCAAAAAGAACAACTAAATTTACTATAAAGGCTGTATTTAGCTGCAAATGAACATATTTTAATGGCTACTAACCAATGAAAATCAACCTTTCCTTAGAAAAATAACAAAGAACTAGATTTAAATTGATTATTAAATCAATTAAATCAATCCCACCTGTCAGAATCTCTCTCATTAGAATCACTGTTAGATGCAAAGCTGCTGCCTGTATGGTATGCCCACAGAGGCAAAACACAAAATGATGCAGTGCCAAAGGTTAGTGATAGCATAGCACCTTCACAGCACATCCACCCAAAATTACGCCACACGCTGCCGAGTCCTAATGCGTGCACAGTCCTCTCCCAAAATGAGTGCATTAATGTGTCCTATTTTCCTGTATTACCCAACCAAACATAAAAAAGTGGGTCCCCGTAACAGTCTGACCCATTTTCAGAGTCCAGTGAAGCCAAACTGACTTTTTATGTCTTAGGAAAAGAATAAAAAAAAAAGTGCTTAAATATAAAGCAACCAGTTGCAGCGTTGTGGGATTAGTTGGATGAATCCTTCAGCGGATATAATCAGCTTAATGGCAACAAAGATCACAGCGCAGTTAGTGCAGCTGTGACACTCAGAAGCATTTCACTGAAGGGGAGGTTTGCACGAGGCTGGAACAGTCCCTTTTATTTCCAGCCTTTTTTCCTCTCTCTCTCTGTGCAGTCAACATCCCCATCAGCTCCATTAGCATGAAAGAATTAAGGAGGGAAATGGGTAGGGTGGAGCAATTTACGTCTGTGGGTCAGCATACTTACACAGCGTCATATAATTCAATTAAATGGACAAATAAAGTGGTGCTAGTTGTTTTCCAAACTCAGGTTAATTTTAACTTAATTCCCACGCTGCTGTGGGCTAAAGGGCTGCCTGCTGTCTGAGGCTGCCCGATGCACAGCTAAATGACCAGCTATCTATTGTGGAAAGGAGTGCTGTTAGAGCCCTCCTGCTCTTACTGTTAGGATACTCCTGAGAGTATCCTTACTCTGAGGATATTCTTAGTGTCCTCATCTTCCCACAAAAAGAGAGACTATGAAAGTAAACACTCGATTCCCCTAATTATAGCTCTATTTGCAATGGCAAATCCATTGCTTTATATTATACCTTTTCTCACTGTTAAATTGAAAAAAAAAAACCCAACCAAAACCAGTAGAACATAATAGATGCAAGGAGATTTTAGCCTGCTCTGTAAGAAATTAAGAAACACTTTTTTCTAGGCTTCTTAAATTAAGACTTTCACCATTAAATCCAGTGATCCACTTCTCACATATAGTATTAACACACAAAAATAAGCAACTAAGCCCTAATCTATTCACCACTAACTATTATGTTTCTGGGTTTTGCTTCCTCCAGGAAAAATCCCGAGATGCAGGTGAATGCACGAATGACTGAAAACAGCTGAGGATAAATACAGAAGACCCACAAATCTGTTATCTGGAGGAAACTGATGAATAGATATGGCAAAAGTACGAACACCTTGGAAACAAGACATTTGCTGTAGAGCTGGCTAAGGTCTTCTACTCTATGAGCTGGTAAAACTCAAGCCTGTGCAGTTGCACTTTGGAACAAGAGCTCTGAAGGAGAATTAATTTCTATTTGAAGTATAAAGACTTTTTTCAGTATCACAATGTTTTGAAGCCTTTAAAATAAATCAGTGCTCGAAGATCCCTAGCACTTTCCATAAATAATACAAGTGTACCTCCTCTTCCTCAGCCAAAACTTCCTTTGCTTTCTCCAAAATGTCAGTTCAACACCCCGCTGTCATCCTCCCCACCAGAAATACTTGCGTTTCAGCAGTTCTGCATGGATATAATTTGTAAAGTGCTAGGCAAATAAGCACACTCTGAAATGGGAAACGTTATTGACACACTACCTGGCACTAAGCTTTCAAACCCACCAGGAACGTCAGGAGGCCAGATTTGCACATGTCAAGTCCATCACCTTAGGAGGCTTTCAAAGTTTTGCTTTTTGTGACTCTACAAAACGCATCTCTGGAGCCATTATATGAATTAGTTGGAAAGGGGTGGTGGGGAAGGAGGAGTGGTTAAGAACAGCAATACACCCCTATGAGGACATTTAGAAGCATCTGGCTTGGAGATATTAAGAAAGGAAAGAAAAATTAATCATGCCGGCTGGGAAAAAAAAAACCTGGCATCAGCACAGCCACCTTGTCATAAGGCAGATATTAATAACGTGAGCCTCCAGGGAACACTCAGACATCTGAAAGATCCACTTGTTGGCTATCGCAGAGCAGGCAGGTTTAACTGATGCCTCTTTGAAACCTTCTGAATCTTACGCTAAAACATTGCTTAGGATTTTTTTTTGCAGCAAAATCCCCTCAGTGCTGAAGATCAAATATTTACGGCATTTCTCTCTTCTTCCTAGATAGTATCAAACAGAGTGCACAAGGGACGGCAATGCACCTTGCTGCTTATAATCCCGTGCTATCGTCCACAACAGAATGGAGCAATGCCCAGTAACTGGGTGCAAAAATATCAGATGCTGAAGCTGTGGATATCAGATAATTAGGATGTTAGGAAAAGGAAAACAAAAGGCGTCATTCCTGGGGATACCTAGGCACCTCACTCCAACAGACTTTGACAGCGGGAGGCCCAATCAGGACCTGTAGCTTAGCTGCCCAGTAGCTATGAGGGACACACAAGAGAAATAGAGGTGAAAACTTTGAGTATTTTAAATAGAAAAGAAGCAAAAAAGGATCTTGCCAGAATAGAAGACAACAGGAAAAACCACACCTGGCCAAGACACTGCAGCAATGGGGTACGTCCTGATAGCGCATCTCAAATGTAACTCCTCAAGGCTAGAGTAGGATCTAAAGTTGCTGGCAGCAACAATAACTAGAACTCACATTTTCAAGAGAATTTATTCAGCCAACATAACATGGCAAGACCCTCCTTTTTTTCTGCCTTGTTACTCCTCCAGAGCTGCAGCAATCTCTCCTGCCTAACACACTGAAAGCAAACATGATAAAGGAACCACTAATCTGCTTATTTGTATTTGGGAAATGAGGAGTGTTGCTAAAAGCACACCAGACACCCCCAACATAATCTTATATGCATTTTCTGATCGCTTGGACCATATGTGACGAGCTAAAACTCCAGATTCACAGGACACACAGCTGACTCACTGAAGTGTAGCACCAGCTACAAACTAAGTATCTCAAAGACAAAATGGTGATTGAAAAGCACCGGGTTGGATGTTCATATGCTATTTGATGATGCAGGAGATGCTACCACAGGAGCTAACAAGCAGTCAAGTCAACCAAGATGGGTTGTGATTGGCAAATCTAGATGGACAATTCCCCAGTTAGGGAATATTGCTCAGATATTCTCAGTTTAGAAACAGCAAACTCCTACATTCAAGTGGAAAATGACATCCTGGCGACCAGCGCTGTGCCAGGTGTTTTCAGCTGGGCACAACGTTGAAAGCATCATCCCTCAAGAAATGCAGTGCCACTATTAGTGCCACTGTTTGCTTAAATCAGAAGCAGAAGCAATTTTGCAGCCGGATGACTGTGTTTTTAAACCACCCTATCCCAAGAGGAAACATTTTCTGCACTGGGTACAGCTGTGATACATTCCTATGCAAATGAAGCAATTTTCTCTTCTTCTCTATGAAAAGTCTCCCATTTCTTCCCCATCACTGAGTTTATCTCCCAGTGGACTTGATAAAACGCAACACTTGCAGGGTCTTTTTTTAACTGATCATAGAAAGGGACACATTCAGCCCTAAGATACATGCCAATAAAAGTCCCATTGACTTAACCAGGGAATTCACATGTTTATCCCTTCATCAGAAGTCCTCAGTAATGACATCTTACGATCCTTTAAATCCTCAGTAAGACTACTTCTGCCATGACCCTCTGTGTCACTGCTGTCTGGCATTGCTTGGGGAAGCAATGAGCCAAGAATACCATTTTTCTGCTGATCTCTGTTTTGTTCTCTTACTTCCATTCACTCAATCTTTCCATTTGCACTACCTGTTGCACTACATCTGATGACAAGATGATCTCTTTGGCATAGGGATGGTCTTTGCTCTTGCTTGATGCCTTGACGGGCATTTCTACCAGCTACAACAAACAAAATAAGCTAGAAGAGCTAAGGACAAAATTAAACCTGTCATTATCTATGTGCCATTATACAGGTCTGCCTTGCTCGGTGCATAGAAAGGCACTGCAGTCGCATTCACTGCTCACATGCATCTGGGGAGAGAACTGGGCAGAACAGTGAAAACTTGGGTTTTTAGTAAATGTTTTAAAAGCTTGAAAAGATTTTATTTTCTACTCAAGTTGGGCTTTCTGTTCCCCCAGGCAAAACAAAACATAACAATTTCTCTATGATTTTGTAGTTATTCTTCAGTAAATTCAGAGAGCTGTTTCATATTATAATTTACATGTGCACAAGAGGAACGCTCGAGCTGATAGGCAAAAAGAAAAAAAGATGATTTAAAACGAGTCTAAAGGAATGCTTCCCATGGTATGCTCTAATTTACATCATTTTCAATTTTAGACTCTTACCGATACACATTTACAATCTGTCTTTACATTGTGGTTTATCCCAAGCAGCTGGGCTCCTGTGGCTTAGCTAGTTGTTTCTTACCGGCTGATGAATGCAAACTGACCACATGCGCGCTTAACTTTTCCAGCTGAGAACTAAAATTAGGGATTTGAAGTCACCATAGCTCTGAGTTTTTCTGCTGCTGTGAAACATCCAGATTGAAACTCTTCATGGTTTAAATTAACCTCTTTTACTTTACAATTAGGACTGCAGGTGAGGGTGTATATGATCACTTCCCATCATTCAAAACACAAGCACTCGGTTATTAAGCTATGAAAAATTGATCATTTGCAATTGCTGAGCCGTAACTTTACAAATCTCTTCTGAGTTTGACCACTGGAATTTAAAGTGCAATGCTCAATTTCATACCACTTCGGAAGCCAAATTACTGTGTAATCTGTGAGCACTGCTTGAAAATATCCTGACAATAGCACCTGGAATAGAGCATCACAGAGAAGGTAACCAGGCAGCTTTTGCAGACCTGGCTTCTTACTTAGATTTCATCTGCACAGTCTGAATGTGAGCAAAACTTGAGTTAAAAAAAAAAAAAGAAAAAGAAAAAAAGGGTAAATTGAAATTTCCTGCACTCAGGTAACCCTGCCTCTGGCCAAGTCCAAGCATGTGTCAAGGTTTCTCTGTAGCACATTCCAGCCTACTGCTTTCTGAAATACTTCTCTCGTCTTCCTTCTGTGTTGGAGTAAGACAACCAGTCAAAACTCCTTTTTACTGTCTTGTTCGTTAATCTCTACCTTGTTTTGAGGGCCATGCTGAAAAGGAGACATTTCTCATCTGATCACCAAGTCAGGGAAGGAAAATGCCTATTGATAGAGCTGGTGCTTTCCTTCTCCCTTCCAACATCTCACACACACACAAAGCTCATCACTAACTGTGCTCAGCCTCTCTGTCAGCAGCAGGGACGCGTGGGGTTTTCTCCTGAGTGCAGCTGCATGGCAGGTTGGCCTCAGCAGAGAAGCTGCCTGGAGGTATGGCCGTCTCCAGCCACTCAGCTCTATCTCTGTGCCACCCCTCTCCATGGCTCCGCTGCACAGCCGCAGCTGCCTGGGGCACATGCATCCTATGAACCAGACCTCTGAAACAGTCCTGGATAAAAATAACCTTTAATGCTATTCCCACTCCTTTCCCCTGCCTCACAAAAATACTGCTGCATGTACAGTAAAGGAAGGAAATATCACAGGGAAAAAAAAAATCAATTAAAAGAAATTTGCAAACCATTGTGTTAGAGCATCTCATTTAGAGCAGCCACTTTTTATCTGTAGGGCAAGTAATTGCAGTACTATCGCAGCAGTAACATCATGCATCAGAGAAGGTGACAACATTTTTAGGGGTATTTATTGTAAGCATACTAAATTCAAGACTGTACCCTGCAAATTAATTTTCAAGGGTGACAGAAGTCAGCTGGCTAGAACTGTTATTGCTAATAGCTAGAAAAGACCCACTTAATCACTTTGCATTTTTATTTGCAGAAGATAAAGAAACATTTCTTTCACTAATAGTTTCATGCTTGTTTCATCTCATTTTATCTGGACTGCAAGATCTGTTTAATTTCATTTGATCAGTTTTCTAAGGATCTTAGAACTACCATATTTTTATAATCTTGTTATATCCGTGAGATAAAAAACCTATTATTTGCCCCACCATTTCCCAAATGGGAAACCAAGACAGAAAGAAATCAAGTGACTTGGTCAAGGTCATGCTGGGATTCTGTAGCAAAACTAGAGAATTAGAAACCTGAACTCGATTTTGAAGATAGCCATAAGGGGAATTTCTTCACCAAATCAACAGGGATTCTACCGATATGGATGTCTACTGCTATGTTTTTTAATAACATACATAACTGTGGATAACCCAGCTCTGAATGGACAGATCCTGTTATTTCTCTCAGCTGAAAAAAAGGCAAATTCTCTCGCTAATAAATAAAACTAGCCTACCACCACTACCAGATGGGGGGCGCCTGAAGTTTAGCAAAAGCACTTGAAAGTATATCAATTGCTGGTTCTGAAAATGTCAAATAGCAGGTCTGCATCACAGGTGTGTCTCTATGAATAGGAAAAAAATTGTAATATTCATGTTTTAATTTTTTCCTCCTAAACCCTAGCAGAACCATAATGCAAGCTAAAGGGAAATATCCATCTCAAAGTTCTGTACATGCAGGACATGCATTGCTCACAACATTTTACTGTTAAGTGGTGAACTCTTCAGCCCTATGGTATGTCTGAATTTTTCTGTTAGTTTTTGTATGCACACGAAATAAATTTCTCAACCTCCCCTCTCCCCCCGATAATGGGGAAAACAACAGTTGCCAATGCAGTTTTATTTGCAACTGTTAAGCATTTAACAGTCTCAGGAACTCTGTTTTGCTCCTGTCCAGGTTGGGCAGGAACAAAGTAGGAGTGCACAAACAACGCAACAGAAACCTGGAGAGCAAAGCCACCAACTTAAAAGGAGGAGGCTGAGGTTGTGCCGCGAATGGGACATGAATGAGGAAAGTAGTACATAGTATAATAGCAAGTAGTATATAGTAACAGTAGTATATAGGAATAGCAATGTCCTGATTCACTACATTCTGTCCGTATGCAGCAAATGTCCTGCAGTGGAAAACATGAGGGGTTTTCCAGAGAGTTTCAAAAGGGCGTGAGTGTACAGCAACCATTCATACACACAGAAATAGCAACAGTTGCTCATCATGCTAGAACCTGAAAGCTGACCCGACAAGGCATTTGACCTAGACCTCTAAACCTGAACAGTGGAGCTGAAGAGATCTTCTGAACATTTTTGGCAAGTCAGACATTAACAGATGCTTTAGACTTATGCAGTGTTAATGGGAGGAGCAGGTATGTCAAACTAAGTCACTGGCTGTGTCCAAGCTGCGGTTTCCATCTCTCTTCCAAGCTGTGTTGAAGTACGTTGGCAGAACAACATCCATCAGGGATGTATCGAATGCTGACCACAGCAGTATTTGTCCTCTGCAAAGAGGATACCAGCAGAACAGTCAAATCTGCATAAACATTACATTAATAACAGACTGGGTGAAGATTGCATTTTAATATTGAACTCCAGTTGAAGTACCTACTTATTTTAAAAAGTTCAGAGAGGCTTCTTCGGTTGCTAGTATTGGTGAATATTTCAGTACCCGCTCCTAGGAAAGGCTGTGTGTACAATGCAATGCCACAGGTCTCCAGCTAGGACCTCATGCTTCGTCCCCGGGCTTAGAAGTCAGGGGATCAGCGTTGTAGTCAACACCCAAAGTCATGCCGTGCCTTGGGTAAGGGCTTGGGAAACCAGCCATCCCTAGCACTTACAAACCCCTACAAACAGAACATTTTGGAGGTCAGAGCAGAGACACTGACTGCTTTTCTGAAGAACAGGCGAGACCACATCTCTCCTCTGCTGGTTTCTCTCACACTACAAATCTACCTTAATGATTATTTACACTTCCCTCTTCCAACCTTTCTCTCTCCTCTTATGTAAACATACTATAAATACAGACTTGGCATAAAGCCCATCAATCTACTGCTCAGCTTTCCCCGATCCTAAAGGTCTTTCTCTGGACAAGCTGTGATTTAGCTCCAAGTTCCTGTAAGCCTGAGCAACTTCTTCCAGCCTCCATCAGCACTAATGTGACACATGCCCTTGTGCTACCGATGAGAGACCTGTACGTTGAGAAACCAAATCCAAATTTCAGCATGACTCACATAGACTTCTTTATGGGTGTCCTTCTTCTGTGGCTCCCACAAGCCCTTTATGGGTTCTTTGGGGTTTTGGAGGGAACACTGACAAAAGTCACCCTACACTGTACATGCCATAGGACTTTGCCCTGAACAAGACCAAGACCTCTGGCCAGTGTCAGATAATCCGTCACTATAAGCTACTTGTATCCAAGCCAGATATTTATTGCTATTGATCTGCCTGGTCCCAGCGAAAGACTTTTGTTCTCCCAACCCGGGACTTTGACCTCAATTAAGTTATGAATTTCAATCCGATAGACTGCTCCACTTACCCTGCTGCTCTCCCTGACTGGATTAATTAGAATTAGCTAGGCTGGGAGTCACCCCGAGTGCCTCATGGATCATGTTATTTTAATAATAAATAAAGAGACAGCAGCAGCATACAAGGAAGGATTTTGAAAGATTGTTCATCCAAGAGCATCATTCAGAACCTGCCAATACTAATTTCTCTGAGTTTGATTACCTCATTTACTTCTTTTTATTTCTATTCATTAATTGAGTTTTATCCCCCATTACTTCAGCTCCCCAAATGTGCCCTTCCTATAAAGGAACCAGACACACACTTTGCTGTTACAAAGTTTTATTACTGCAGCTCATCAAAAGTATAGTTAGCAGGAATGGAATAGTCATTAAGTATTTAATAATCTAATAGTGCTGAGAAAATATATATATAATTGGGGAGGGGGAAAGGAAAGGAGAGGGACAAGGCACCCCTGTCTATTGGCTCTTCATACAGATAGTTAATTGGCTGGTGAAAAAAAACGAGTGTCTTCAAGAAAGTAACATCTAACACTAGAGAAAATGCATACATCCATCAGGGTATTTTCTGACATCACAATAATGCCTTTGGAACAAGCCTAAAACAGGTTGAATACCAAAGAAATTTGATTGGCAAGGGGAAGTTTCTGAACTAGTGAGTCGGGGCCTGATAGCTACATTATCCTTATTACTTCTCTTTCCCTATAAAAGCAATTACATACTTGAAGATGTTGGGTTGCCCAGGACTGTACTGAAATGGATTGTCTTGGCCAGCCATGTCACAGACATACTACGGAGTTATTGACCCATAAATGAACACTTATTTGTCATGCTCATTTTAATGTATAATTGGCTGGAACAGCAGAAATGGATTTAGACGATGGAAGTTTACCAATTCTTCCAACGCTGGTATCCAGCCTGCAGATAGCCAACTGCTAACCCGAGAATAAATGCGGCAGACAACTTCAACGCACCTTCCACCTTCATGTAAGTTCAGGCCTTCATTTTATAAGAAACCCTTCTCAGGACAGGGGGATTTATTCCAGCCAAGCTGAACCTTGTCATAAGAGGACAGAAGACCCATTTCAACACGGAATGTCTAAGCTGGGACAGCCGGTTGGTCTGTTAGATAAACTAGAAAGTTACTCTAGGATAGGATCTACTTGTTTTGCTGCAAAAGGGAGCAACTGAGCAGTCTCTTTGTGAGAGGCAGAGGGAGGACGGCACCAGCCTTTGTTTCCCTATGCAGGCAAGCAGTGCCGAGATTTCTGCTGCCCCTCACACCAGCAGGGATGCCTGTTCAGGTAGATTTCCAAAAGCCTTTTGATACATACTCTCACCAAAGGCTATTAAGTAATACTGTCACAGAGCGAGAGGGAAGGTCTTTGCACTGCTTGATAACCAATTACAAAAGTAAAGATTGAATAGGATAAACAACTGTCTTGCACAATTGCTGGTGATTGCTGGAGTCTCTGAGGGATCTGTGCAAGGGCTTGGGTTATTCAACCCACACAAATGAACAGGGGAAGCAGGCTGAGAGTGAAGCATCCAAGTCTGTTAAACCAAAAGCTGACTAAAATGCTACAAAAGGATCTCAGAGTGACAGGGTGAAAAAACTGCAAATGAAATTCAGTGCTAATAAACACCAAGTAACACACATATGGAAAAACAATCTTTAGTCTAAATCCTCAGTGATGGGCTCTGAACTAGGTATTACCTCTGCAGAAACAGATCATGAGTTATTACAGACAGCTCTATTATAACACCAGCTCAGTATTCAATGGTAGTTAATAAAAGGCAAACAATAAGGAAGCATTTACAAAAAAAGAGGAAATAAGAAAACATGATTATATTGCTTCATTAAACCTCATATTGCACTTACAGCTTGGGCACTGAGAGAAGTGCTGCTCCCCTCATCTGAAAGGAAAGAAGGAAGAACTAGAAATGATTCAAAGAATGACAAAGAGCAAAGTTACCAAGCAGCTTCCAAATGGGGTAGGATTAAATAGATTAAACTCCTCAGTCTGAAAAAGAAGTGATCAAGGGGAATCAAGGAGGCCAATAAAGTCAAAAGCAGGACAGAGAAGGTAACTGGGGGAACAATTACTGTTTCTCATTACGCAAGAACGATGGGCTCTCACATGAAATGATTGTGGCAAGTGTAAAGCAAATGCACAGTTAAACTACAGAACTCCCACTGGCATAAAAGGTTGGGAATCCAAAGAGGGATGAGAGAAATTTATCAAAGAAAAAATCCAGGAGCGCAAAGATAATACCAATGGTTCAGGAAGCCTCCAAGCCGCAGACTCTGGGAAAATATATTAAATTATCACTGTATACTTACCCTACTCTGTCCCCTAAGCATTCACTCTTCCCTGCTGCTGGAGACACGATACTGAGCTAGAAATACTCCTGCACTGACAGGTATTCTCCTGGATGCAGAAGTAAGATGTACAAGTTGAGAGACAGGAACCTCCTAAATTAGCTTTGCCTTTTTGAGTGCCATTTTGCCACTTATAATCCATGGAGCCAAGAAACAGATATGATCATCAAAAATCTTATCTAAAATCTACACAAAATAAGCATAAAGAGTTATTTCCCTGACATCTAAAGCGTTAGAACAATCTTATTTAGGAAAAACTAACGAGAGTACTTTGCACCAGACTGCAAATTCAAGACGCCCCAATGGTGCACTCAGAACTGTTTTTTTATTGGTTTGTGTTGTGTGTCGGTTTGCTTAGTTTTGGGTTTTAGACTAAACTGGGAGAGACAACTGCTGACAACAGATGAATACAAAATACCATTTGGAAAGTAAAACTAGACTTTCTCATATTGAAAAGTCCTCAGGGAGAAGGTGAGTGTCAGAATTTAACTCCTTCAAAACAGGCAAAGCTTTTTCAAGAGGCTGAACACAAGAAAAGATGTTCCAGGAACCATCTTTTCTGAGCAAAGAGTAGCTGATTGCTTGGCAAAGGTGGCTCCTCTGGCAGGGAGAGGTAACGCCAAGGCTATAGGAAATGAAGCAACTAGAGACCATTCCTATGGTGATGCATTCACCTGAAAAACCAGCTTGGCTACCAGTGGTATCCTGTTTGTGCAGTTAAGCAAACACCTTAATGAGGGGCTAAAACATTTCCAACAGTGACTTCACACATTACAGGTGTTTTAACACATGCTTATTTCAAAGATGACCCTGAGACCAAGGGACAAAGGGGCATGGGACCATCCCACGTCCTCGGAGGGAGGCGTTCAAGGTAAGGCTCTTTCCTGCCTCTGCAAAGACATATACGATAAGGAGTAAGATGCCTGTTCCTCCTCTGCACCAGAACACATGACAGCACCATGCTGCCACCTGCACCGACCTCAGAGCTCACTTCTGCTGGCCTCTGTCTACTGTGAGCACTGGCAGAGATTGTAGCCATTATACCACAAAATAGCCGTGCTGGTCAAGCATGGAAACAGGCACAAGACTCCCTCATACAGAGGGTGGTTATGCTCCCTGAGCTAAAACTATGTGTCTACTGCCAGACTGCATTCCTCCTGCACCAGCACTGGCCATGGAAAGTGCCTCCTCCCTCTGCACAACACAGCCCTCAATACAAGGTGATGCCCACAAGCCATGCAATCTCACAGCAATCCACTAAAATGTGCTGCTGTCCTCGGTCCCCAGCTTTAAACCCTACATTTTGATTACCCTGAAAGCAGTTTTAGAGTTTGAAGGTAAAGCAACAGAGACCACTGCAATTTTTTTCAGAAGCAGCTCTTGATTTCACTTTTCAAACACTGGTTTTGCATGTAGCGGTTGAAAGGACCATGTGGATGGACCCTGAAATCACTGCTGGAACAACACAGAAGCCTGCAGTTGCTTTCTCGGCTGGTGAGCCTGCTTTGCAGGCAATGCTGCACGCGTACTGCCTGAGCAAGGGTGCCAACTGCTTTGCTGCACCAGCAATGAAGCAATGATTCATATGTCTACAGGGAGCAGAAGAAACAAAGGCTGTACATGTCAAGCTGGAAGATGGGAAGAAACAATGCAAAATAGCCCAGCCTGCACAAGCAGAAGGAAACATCTCATCATCTCTACAACCTACAGTTTGTCTTGATGAGGCTTGAGGTGTCTTCAGAAGCTGAAGAGCAAACCAGGGATAAATCTCTGCATCTTCCAGCATGTATTTAGAGCTGCAAATATTTTGCAAATGTTTCTGCTGAAAGGGACTTTTCTCCCAGTAGGTAAAATCAGCATCTGCTGAGTGGTGACCATTTAACATTCAACCTGCTGCCAATCCACATTCCATAGAGAGACCCGCAGGAGAGACATGGAGCTGTGCCACTTCTAATAACTGTGTGACTGGCACCATGTCAATGCTTTAATGTAGAAAGCTACCCCTTTCACTAAGCAGATCTCTCCTTTCTTTTGGCTAATGGCTTTCACACCCATTGGCAACAATGTCAAGACTAAAGGGCTATAAGCCTCCAGAGTCTTCTGAGATCTGCTTGGCAAAGCTGACTACAGAAATATCGAGACAGGCATTGGGGAGGTATAAGGAAAGAAGGAAACTATTGTGGTTAATAATTCTGCTCACATTGCTTTGCTTTTCATCTTTGTTTAGTGTCTTTGCCCGTTTGCCACTGTACCTTCCTACGACAGCAGCGGTCAGTTCAGCAGTACCTGTGACATCCTTTGCTTGCTGTGAGCGTAACTACGCCAAACACTCTGCAGCAATCATCAGATCCAGGACAGGGTCCCTCCTGGCTTTATGAGCCAGGCTTTTAGTATATTTAGGGGGAAATTTATACTAGGGACATTAACTGCAAGGGCACAAGGCTCCGACATTTTCCTTTTTAATCTCGGCCAGGTTTAGAGAATGGTCATAACAGCAGAGTACTTTGGCAGCTGGCATCCTACCTACAAGTGTGTTGTCACCAACTGGCTTGCAGCAAAGGTGGTGGGCTGCATGGACACACACACATATTCACTGGGGAGGGGGAAAGCTGTGTAGATACACCCCGTGGCCTTTGGTCCTTGGTCAGAACTGTCAAGATGCCTACGCTGAGTTCCTCAACATCTCCCTACAGATACAGAAAAATGAGGGCATGACCTATATTTGGTGCAGGTGGCAGGGAAGGGATGCATGTTTGCTGAGACCAGCTTCATTTTTAAACGTCTACACAACACCTCCAATACAAGGCCCATGCAGAGACTGAAGCAATTCGTATTCTTGCTGTGAAATCCAAAAGAACAAGACTGAAAAGAAAAAAACAGGCAGTGACAGCAGGCAAGCAGGCCTGACTTTTCCTTCCTTCTTTTTATCCTATACAGACACAATCCTTTTCGAGTCAGGCATGTAAACAGAAAAACCATACAAATAAAACAAAAACAACAGACCACCAATCTTAGCAATCTTCGACATATCCATAATTTCTACTTCATTTTTAGCTAATGGTGGAAATTAGTCTTTGGATAGTTGATAAAAATCAACCTGTCTCTGCTGGGTTAGTACCATGATCTGTGGCCCAGCAACTACTTCTAGTACAATTGATTTTCCTTTTTGGCAACCAATAGGCCAGTCAATAATAATGTTGTTTGAGAAGGATTGAGTCATGAGGGAGATGAACCCTCCCTGCCATTTATTATGTTTGTATTGTCTTCATCTGAAAAGATTTTTTTTTTTTTTCCAATGAGGACGTGAGTGAAAGTATTACAAGGGGACAGCTACTCCATGTCCCTGTCTCCAGAAGCCCTCTGACTCACAAGTGTGTTAGCATGCAAATAGAGAGGAGGGAAGCAGCTGTCTGCTAGAGGTGCATGGCAGGGGACTGGGAAAAAAGACAAGCTGGGGAGGCAACCACGCTCCTCCTGCTACTCTAGATGTCTTTTAGAAAAAAAAGAAAAAAAAATCCAGCTAACTCAAAATCACATGCTAACAAGCATGACTTCAGACAAGTGTGCAGCCTTGCATGAATTGGTACATGATACAGATACAACATTGGCACCAATGACCAGCCAACTCTTTCTGCAGACAGCACAGACACTAGATGCTTTTCACTGGACTTACTAGTGTATATGAATGAATAAAATAAAATCCACATATACTAGCAACAGATTTCCTAACCCGATCATTTTCAGTTTTGGTTCTCACGTTTCCTTCTCAAACCCCTGTGGGTCCATGGGTGACCATTGAAAACTTGCTGACAAACGGTTTAAAGTCTCAGTACAGTGATCTGCACCTTTACTAGGAAAGGTCAGCAAATAAAAACTGAAGATCAGTTATAGCTTTTTTCATCCTTGTAGTGATAATTATAGTACAATTTAAGCATACATAAATGATTACCATAACATTGATAAGCCAACTAATAGAACTGCACAATTATGTAGTTTAAAAATCATAAAATAAAGCTTAGATACAATTTTAACTCATCTGCTCTACCACAGATATGTACACAGCCTTTAATTATCCTGTGTGTCATGTGATACAGTTCCACTTACAACTAACAATATTTATTTTAAGACTTGTTCACATGACTAGATAGGCTTGAAGAGCTTTTTCAGAGTAAGCTGATCTGTAGCAATCACTCCAGGATAGCTCCCCGCACATTCCCAAGGGCATGCCCTGAACACACATTATTATTTTGGAGTAAAGCATACCCACAAATGGAGCAAAGTACAGCCACAGCAAGTCCAGGAGGAGAGTCTATGGTCTACTGTTTTGACGTTACAAATGAGAGATGCTATTTGTCCTTTTCTCTCTCATTGGACAATTACTATACTACGATGCCCTTCATCTTTCTTAAAACAGCAGTAGTGATTTGTATTGTGTAGGATGCTCCCTGTGTAGGATGAGCAATCGCATGGGGCCTTTGCACCAGAGCATAGAATCCTCCTTTTCAAGCTGCCTTAGTTGCCTTGCTCTTGCAGGAGGAGGTGACTAGACTTAGACCCTGTCCCAAGAGCACTCTTCCACCTAACAGCACTGGAGCAGTATACTGTGCCTAAACTTCCCCCTAAATACGCTAAAGGAGCTCCTCCGAAAGCTGGTTGAGCAGCGCTTCACATCCAGGAGCGGAGCTGAGTTCTGCTGTCTCCTGCACGCTGGCACTGCACCACCAGATATAACCGAGGACAAATAAAGTCTCCGACCAGGCCAGCTCGCTGCTCCTGGCTCGGGGAACACGGAGGATGCCATGGCACAGCCGCGGGGGAGCACGAAGCTGGGGTGCAATTCTGCGCAGCTTGCATTCAGTGCCTCCGCTGGCCCCAGAAAACCTCCGTTCCAAGGCCAGAGAAACCATTGCAAGGAAAAACTCTCCCTGTAGGGGAAAAAGGTTTTCCTTTGTTGCTCATCCTCTGCAAGGAAAACTCATTCACGTCTTCATATATTTTAAAGCTAGAAATGGATATTATAATCACGTTGCCGAGCTCCTTCATAACTGTTATGAATATACTCCCCTTCCTTTCACTTCCATCGCTCAATTAAAAGCCTATATTTTAGGCAAACAGTTCCAGTGGAAGGAGGCTGTTTTCAGACTGAGCTCCAAGCTCCGGGTATTTCCAGCAGAGTTCCAAAATACCATACCACCACCCACTTTGAAATGGCCTCTGGCTCTGAAGATTTAGGTAATTCAATTACACAAATGCCCCTTTTCAACAAAGTAGAGAAGCCCGTTGCCTTTCTGTGTCCCCTTGCCCATGGCAATCCCTTACCACCTCTTTTCAAAGGTGCTATTAGGGCTAATTATAAACAATCAGAGAACTCAATGGCTGCAGCTTTTCAGTGACATTAGTGAACCACCCTTTTGAAACTGCAGTACGACTGTTTAAAACAAAAAGCACAGGCGCTGGACCACTGTAGTCCAGGAGTGCGTGGTTATTCCCAGCATTAAAGCAGTTTTGAGCATGCTACAGGAATGAGCAGAGCCAGGTGACCTCTCCTCCTGCTCCCAAGCTGCTTATCAACAAAGAGCAGTAAGTTGACTCTTGCAGAGCCTCTTGATCCAGCGACTGCAAGTAGTTGGACAATAGATAGTACAAAGATAATTAAAGTAAGGCAGCAAAAAGTGAATAAGCCACATCTACAGGCACAGCGAACTGGTACGACTCGCTCCAGGTCACCTAGCAGAGCACCATCCCACTGTCTGCTTAGGGCAGCTAAATCCTTTAGCACACTCCAAGAGAGCCAAGATGGAAGAGCATTTATTAAAAAGGTAATGGAAGAGAGTATAAATCTGTCGCGCTGTTTGACCAACTTTTTAGAAGCATACTAAAACACGGGCAATTTAAAAAAAAATTGGTCTATAACATTTCTCTCCTTCACTATCTCCTCAAAACCCTCATAATTCCTAATTTATTCTTCATCTCTTATGCTGCCTGTGTGCAGGTACTGCTGCAAAATTGAACAAGGCAGAAAAACACCTGAAGACCTGAGCAGCAGGTGGAAATCGCAGAGGCTGCTTGCACGCCAGGCTCTGGTAGAGGTACTGCAAGCAGCCTGCGAAGGGAACCTCTACTGAGAACACATTGCTTTAAAGTAATAGCGTCACTGATTCAAGTTACCAGAGATTCCCTTACACTTAACCCACCGTTCTTTATAGCCTACACATTAACTGATAGTGCATTTGGTAATGTATAATAGCAGGCACTGCAGTGTTTATAGCCTGTTAGGAAGCCAGAGTTTTTCCCTCTCCCTTTTTCTTCTGGTTGCTCTTAAAATTCCTTTTGCTCTTGCTTTGGATGTGAATTCTTACAGGGTAAAGGTCAAAATAAAAAAAAAAGAGAAATAAACATTAGGTCACAAAGTCTTGAAATGTTATTGCAATTTATATATGGCTGAGAATAAAAATGTGTCTGCCTTCTCTGGGAACACACCTACGTGCGAACAGAGACCTTTATAAAAAATTCTCCTTTATTACCTTGGTGGGGGGAAAAAAAATATTCAAAGATTGATTTTCTTTTTATGGCTATTATTAACCTTTTGTTACTGGCCAAAAATAATCTGGTTAGAAAATGTGCAATACATCAAAAAGAAAAAAGGGGAAGAAGAATCTAACAGAAAATTAATGCTCAGGGAAAAATAAGATGACTCTCCCTTCAGCTTTTTCTTCTAAGACTCAGACTTTACCTCCAAAGAAATGATACAAGTGTCAAAGAGAAGTGACTTTTCAGACTGCTGCGGCGGTACAGCGTCCCAGTCAGAACCATCTCCCCGGCTGCCAGGACAAAGGGGACGGGCAGGTGTCATGATCCGACTCCTCCCTGATTTCAAGGTAAAGCTGTTCTCATATGTATCCGACATGTCACTCACCAGCTCTCCCTAAAAGGCAATGGTCTAGTCTGACAGGGGGGCGTGCAAAGCCCCCCATTTGTACTGGCTCCACTGCCCATCTTCTACATAAGGAAAAACCTCCTATAAAATCCATTACAACTGAAATCCCCAAGGTCTAAGCATGAAGATACGTCCCTCACCAGCTACTGCAGAGCCATGCTTCCTAATACCCATCCCACCTGCAATTCTGCCCAGACAAGGGCAAGAAATACTTTTTTTTTGCAATGATTTCATGTGTACATAAATACCAACACAGCTATTTGTAGCCTGTGAACACCACAGGTTGGCTCACAAGCCTTCAGATTGCAACTGTGCTTAAGGTCCCCCTCTCACAAATTCCTGAAGCATTTATCGCAAGGCTGCTTAAGATCTCACTGGTAAGAGCTAGCAGATTTGTCAGCAGAGGTGTATCTATGTCCAAACTGGGCAGGAAAGCAAAGCCAATAAGTGCCATGCTGGTAAAGAGCAGTCAATCATAATTTGACAGAAATATGTTGGACAATTATTTCCAAACACAATCGCATTTACAGAGGTCAGCCTTTAATTACAACAAGCAGACAAAACTAGGAGCGTTGACTCATGAGCACAGGCAGACTCAAGCTGGCTGACTGGAATGAATCACTTGCAAAGTAGTCACTGAACCAGTGCAGTTCACAGCTTGGTCTATTAAGGTACCCTAAAACTGCTGCTAGTTAAGCTCAGACATGTGGGCTGCAAACTGCAGTGGCTAAAAAGCTGCTTTATGTTCAGTTAAATCAAATTGTGCTAGAAATCGTGACTCCCAAGAGGGTGAGGTGGGTATATGGGGATGGAAATGGCATAAGCCATTTGACTTTGCCCTCAGTCAGCACTGAGATCCTACTCTAGCTGCCATGTGCCCACCACACCGTGACCTGAAGCATCACCTACGCCTGCGGTGAGCTTTGCCAAAACCAGGCATTTATTAGATACTTTTCTCCTAGGCAAAGTGGGATTCTCTTCCATTAGTCCACAAAGATCTACTGAGAGTGTAGTGTTACAAAAAATACATTGGAGAATGCACTTTATGTAGGAAGCCACCAAACATCTCATATGCAGGAAATACCTCTTGCCATTAGTACCACGAGTCACACTGGAAACCACAGCCAGGTGAACAAAAACTTTAGTGCAGGGAGAAGTTTCAGCAGGAACTGAAAAAGGCCCCTTATGACTATGTGTTTCATGCAACCAAATTCTGTTATTTTTTCCAGGTTACCTTTTTGGATGTTCTTCTCTGCAATAAGTGCCCTGAGAGAACTTGCTATAGAGTTTTGGAACAATTCAGTTTCCTATGAAACATTTGGTCAGGAGGCTATGTAACACATCAATCAAATTCAACTTTTCATTCCTTTCTTACCTGGCTGTTAACGTCAGCGGCATGCTGTAACAGTACTGAAACCAGTTCCTTGTGTCCTCTGTCGCACGCCCAATGGAGCAGAGCCCGGCCCTGCAACATCCAGGCAAAAATTAACAAAGACAGCCAAAAAAAAGCACAGAGGATCACAGTCTTGCTATTGAGTACCAATAACAAAATTAACACAGGCTTTAAAAAAACCCTACACTAATATTAGTATATAACATACTGTTGCTTCAGATTTGGACTTAACAGAATAATGCTAGAAATGTTAAAACTGACACATAGTTGAATTTTTCATTAATTTAGCATCAAACCCACAAGCCAGCAAAAAATTTAGAGGGGAAAAGCAGCAAACCATGAAAGGCAGGAGCCATGACATGATTTGTTTTCCTATATAGATTTGGGATTTTGACAGCTCTGACTTTTCTGGGAGCAACGACTTACGCAGTAAGCGTAAGGGTAAGATTCTCAATGCTGCCTACCCCACCCAGACGCCAAGTCCCCAAAAGCTCATTCCTCTGGCAGGTCTGAAACACTCAACCCACGGGCCCTGCACTGCTGCAACAGAAGATGAAAACTGGGTGTCTGGGCAGGCATCACCTGCAACTGTCCCCCTCTCAGCTCTGCAACATGGGCTGCTGCACCCATGCCTCCAGCCCTGTCCAAACCTCCATAGTTTTCTTCCCATCCCCTTTCTACAAGTCTCTGCACACCTGCAGTCTCTCGGCATGTCTCTGCCACCACGGGAGGGGAGCAATGGAACTTCAGATCCTCCTGCCTGTCAAGGACGTGAGAAGTGGTGTAGGACCCCTCTGAGGGCTGACACGCACATCTGAAAACCCAGCTGGCCTCAGAGAGGGCTATGGATGTACTGAAGCAAAGCCAGGCTTTTGGGGTTCGGTTCACAGGTGCTGCTCTAATTCTGGGCTAGTACAGCTAAGCCTGTGAAAGGTAATGCTTGTTTTTGCAATAGGACATCACAGCAGAGCTGTGATACAGTTTCACACACTTTAACAGCCCTGTGCTGAGGCTGGAGTGCTTATCTTCTTATAATGCAAAAATGCATTCGAAGCAGTAACAGAGCCTTTTGACAAGCAGCTCTAAGACATTTTCTGTGAACTATAGAAGATTTTATATATTGGCAACTCCGAAGAGAAAGGTAGCTCAAAGTAGTTTGAGATAGAAGGTTTTCTTCTTTGTTTACTATGTACACTTAGTAAATTAGACTTACTTTTAGTATCAGTCTTTCCTGATTTAGGACAGCGTGTGGCACACTTGCGGGGGATTCCTTGGAAATCACCCTGCAGATAACCAAGAAATCATCCCCCAAGCACTGACACCATCAGACCGACCTGCGTTTTCCAGTATGCTACAGAAAACAGTCACACACCTTCACAAATGAAATCAGTTAAATTACCCCACGGCTGGTTATAAATCTCTCAACGGAGCAGTGGGGAACAAGGTGAGCAACTCATTTATCTGCTAATAGGAACTGTGAGCCAAATTTCCCAACCATGGTGCCAAAACAGCAGGAGGGGCAGAAGACACCTTGCAACTGAAGCTGGACATTCCTGGGCAGGGCAGCAGAGGTAGAACATGATTTTGAGTAAGGAAATGCGATCTCAGACACAAGGCATTAAGCTTTTTAACACACTTTTTGACCCAGCAAGTAATTAATTTTTGTAACACATAATTTTAATGTTATACTAATTAACCTTGAATTAGAATGAATTTTCTGACAATGACTTTCTATGGAAGCACTGATGACATCCATGGGCCGTTTAATGATTAATGTTCTTGCACTCAACACCACTATCAAAGTCTAAGAGGGGGAAAGAGTACAATTTAAAACAATTGGTAAACATGGAAAGATCTTTAAGTCATGTTTAGCATCCTTAACTCATCTCTGCACTGGTAATTACTTAAGATTTAGGATTTCAGTTGGAGAAATACCAACTTTTTTTGTGCCACAGATGTTCATTTCAAAAGAAAGAAGCACTATCTGCAATATGCACAATAGCAATAAACACTTCAACATATTATTTCAGTTTCTTTATATATGTGCAGATGAGTAATATTGTAATTACACAAGTGTAATTATTGTGCAATTACACGACAAAATGAAGGCATTTCTATCCTTTATATCAAAATTCACGTTACAGATTAGTGGCTATAATATTTTGGTTTGCATTTGTCTCTGGAAAAGCAGAATCTAATTTTATTGGTTCTGAACTTGGTTGAGGCCAATAAAGTAAAACCAACAGTTCAGGACAGACAGTGCTGTCAATTCTGTCAGGTCAGGGGTACTGCAGCACTGTGCAACTGGTGCCTTTCCATAACACTAGAAAGCTAGTTCTGCTGCAAACATTGCCTTTTGAACAAGACAAGAAACTGAAGCCTGATCATCTATAGTCATTAAAAATCTCCTTGTGCTATTTGCAGGAGTATGGATTTCAAGTCTTGGGCCAATTCCACTTTGGGTAATTACACTCTGCTTACCTATATATTTTCTCTGCAATTCTAAATGGATACAATATTTTCCAATTAGTGCCTTAAATGGCTCTGCATTGTAATTGTGCACTACTAAAAAGCTGACACGTTCCACCTGAGAAATGTCTGCATCCTTGCAGCATGCTATGCCCTAAACACAGGGTGTAAGGGACTTTGGAGACCTTCTGTGCAAGAGCACACCACTTGATGTGGAAGTAAATACCTGCAGAAGAATCCCAACCTACTTACTGCATAACAAAAAGCATTACTAAGAAACTTGTATTTAAAACAAGATAATATTAACTCCTGTTTGCATAGTATCAGGCAAATTAAACACTCAGGAGTTCTAGCTAATGTACTTAGGCAGCTATACAGCTACAAAGTCCACTTGTTTCTCATGTCTTCCTTAAAACAAACCTTAGCGATAAGACAAACTTAAACTGAATGTGCAGTCCAACTCTTTGTATAGCATGGGTATTGCCTATGTGCGTCGAAAAATTCTTTAGTCCATGCAGCTGCTGCTTTATGTCAGTATATAATGTGTTTGTGTGTTTAAATAACATGGCAGAAATCTTAAAAGCCACAGATTGAGCCTTCCCAAAACACCTCCCATATGAGTACTTCATTAAGCAGTGAGAGACTCAAAGCAACACAAATAATTCCATATAGGAAAGCACTGCAGTAGTGAGCTCTTGACTAAATGCAATCAAACATCAAGGTACTCCCTCCATGCAATTCAAACACAGGACAGTAGTTGCAGAAGTTACTTGAGAGGATGCATTTTCCCCTGCCTTTGAAGTATTTAATAAAAAAAAGCATAAAAATAGCCCCAGTGCACTAACCCTGCCTCTTAAATCTTCTGTGCTTTGCTTGGATAACTGCTGCCAGCTTGGCCAGCTTCTGCAGCAGTTTCTCAAGCCAACAGCACATCAATTTTGCTCAGCTCCAAGTCACAGGGTGTTCACAAACAAAGCACAGGACAGGGATTCGTCTCAGATATACTGAGTCTCAGCAGACAAACGGATGGGAATGATTTTCACATCAATTAGCCAGTGCGGAGAAAGAAGAGAACAAAGCCAAACTGAATGGATGTGCTACAATATTAAGCTATACTTCTAGGCACAATGTTTGCAGCTGTAATGGCTGTATAGCAATGAGAGCCACTCTAACTTGTGGCAAGTGTTTTATTACCAGTAATTAAGAAGAGATATATATAGAACGGCTGCATCCCCCTGCCTGGTGATAGCAAAAACAGTGAATGGAAGGGCCGTTGTTGCAATTATACAGGTAAACTTCAGATTTGATTTGGAAGTCAATCACTTTCAGAGCTCTGAAACATTTGGGAAATTTTTTCTAATGGAAATAAACGTGTAAATCCAGAAGTATGTGAACCTTCTTCAACCCATTTTTTTCCCCTGTCCTTTCCTTGGCAAGCTGGCACCAATTTGGCACTTGCTGTCTCAAAAGCATGAGGACTGGGGACTAAGCGAGCATCATTTCAGATGCCTTTCATTAAAGTTTTGGCAAGGGCTTAAATACTGCACACAGGTAACATGTTTGTTTACTGGGATTTCTCCAACAATGAAAAAAAATTTCTCTATCTACAACCTCCACAGCCCTTGGCACAAATTACAAAAGCAACTCATCCATGTCTTTGAGCAGTTTCTGGTTTGTTAAAAGTTGAAGAAATATTGTTCTCAAAAAGGCAGCAAGCAATCCACACTACCAGGATGTACCAGTGGCAACTTCACAGCCACAGTCTATATCTTATTTCATTAGTCCTGCTGACATAGGCAAGAGAAACAGGTTGTTTTAGTCTGTGCTACTTTTTCTAAGTGAATGCAATCTATTCTGTTGAACTCTGGGCAATTCAGATACAGTAAATGGAAGTTTGTACTTGATTACTGTCATTAGAGTCTTTGTTTAATTCTAAATTGAAGTTTATTATATCCAAACTGTTAGCAGGTAACCTGTCTTGAATGATGTACATGAAGATCTTTATTTCTTGTGGGGAGAAGACCACTTACGCTTTAAAAGTTGCCAAGTGCATCTATCTAAACCCCAGAGACTTCTATTGCCCTTTCTGAAATCCTTTTGCTTCGAGTTAAGTTCACTTGTTCTCATTTTACATTTTTATTCTTCATTTCTTTCACTTATTTCAGGTTTGCACAAAATGAGGGGATACAATTAGATACAGTACTAAGGTATCACACACAAATAAAATCTGAACACCTTACAACCTCAGTCAAGTCTTTATTGTACAAGGAAAGGTTGAGCCTAGCGTCTTTGCATTTTAGCACAAGACTATTTGGAGCTTCAGTAGATTTTGTTTTATAGTAAGTTAACTCTTTGTATGTATCCCTGCTGCCATTTTAAATTTATATGCATTTAAATCAAAGGATTGACAGCATGAGTTATGTTCAGAGGGCTAGGAGAAGCATCTTTTGGATATGGCAGGATGTATTTATACAGTAACACTAAAATAGTTAATAAAAATGACAAGATTGTGCTTGCATACACTTCACTCTACCAAAGGCTCGGTCTGGGTTATCTCTAGTCTAAAATGGGTTCTAAAACTTCAATCAACCTGCATGATATTGGAAAATAAACTATGCTCCAGATGGTTAAGAACACATTTGGATACCAAACAACATTGGTAATGGTTTCAGCTCTTAACATAATATGAAATAAATATTTCTTTCAGATTTTTCTTTTTGATATGGTTTTGCTTTTGGGTTTTTTTTTTTGGACCAGTTAGAGTCAAGCCTAATGAAGCCAGCCAAAACTTCTTACTTCCCTGTTTGAGCATTTGCTGGGGTAAGCCAAAATCACTGAGGCTGTGAGAATTTAATCTATGGGGGAATTTTGCACCAATGGGAATCTTCCCATGAGCTCTTCACAGGTAGGCAGGGTTTTCAGCTCCTGCCTGTGCTGAAGCAATTCCGTACTCTGCAACAGTCATGTGCTAATATGCATTAGTTCAGAAGTAGATCTTTCACATCAAAGACTCATGGATAATTCCCAAAAAGGATGTCACCTGGCAGTTTTCAGATCTGGCTCTAAACATTTATGTGTTTAGAGCACAAAAATATTTCAGCCATCTTTCACCAAATATTTTGATTTTTTTTTAAAAAACAAAATCTCTTTGGCTGAAAATAAGCACATTTGTTGCTTGAACACAAAGGAAGGTATGAGCTTCTGAACTTGCTAACTATGAAAGAGCATCTTGCCAGTGGAAATGAAGCAATGCTAACATAATGTTATTATATACTTATTGCATGTGTGTGATCCCCCAAATGAGCTTTTATTAATGAAAGGACTCCAGCCATGTTCTGTGGGACTGCCCTGGACATTTACTTCTGTAACGTGTGATCAGCGGAAGGAGGGAGGGAGCACAGTAATGGTGCTGTTGCAGTGACTGTGTGGCACATGACAGTTTCAGTTCATTGAATTTATGATGTGAAATTCCAACCCTGATCGTGAACACCCTCCCTCCTCTCATCTGAAAATTAATTCACATGAATTCCTGATTAATAATAAAAGGCTCTGCCATCAGCATTCAGAGCCCCAGCCGGGGCTGTCATGGCTCAGAGGGCAGAAATCTGCTTAGAGCTACAGGAGAACCCAACTGAATTTGTGGCGTCTCAGTCTATGAATGTGTAAGCACTTCATCTGTTCACCAAAACACAATGTGCTGGAAAGCAGTGGGCAAAAGTAGCTGTACATACGATGGACCATGAGCAGGGCTAGGTGGCAGTATGCAAGCGTCAAAACCAAGGGAATAAAGCTGGTACCACTACATTTCCTGAAAGATGAACAGGGAACTGTCCACACCAGGTGTTTACTTTTACCAAGAAAAGGATCAAGCCAATTCACAATTTTAGACCCTTATCTTTTTCTTGAGGTTTCTGGCAATGCCAGTCTTATCTCCTTAGGGCGAAATGGTGTTTTGAGTTTGATGAGCAGAGAAAGACTGGACGATATCACTGTTTTTGTGAAGGTGGAAAGCCAGTGTCACTCATTTGCCCTCCACCTGGGAACAATGAAAAGCTGATGGCATGGCAGAAATCCTACTTCACCCGTGAACAGAGATCATCAGTCAAAAAAGCCATTTCCGTCACTTCCTACTTCCATTTGACCACATTTAGTGTACGAGGTGGGGAGAGGGGGTATTTCAGAAGATCTTATTTTGCAAGTGGCTGCTGGCATTGCTGAAAATAACATAGGAAGTAAGTTTCTGATACGCTACAGCATCACAGTTAGTACATCCACATTGCTAGAAATGTAGTGGAAAGCTATATTCAAATAGATTATCCCTGTCTCAATAACCAAGTGTTTGACCAACTATTGTAGTACCTTGTTATAAGAATCCTAACTAGGGAATTTTGAAAAGGAGTGGCACTAAATTAACATAGAAAACAGTTGAAAGATTGATGGGCTGTATCTTTTTCTCCATACCTCCTCATCTGTGACATTCACGTCCGCTTTTTCTGATTGAATGGCTTTGGTTACATAGTCAATGTTGTTTTCTCTGCAGTAATCAAAAATGTTCTTGTCCTCTTCCCTATTCAGGAAACAAAAGCAAAAGAAGCACCATGTTACTGCACAACACAAAGGCCACATGCACATCGTATGCTCTAACTTTGCTACAGACATTTCAATACTGTCACTGGACTTAAACAGACACCTAGTATTGCATATGCAGAATATGTTTTTTTCCCAAGTTAAGAGACAGAAGATCCTGCTTCCTAGAAAACAAAGGTTGCTTTTAACACTATTATGCCATGACAAAAGTCAGCTTACTCCCATGAAGTGGCACAAGAAGTCTATAAAGTTACCCAGCAAAAACCACATTCAAGTCCTGGTATAAATCACTGCAATCCCACAGAAAATAAAAGGCTAAAGCTGCTATTTCTCCCTGCTATACAAACTTATAACTGCTACTCTGGGTCAGACCAAAGACCCTTCTGATGCCATCCATCTCAGACAGTGGCCACTAATGGTGGGTAGGAGAAAAAAGCAGAAAAAACGAGACACATGCAAAACAATCTATGCCCAGTTGGATCCTCCCAGCTTTAGAAACTCAGTGGCTTAAGGATTTCCATAGGTAGAGGCTACATCCAGATGAGCATATTTATCAGCCTTTTCCAGCTCCTTTTTCCACTCTATTTTGCTCTTTAACCCATTCATACTCTTGGCCTGGTTTCAGCTGGGACAGAGTTAATTTTCTTTCTAGGAGCTTGTATAGTGCTATGCCTTGGATTCAGCGTGAGAAGAATGTTGATAACACACTGATGTTTTCAGTTGTTGCCAAATAGTGTTTATACTAAGTCAAGGATTTTTCAGCTTCTCATGC
>NW_010973166.1:614396-651558 GCF_000737465.1 Haliaeetus leucocephalus | reverse complement strand
ATCCCACTGGGTGGGGGGAAAGTGAGAGAGTGGCTCCGTGGTGCTTAGATGCTGGCTGGGGTTAAACCACACCACCTCTGTATAGGACAAGCTCTACAACTTCGTATTCGGTGTGTGAATGGGTGAACAGCGGGCAAGTACTTTCTTTTGGTGGCTTTAAAACAGGTGCCTGCTATTGTTTGGTATTCTGGTAAGTAATTGTCCGGGGTTTTGTGAAATCTTTGGTGTTTGTCTTGGAACCTGGTCACAGGGCTTGTTTTTTATTTACCAGCCTGCACATGACCCAGTTGCACTCCTTTGTGCATTGACAGTGTTAGGACAAAGCTTGACCGTGATCTCTGCTCAGAGCAGCAGGCTGGCCTGTGCAGAGGGCCCAGCACATGCCTGTGCCAGGATGCCAGTGCATGCTCACTTAGGCCTGCCTGCAGGCAGAAAGATCAAGTTGTGGTGTCACAGGTGCTTGAGTTACACCTACAGCTTCTTCTAGAGCTAAAAGCAATACCCTGGCTTCAGACACAGTATAACTTCTGTTCTTACCAACCAACCAAACAGAACCTCTAATGAAGTTAAGACCTTTCACAGATTCTTAAAACATTACAAAAGAGCTTTGTACGAGTGACTGGAGCTACAATGCTTTGTGGCAGTTAAAAAAGCAAATGTTAGGAATCTTTAGCAAAGGCACAGAGCAGAACCAAGACATTTTTATCTTGCTGTATAAATCTGCCCTCACTTATCTAATGATAGGAAGTTACCAACACGAGTATTGCTGAGAAAGTACAACTGTCCTACCATCCATGCTGGCATGCCAATGGAAGGTTACTTATTCCAACACAGGTGATTTTTCTATGGATAGGGGGCTATGCTATACTAGCATGAGGCACCTTTAAAATACTACCTTTAGGTTTAGATACACTGATACAACTGTGTTGCTCGTAAAGGAGTAAAGAAGAGAGGTCATTGGTTTTCTAGAGGTAAACCAAAAGCCCACATACTAGCCCCTCTTTCTAGTTTCCATGTAAAAACTAGGGCTCAAGTGAACCAGTCAGCATTGCTATAGGACTTGGCAGCTTCACATGAATTAAACACAAAGTAGTTGCCTCTCATGACATTGCCAGTGTTCAATCACCTTAAGACAGTCTGGATGTTCAGCAGAACTCAGACCTGACAGCCTCAAAGGAAACTCCTCATAAAAATGGGAGGTTGCTGGAGCAGGTCAGACCCAGTAGGGAGGTCGCTCTGCTGTGGGCCTTTCAGGCAGGAGAGAACAGCCCCTGCAATACAATGGGGCAGTTTGAGAACTGATCCCCCCATGCTACAAGACAACAGTACTCCTCCTATTCATCTGCACTGCTCTTGAACCTCACAGGCTGAAGAACATCAGAGCAAGGAAAAGTGATGCTCTTCAACCTGTAGTCCCCCCAAATGAAAATACCAGTGCCACCAAGACCATGTCCCCTTCTCCCATCAGGACAGGCAGAGCTCCATGATGCAATTTTTACATAGTCTTTTATTGTTATGCATCTAGCTTACCAAATTACACTCTTAATTCTTCAGACCTCAAGCATCTGTTTCCTTCCTCAGTGCCAGTAATAGGTAGGAAAAAGTGCTGATACTCAGCTCCAGCAGCAGAGTGCTGCTTTCTCAAAAGAAGTCACCTCCTCTGACTTCTCTCTCACCTTGCTCCTTTAGTAGCACTGTTCTCCTGCACATCACCCCTATTCTTTGTATGCAAGCAGTCCTTTCAAACAACTGACTTGCACCTTTCTAGTAAGGAGCTCGGTGCCGCACAAGATTTTACATTCCACGTTTAGGCCTAGGAACATTACAGAAGTCTTCCAGTTTCTTAACCAGTCTCTCATGAACTCATTCATTGGAGGTCTTGTCCACTCACTACACACAAGCTCCTGGGAAACAGATCACTGCATGCTTTAGATGCAATTACTTCGAATTCTGGGGAAAAAAGAATCTCATGGTGGGATTAGAAAAGGCAAAAGCTTATATTGCTCAAGATGGAGCTTGACAGATTCATGATGGAGGTCATGAGACGTGCCTGCCCCTACTAACAAGGGCTGATTTGATATGCTGGGAAGTTGCTCCAGTCCTACCTTGTTAGTCCAACTTCTCAAATACACCCTTGGCTGCTGAAAGCAGTCTTTTGGGTGAAGCTGCTTTTCAGACAACGCTGCAGAGTAACTTAGCTCCAGCAGCTTTTCCCCATTGCTCAACCACACAGACTATTTATTACAAATCATTCTTTCTTCCATAACACCAAAGCAGAGCCCAGTCTCTCCTTGCTAGAGAAGTCCACAACCCTTCTCAGTTACTCCCGGATGATTTTCCGTGTCACAACCATGAGCTCAGGCTGTGTCCTCCCTCCTTGGCAGTGATGCCACCCAGTCAGCCTGGGCACTGGCATTTCCCCATGCTGCAGAGCCCTGCCGGACCTCGCACAGCAGCACCAGGGGTACCAGAAGGTACACGGCAACAATAAAGCAACTGTCTGTGCTCCACAAGGAGCCTGCTGCAGAGTCTGCACCAGCGGAGCGAGGACATGTGAGCACTGACGTACCAAACCAGGCAATCTTGCTACCGCAGCCTTTAGACAAGACTTCTACAGTCTTTTCCCAAGGATATTATTGTCTGTAGGGGGAAATGACCCGACACAGCTATTTGGATATGATTTAGCTTTTCTGGAATAACCACCTCTGCAAATGCTCTATATATCTATACATGCCTCTTCCAAAACAACCACTTTTCTTTCAGAAGTCTCCACAATAGAATTAAAGCAGAATAGCAATTTCCCCACCTGAAGATAAGGTTTTGGGAAATTTTGTCTTCCGACTCTGCATTTATTTCTCAAGGTCCTGATGCCCCCTTTAAAAAAAAAATACTAGCATATATTATCTCCAACGTTTTATAAATATTAACAAAGAGAAATGAGCCCTTTCCTGAATAGATTGGAGGGAAGTCCATACAGTCATAATGAAGACTTTTTACCTGCAAACAAAATAGTCACATGAAGCTGCACTCCAAACATTTAAAACAATCTGATCTAGCTGCATGCCAAAACCAAGAAGGGAAACTAAGAAATGAGCTCAGAGGAGTTAAAACCAGATTTTTGGAGGGACCAATACTAGCCAAAAAGCTCAACTTGAATGGTGTGAATGGAATAAAGACAAATTACTGTTATTTGTTGACTTTGCATTCAAAACCACATAGGACAAATAAGAAACATAGCTGGAAAACCTTGCAACTCAGGGTTTTTTTTCCACCCCTTTATTTCACATGTGAGTATGTGTACACAGTGAATAATCCCTCCACTATAGCAGGTGCAAGAAAACAAAAAAGATGCAGTGTTTTTATTAGACCAGTTCCTAGCAGGAATTTGCACTCCACATAAAACTGGCAAGAGTCAGCAGCAAGGCCCAGAAACTGGTAGAAACAGTCTAAAACCAGACAGAAGCACATCAGAAATATATGAGTAAAGTGACACTGTAAAGACATTGCTCAGATAATGTATTGGGGGGGGGAACCCATAGCCTTGTACTATCAGTATTTTCAGACAAATCTCAATTTACATAAAAATACAGCATTCAAGACAACTTCAGATGGGAAAGACCATGAAACTCAACTTAATGGAGATGTGCACAATTACTTAAAACCTGTAGCTAAAAGGAAGACTCAGGTGCAATTCTGTTTCCATGTGAGACTGTGTGATATAGAAGCACCAGTTCTTTTTGTTGAGCTAAAAAGAAGTCTTCAAGAAAGTGACCATGAGTGCCAGTAAAGGCAGTGAATGTGTTTACAACTATTTCCTGAGGATGGCCACAAGGGTTTCTCTTCTCCCTTGCTGACACATGTTCAGCCCCCAAAGCTATTCTCTTCTGCTCTCCCCTGTCTCCAGTAAGAGATGCTAACTCTGATTTAACACTGAGCTGAAGCATATCTGTTGCCTGCAGGTAACACACAGGCAGCTTTTTCCATCCTTGAATAAAAGGATGGGGAAGAACTTAAACCAAGCCATCTCTCCCCAGGCTTGGAAGGCTTCACAAGCCTTCTTCATAAGCTGTCCAAAACACATGTTGAACCAACAGTTTTTAAACAGCTCACGGAAAAGGTCTGCTGCCAGTTAATCAGGCTTCACTTCCTGCTTACCTGGAGTGCTGTAAGCCTCCTTGCTTTCTAAACAGCCACCAAGACTGCCATGAAAAAGGGCACAGAAGAGACTTGAAATTCAGACATTCTACCCTCGCGCAGAGAGCATCCTCCAGGTTTGCCCCGTCCCCTTCCTCCCGCCTCGCAGGTTACCTCCAGCACAAAGCTCTGGGCAGAGGGGCTGCGATCGGGTGCTACTTTGGGCATCCTCTCCCCCTTTCCCGGGGCTGGTCCAAGCCACGTCCCAGCGGACCCGCGGCAGAGCGGCCCCGGGTGCCGCTAACAGGTGGCTTCACCCGTCTGCTTGGCACGGCGCTGCCGAGCGAGCGGGAGCGCGGCGGAGCGGAGCAGGCAGCGTGCGGGGAGCCGAGAGACACTTGCGACACTTACTGTTTATGTCGAGGCCCGAGGCCCCCAAGGGACCCATTTTCACATAATCTATAATTATCTCTTCGCTTTAATCGCCTCGTCACTTCTGAGGCTCTCCTGGGCACAGGAAGAGGAAAAGCTCATTAACTGAACCTTTTCTCCTCTCTCCAGCCACCCATAGCTTTTAATTGCTTGGTGTTGTTATTATCTATCAGTGCAACTGGGATCATTTTCATAAGAAAGGGTGGTGGGAGGGAGGGAGGCAGGAGCGGGTCCCTGAGGTATGCACCACAGACAAACCTTTGCTTTCTCAATTATTTATGCCAGCTGAGGTTTTACAAGCTGAATAAATCCATAACTCAAGTTTATTTTGAACTGGCAGGCTGTCCCGGGGGAAGTGTTGCCCACTTGCCGGCACACTTGCGTGCCGTCCTCCGAGAGCAGCCGGGACATAGCGAGACATGTGTCATCCAATTCCCCACCCGTTGCCGCGCCGCCGCACGCACTTTGGTAGATTAGCGGCAGCACCGGAGAGGCGGCGGCCGTGAAAACCCCAAAGAGGAGCCGCGCCACCGAAGGATGCCCTCTCCCAAAGGGAAGGCAGGCCTGAGCCAAGCTGCCCCTTTGCACAACAAAGCAAAGCCTCAAGGGTCACTGCTCCGGGGACAATAAAAAGTGTGTGGGGAAGCAATAAACTTGGCAATCATCTTGAAGTCAGAGACTTGCCTGCTAAGCATCACCAGAAGAGCATCCATTTCTAAATAACACTGACCTGAAAAAAACCCAAGCCCCAGATGCCTGGACCCGCAGGTGTTTTGTTTTGAGACACGCCGCAGCTGAGCACACCACGGGCTCTGCACAACCGGGAGAGCTCTTCCGCAGGGATTGCACAGCCCAGCATTTATGCGAGTGACAGACATCTGCGGCGCAGCCACCCAAACGCACACACAATACCAGCACGAGCCTGTAATTCCCAACACAGCAAGGATGCCGGCTCCCTCATCTCTGCAGCTTTGTGCTCATTTCCAGTGGTGGCGTTCCCGCAAGCGGGGCTGGAGGGAGGGAACAAAACCCCAACCGTGCTCCGGAGCGCTGGGCTCGTCTGAAAAGCCGTGGCCACTCCAAAGTGGCATTCTTGAAATGGATGCTGGAAGCAGCTCTTTAAAATTCAGCAGCCTTTGTGCCTGACCACACGCAGCGACCTCTGGTATTTTCTGCCAAAACAGTTCATTTGTCTCGCACAACAACTAATCAATTCCCGAGGCCATCCATCACGGGGGGCTCACGCGAGCCGGCCCGGCAGCAGGGCCAGATGGTGGCTGTGTTAGTGGGATTAATACAATTCTGATAGATTACACAGCATCAGGTGGGCTCCCAAATATGAGGGGTGCCTGCTCCGTGCCCCAAACACAGAACCCCACTTGTGACTGGGATTTCTCCCAGGCGTTACAGGAAAGGGTTGAAGTTCCTATCAGAGAAAAGGGCTTCTTCAGCATCCCTTGGGATGGCAGAAGCATACAGCATAGCTCAGGGAGGCCTCCGTGCCGACCAGTGGATGTCATTCCCATCCCGACATGCCGAGGCCACGTGGAAGCAGCCCACGGCAGAGTGCAGGAGGGCTTCTCCAGTGGAAGTGGAAAGGGACACAAACATTTGACAACTTTATTTCACGTTCTCCACCTGCCAAGTCAATGCTTTTGTTTGCTGGAAACACTTATAAACTACCTCCCCCTCACCCCTGCTTTAAAAAAATACTGAGAAATAACTTTAAAGTTGAATTTCCAATGCTATGGTATTTTTGGCATCTTCCTCAGTTTGTGTCTTAGATTAAATTTATGTTGGTGACACATCAGTCAACCTCATCTCACCGCTCATTTCCCAGGTTTGTGAAACTGTAATTATAGCTATTTGGTCATGAAAGAGCTCAACTACTACTGCTTTTGTTCTGGTAATAAGACTAGAAAAGAAACATAAAGCTTTATGTAGCAATAAAAAACCACACCACTATACCCAGCTTGAAATCACAGATAATTCCTAAATCCTTCTTCCAGAGGAACCTCCAAGTCCCATCATCAGTCACCAGCACGCATTATTTTTATGTAATGCCCTAAGTGAGATAAGTGATTTGCAGAGAAACACAGAGGCAGAGCACTATGCTAATACATTCTGCAACTGCTCCCCATTAGTCACTTGGGGTACTTGAGCTCTTTATTGCCAGGGTTTATTAATGACTCTTAATTGATGACCAGTGCCCAGCACCCCAAAGTAAATAACTGCTACACCTCATTAGCTCAAGAGACCTTCTCCTGATTTGAGGATTGATCTATGAACACACAAATTGCACTGATTTAGCCGAATCTCTTTCTAAATTGATTTAATTAGATTGGTATAACCTGTTTCTATGGATGCTCTTGAATTTATTTGGAATCAGTGCAATGTCCTTCTGTGAGCCAGACTGACCAGTTTTCTATCTTGTTCTCAAAGCAGAAACATTTGAGATAATTATTGATAAGGCAAAATCAGTCCTGGCACCATCCCAGTTCCTCCTACTTCTGATCCACCTGACTTTAGGGTAGGATATGGTAACTCCACTTTGTTCAACATTCACAGATTTGCACACTAAAACCCAAGCATTTCATTCCATGAAAGGAATGTAAGCATTATTTATGCATAATTTTAGACACTTGGTTTGAAAGCAATGGCATTGCTGCTTTGCTTGGTAATTTACTGCTGATGGTAAACTAGTAGTTTACACTATTTAAAACAAGACCTCTCATCTTCCTACTACATAGCAGCAGCTTGGAGGAGGTTAATCATTTGATAAACTGTTCAAAAGCTTCTGGCAAGAATAAAATGAGTGAACCTGCTTAGGTGAACCTTCAAAACTCTGCACTTGCATTCTTGTCTATCTCCTGGTGCAAGGCGAGGCTGTGGCGATGCTGGGCTCCAGATAAATTAGACAGCCTTTTCCTGCCTTTGCATCAGCGGAATCCTAAAGGGCGTATGGTAGGCTGTGTTTGGCAGAGTAATGCCTGCTGAGAAGTTGCTTTCAGCAGTCTGTCAGAACCCAGGGCTGATAAGGACTTGAGTTTTAGTTTTCAGTACACAAAACATGGGGGTTTTGGGCTTGTTTTTTGGTTTTAGGTTCGGGGTTTTTTGTTTTTTTGCTTATCCCAGGCTTCCTTAATATGAACCTGTAACTAGAAAATATTTATCCTATCAACAGCCCTGGAAAACAGAGACTAAAGTGGTTTGATTTATATTCCAATTTTTCCAAGCTGGTTGTAAAGCTTCAGTAAGGCCACCATAGACAACTGAGTCAATAAAATAGGAAACTTTGCAGACTTTCTCAGATCATAGGTTCTGAGGTAGCATACACACTGAACTTACAGCATAGGTCTTACCTGTAACTATCATTGTGTTTAAGTTTATGCTGTGTCAAGCTATTAAGTTTTCTTTCCTCTTAAACATTTTTGTTTTCTTCCTCTACAGAAAATGCCTTATTTTTTTAAGACTACATTCTATTTACAAATGCACAGAAGTATTACTGAATGCTAACCTTATGTTCTTGTAAGTAACCACTCACAGCCTCAGAAAAGTCATCCTTCTCAGGTGAGTGGTATTACTATCAAACCAATTCAATCCATGCTCTAGATAAACTTGGATGCCAAACTGAATGTCTAGAGCCATCCTTCTTTGGCTCATCTGCTTGCAGATTTGGTACCAGTGCAATTTTGCTGTTTAGGGCTATGCTTTTACTATTATAATTATTACCGTTAGAGATGTGCCTATAATTGCACACATTTATTCCCCATTCCAGTAAGAGAATGAACAGTAGACAAAAGCCATAATATATGGGCAACTGCACTGAGAAAGCTGAAGCTGTACAACTTGTGCGTGGGTGAGGTTATAATGACACTTGCTCACCTCCTATCTCACAACTGAAGACACCGGTACCTGTGAGCCAAACTGTGCTAATGGACCACATGAGTTTCCTTTGTGCCAGCAGAGTCAGGAGTCTTCATTTAACTCACTTTCAGCAGACTCACCCTATTCCAGCTGTGTCAGAGTCCACATCTGCCTACAGCCTTATTTTGTAAGGACAACAGCTATGCTATACTAAACTAAACATACAGCACATATGTTCCTCATGGTATGTTTGGGAAAAATGTATTCGGAGCTATACTTACCTTCAAGTCCTGCACAAGTCTTGTTCTCATGGAAATAAAGCCAAAAATACGACAAGAAGATTTAGACTGGTCAAGCCAACCAGACCAAACTCTGTTTTCCTGTATATTGTGCTGTATTTCATATCCAAGAAGGGGCACAGGCAGTACTTGGGATAGCCAAGACTCTGAAAGCACTGTAGGACTAAGCATAGCTCATACTTAGCGCCCAACATTGGGCAGCACTGATACGTTCTACTCCTAACAGAAGAGCTCGAGCAAGACAAACTACAAGGTCAAACTATGAGATCAAGGATGTTGGCCGAGGCCTACACTGGCAGAGCAGGGAAGAAGAAGGAGCTTGTGGCTAGCAGAAGTGCTATTTCTCAAACAATGTGTCAAACAAAGGTCACACCTGACCACCTCTGGTCAGGGTCCAAGGGCAAGTTAAATATGTGTTGGCTCTCCATACGAGGCAGAGAAGGCTTCTCCTGGCCAACTGTTCCATCTCGCTATGAAGTGGATTGCAACACCAAAGGAAATGCCCGCACTACTGCCAAGTACAAAACTGCCACCCTATTTGCTTACACAGAACCGCCATATCAATTTCTACCTGAGCTCCTTGCAAAGGCTTTGGAGCCACCTGCTCAAGATTTATTTTTCATTAGTTTGTGTCCTGGTTTTGCCTGGGATAGAGCTAATTTTCTTTCTAGGAGCTGGTATAGTGTTATGTCTTGGATTCAGTATGAGAAGAATGTTGATAACACACTGATGTTTTCAGTTGTTGCCAAATAGTGTTTATACTAAGTCAAGGATTTTTCAGCTTCTCATGCCCAGCCAGCAAGAAGGCTGGAGGGGCACAAGAAGTTGGGAGGGGACACAGCCAGGACAGCTGTCCCAAACTGGCCAAAGGGGTATTCCATACAATGTGACATCATGCCCAGTATATAAACTGGGGGGGAGTTGGCCTGTGGGGGGATTGCTGCTCAGGAAGCAACTAGGCATCGGTCAGCAAGTGGTAAGCAATTGCATTGTGCATCACTCGTTCTGTAAATTCCAATTATTTTATTACTATTATTGTCATTTTGTTACCGTTGTCATTATTAGTTTCTTCCTTTCTGTTCTATTAAACTGTTCATATTTCAACCCACGAGTTTTACTTTTTTTCCCCCAATTCTCTCCCCCATCCCACTGGTTGCGGGGGAAAGTGAGTGAATGGCTGCATGGTGCTTCGCTGCTGGCTGGGGTTAAAACACAACAGTTTGTGACAAGTCAAAGAAATGCTGTGTTAGAATTTTAACACTTCAGGAAAGTTCTCAGCAAGCTTGGGAGGCTGTGTGTAGAGAAACCAATGTTTATCTTCTAATTTCCCAGGACTAGAATGATGCAAGACATTCAATAAAACAAATGGGATCACATACACCTAACAGGTGACTGCAACATGACAGCAAACACTACTCAAAAATTTAGTCTTCCCTGACTGTTCATTTTAACTAAAAATACAATGCTGTATTCTGAAAGATCCTCCAGGCAATCATGTAGGTATTGGAGTTAATATTATACCCATGATTAGTAGTCTGGAACAGTAAAAAACCAACCAAACAAAAAAAACCAGCTGTCCTTATTCAGTAGCTAATGTCACTTACTACTTGCACCTTGACAGTTTTTAAATAGCAGCCATTCTAGTTCAGTAAAAGTGTTTCTGCTATGATAGCTGCAGAAGCTAGAAAAAATTAATTTGATATAAGGTACAAACTCTCCCTGAAGGCAAACATTGTCCAACATTAAAACCTTCACTGAACAATCCTTAATGAACTTATTGGTAAAGAAATAACTATTTGAAAAAGGTGGTGTCTGAATAGCTTTCTATTAAAAATATCCAATATTACCTTTTTTTAGCCATATAACTGAAAAATGGGAAGCCTTGCCCTTCCCCCACATATTGTGCTAGGGAAAGGTTACTACCTGGCAATGATACAGGCAGTTATTGATTTAAATCATTATGGACCTGAAAAGTTCTTTCCTGTCATTTATTATCCTGTTGTAGTTGCCACCACACTTGTGCAATATTAAAAAAAACCTTAACAAAACGACATTAGAAAAATACTGGTTTTAACTGAAGTCCAGCAGAGATAATCACCTGATTGTTTCTTCTTGATATAATGAGCTCACAACTGGGCCTCCAAATGCAGTTTTGCTTTCCTTTCCCCTCTTCTCTGTCGTCTGAAAGAAAAAGAAAGATTGGTCCAGCATCCTGGCTCCCATCCTGTTCCAGCCTGTGCCACCCCTCTGCCATCTCCCACCCCTTCCCTTGCCCCAGAGATGGGATCAGGCCCCTGGAAGCCTCGTCTTCATGGCAGACGGTACCCCATGACCCTACTCCATCCAGAACAGCTGGATGGATCTCTCCACAAACCGGATCAATGCTCCTCTGAAGGTGGCCCAGAAGGGTCACCCGAAAGGTAGGCTTGGCAGCCTCGCCATCCCACTCATCAGCCAAAGCATTGCCTCTGCTGCACTCCCAGCCATGGCCCCTTAGGGCCCAAAAGCTGAGCCTCTGTGAGGTAGCATAATGTTATGTTACTAGATTGCAAAACTTGCCTTTATAAATCTATTTAATATAGATTTAAAATTAAATTTTATAATGGGCAGCATTTCCAAATGATTTACTCCCAGGAACTCTAGGATTCTGAATGATTCCCACCATAATAGAAATGAACAATTAGAATAATGATTGATCGATACAGAGCCTCACGACTACCTTTTCAAAAAAACATCCTGCAGCTTGGGATCTTCAATTGCCTGACTTTACATTGATGCCAGACTTTCAGAAACGGCTAAGTGCCTGCTATCTGAAAGCCTGACCCTATTTTAGGGGATACAAGGCACCAGAAACCCTAACTTGTCTTGGGCATCTAGTGTCTGGGTCTTTGGGTAAGCAGTCAAACTGGTTTGCAATTCGCAGCAGTAATTCCTTATAAAACGAGCCCATTAATTGCAACATGCTGTTGTCAGTGGACAGTTCTGTGGACTTAAGTGACGAGAGATCATCAAACCCAGGGTTAATAAAATCAGAAGCAAAGGGAAAGCCTTCACAACCTCTAGCAGTCTCTCAGTAGCTGCAATACATTGCTGATTACACCAAAAAGCATTGCTGCCTCATCAGAGTTGTACCTGGAAAGATGTTGAATTTTTTTTTTTTTTCAATAAAACATGCTTACATTTGTTTTTCTTCCTGCTCCCTAAGTTGCTTTTGTTTTAAATCAATTTACTGTTTCCCCATAATACATTTACTTTTACATTCTGCGCAGTTTGAGCCAACCAGTTCCACCTTTCAGCTCTCCTATACCTACCTAAAGCTGTAATATTTGGGTTTGCAGATAAAACAGGCATACTTCTTTATAAGAATAAAATGGAAAGGAAATTGACTTTGAAAACTATTCTATAGCAAGTAGGCTTGCTCTAATTTAGAGTAAAAGATGACACAAAGTTCTCCTTTCCTGAAGGGAAAGGGCTTCAGAGTCTTTACAGTGCAATGCCCCTCTTAAAAAATTATTTAGCAGAGAACCTTACTGTCCATCAATTATTTCCACACGACTTATAAAGAAAATTAATTTCAGATCATCTGCTAGTACATGCAAGAATTATTTCTATAAAATGAAACTATACTCACAACTAGTCTGTCTTCTTCAATGTTGAGGGACAGTGGTCATTCAACCAGTATCAGAAACTATAAAAAAATTTTAATCTATATTGTTTCATCTCTTCCCACTACAGTTTTTGGTTACTGCTTTTTTTTCCAAAGTCAGAAACAACACTTGAGAAAATACGTTTCATCTTTCCAAAGGCAGAAATTGTAAAACAGGTTTCTTGGATAAAATTCACCTTCTTTATACAACCAGTGCACTTCTACCAAAGATCAGTCATGTTGATTGAGTACACATAAGGTCACTGGGAAACTTAGCAACAAAGGCTTTCCCAAAAATCCGCAGGCAGAAACTTCTCTGACTCTTAATCCATATACAGGTTACTTTGTCCAAGTAGCTTTTATCTCATGTCTTTCACACAGAAATAGGTAACTCAATATTCAATTTATGAATGTTGAACCAAGCTTATTTCATCACAGTCCTTAGTACGTAGAACAAGCTTATGAAAAACGTACAGGAAAAGTCTTGGCTATCCTCTCAGGATTTAATGTGTGCCTCTACTCTGCAAAGCCATGAATGACAGCATTGTGGCTCCACCATTCATCACCACTAGACTTCCCAAGGGCAATCTGTCCAGGCTATGAGGAACACTTCTTCCCAAAAACATTAACTCTGCCTCAACACAGATACAAACTGGTTTCTTTCCAGCCACCCTTGACAACTCACCTATACCATGAGCTCATCTGCCTGCTTCCAATATCTATACTACCCAGCCTGCCAGGGACTCGCACGCAATATCTGAGCATGAGGTACCAAACTGAGTAATGAAAGAGGTGGGACAGAAGCGGTTGCTCCTTCCAAAACACATCACAGCTATTGTACTAACAGGAAGCAGTGTTTTTATTTGTCTCTCATACTGGCTGAAGGGATCAGTAATGTGCAGATGCACTTTCTTAAATCTCTTGATGTTTCTACAGCAGAAAAGGGCTTTTAGGGCTGGAAAGATGAAAACAAATGCTACATATACACAGATAACAACCAGTGAGTTTAAAGTCACGTTACTCTGCAAACCACAATGAAATTAAAAACTGACACTGCAAATTTTCTCTTTCCTCTGTTAAAAAAGGTACTAATAATTAACTATGTGGCTCTCAATTGAGCCAGCTCAATTTCTCTCACTGCTGGCAGCGCTGTCCAAAAGCTCTGCAGATACACATGTAACTAATGATAGTCAAGAAATAACATGATCCCAGGCTCTCATAATTTGCAACCTGAATCCAAGAGAGCTGACAGCAGTATTATTTGCAGTCAGGACCATATAAGAGAGATGCTGTAGAAAAGGCAAAATTACTGTCGGCTGCATGAGCATGAGGGGTTCGCCCTCAAACTGCCAGTTAAAAACTGTGGGAATAAAGGGGAATTTGTGACAGCATGGGAAGAAACCTTGGAAGATTGCACTCAAGTGCCAAAGCACAGGCAGTGCCATGTAAGAGATCTGGGAAGAGATGATAAAGAAATCAAAGAGATGCCTTAAGAGGCACTGGAATTTCTTGTGGTTTGCCCTAATTCTTGCCCATTGATTCTTTGTTGCTCATGTAAAATTAAGGCTGATATCAAAGTCACTATTACTCTTGACAGTTAACTTTGGTAGGTGGATCTGGTTACCAAAGCTAGCATAAATCACAGGCAAATATGTGATTCAGTATGCAGCATACATACTCATCAAGAGACATTTTCAACTCCCTTGACTCCCGATGTGCTCACGGACTGGTGCAGGGAACTCCACTAAGCCCAGAACTATCCTTCTCAAATGTCACCAGGAATGCCAGAAGAAAAGCCGCACTCCTCCCAGAACAGACAGCAAAGCATCCTCATCCCTGCCTCAGTGAACTGTATTTGTCAATAAAAGACTGGCTCGATTCAAGGTACAATCGCATCTCGACTGGCTGTCACTGACAATGCTGCTCCAGACGGCCTCAAAGCCTGACAACCACTTTCTGAACAAAATGGAAATACAGGGACTAATATTTGCTAACATCATTAATTCATTTTTTTCTCCACTCCCCCTTCTTCCTTTATCCACAATGTCAAGTTGTATACCTTTAAACTGTTGTCAGCCATAAAACAGACATCGTGTCCCAGTTCAGAGGTTAACATATAATGACAGACACATTAAAACCCCCTGTCCAATGCCTCACTGATGATTTCAGCTCCATCTTCTCTTCAACGAGACAGTAACTCAAACTCACTTATAAGCTTTAACAACATTAAAGTCTAATCGTGATTGAAAAAAGGAGAAGGAGAAGGTAGTTTTATCATACTAAGCATTATGGAAACAGAAACCAATTAGAGACAAACATTTTCTTTGTGAGGGTTTTGGGTTCACCTTCTATTTTGGTCTTAAAAGTGTCCCATGACCATAGCATGATCCATTTCTCTTCTTTGGGAAGCAGGATGAAAATTATCATCTAAGAGGAAGATTGGTAGTTTCCTGTCAGGGGTTTGTTTGGTGGGCCAACCTCTTGCTATACCCCTGAAGACAGGACAGGGATTTGTTATTTTTCATCTTCGAGCCCAAGTGTTGTTCCAATCTACACAAAACAGGCTACGACAGATTTAACAAGATGGCACTTCCAAGGGCCCTTCCAATGACTCACTTCAAACTCATGTGGCAGAACTCATTATAGAGATGCAGGTGAACTTACCATTGGTGATTAGCTGGGACTGAACTGGACCAAATGGTACACAGCTATTTTGTAAGTAGGGGAAAGGACTCAATCGGACAGAAGGAAAGGTACAGATAAAGTATCTATAAAGATACTACAAAACAGCAGGAATAGCACAAGTTTCAGTAAAGCTTTAAAAAAACCCCACAAACCCAACAACCATAACTTAGAGTCAACAGAAGAGCTAGATCCTAGGCATGAGGTAAATGCAGGGCATCCCAGTTTTGGGGGAGAGGAGCATCTTTGCATCAAGAGCAAAATGAGAACTCTGTCTGGCTAGTTTTGCATGTCTAGACACCCAGCACACACAGCAGCGATAGCTGTTTGGCATGGCTGTGTAGCACAGAACATCTATCAATGCTCCAGTTCCCTCACATCTCACTGTGGCTTTTCTCCACACCCAAAACCTTTTAAGTAGCTTCACATAAATACATATTTAAGAAAAAGAGAAAGCCATTAGCAAGAAGGTTCATCTCCTCAAAATACTTATCTTCAAAGTTACATTGGCCAATGCCTTAAAACAGCCAAGACAAGTTCATTGTCACACATCTTTGAAACAGAAAAGTGAGACAACTTCGATGAGAGCTATGCATCAGGATCTCACAGCCGAACCACTGCAGTGCATGGAAGAAGTTATCTCAGGTGATGTTCAGAGGCTACTCACACAGCCCTGTGCAGAACCCAGCGCTGGGACCAGGGACACACCCTACCTTGCTCTGTACCAGTTTGCAGAAGGGTGCATACATGGCAGCAGAACAGTGAAATGCTCTGCTTGACAGGAACATGGCAGCCTTCAGCAGAAGAAGCAACCGAAATCTGCCTTGGCCTGGCAGGGTGCCTGCAGGGCTTCAGGGTGCTACTGAGGGTCCTGAACCACTGAGGCTGGAGGAGCTGCAAGTGCTGGATATTCACAGAGGTCTGCTTGGCAGGGGCAGGAGAAACCCTGGCCCACATCCCAACTCCCCAGACTATACCTGGGAGGTGATCAGCAATTCCAGTCTCAGCTGCCATGACAGGACAGGCAAGATCCTGTAACCCCAGTACAAGTAAATCCCTGAAGTGTGCTGATTGAATTGTAATTAAGCTGGCATAGTCTCAGGTGACAAATTTTACAGAAGACACTTCATAGACTTAACCCAACAGTAGACCTCAAGGCCTGCTTTGCTGGCCACCATGTCCCCTTAATGCTCTGGATTAACATTTCTGGACACAATTTGAGGAGTGAGGATCATTAGGGAGGCAACAAGAAAACATAAACTCTCCTAAAATTTCAGACACTTGCCCCCCTCCTCTGCCTCTGTGCCACTGCCTGGCCATCCCCCTGGGAAGGGAACTTGGGCAGACGCTAATTGTATTTGACAGCAGCAATTACATGCAAGGCTGGAGATTAGAAGCTCGTTAATTGTGTGTGCCATAATTGCTGCCGTCTTTTCCTTCGCTAGTTAAGGCCAGTGCCAGGAGAGCCAAGGGGAGGAGGGTGCTCTCCACCCCAAATGCAGGTGGTCTGAAGATGAGAGCCCTTGGACAAGGAGGAGATGTTCCCTCTCCCCCAACACTGCAGGAGGCTCCTGACCCCGTAACAATGCGGGAGGGTCCTCCGGCAGGGCAGCTAATGAAGCATGAAATGAGGACAATGTCCTCTTCCAAAGGTATTTTCCACCTGTATCTTTGTGACTTTACAGCTCAGCTGAACTTCAGGCTACCTGCAGTGACAGGGAAGGTAAATATTAACCCTTCAGAGGTGATGCTACTAAAGGAAAAACAATTTTAACATCTATAAAATTAGGCACTACATTAAACACTTGAACAGTATTAAAAGTCTCTTCCCCACTAAAATGTATGAGCTCAGCATTTCTCACCACTCCTTACAGACTAGCAGAGACCAGTTATATCCAAACAATATAAAAATACACTCCAGCTGAGGGCAGCCTCCCTGTTACACTCTGCTGTAAAGCCACCTTTCATGAAAGGCTGCTGTACCCTCCGCACCAGCTGTATTAATGGCCGTCATAAACAGACTATTTTAATATTCCTCTCTCAACAATCCTTCTTGGCTCCCTGCAGCAGCTCAGCGAGAGCATGCACATGACTCAGCACCTGGAGCATTTTCAAGAGACCACTGAGGATCCGTACCACTTGAGCAAACTGTCCTATAAAAAATGGCAGTACACTCTGTAGGATAATATGGGGTTGCTTTTTTGTTTTGTTTTAAATATTGCAGGGACAATTTAGTTAGTATTCCATTAATGGCTACATAAAAAAGGTTTTCCGGTTCTTTTAAATCTCATCACAGAATTTCCTCTCAAAAAACACAATTTAAGACAGGGAAAATATTTTTCCAGATTACATTAAAAAAATAAAAACAAACATAGTATAATTAATGTCATAGTTAAAGAGTGCTGTGATCTAAAACAAGGCCTTGCAGACTACTCATTTAACCTATAACGAGTTAATTAACAACTGCACCATAATCACAGTTGGAAATTATTACTAAAGACAGTCAGGGGAAGGGATATAAATGTAAAATGCTTAACAATGTTGAGCAAGTTTAATGTTTGCTAGTAGCTGTGATTTCATGACTCACTGTATACATTTTAACATATGCATGGAATGAAATAATATGTTCAATCAAAAAACCTAATGCAGTGGCTTCCAACAGTTTTTGATTTGTGGAGGTTTTTTTTTTTAAATGGAAAAACAGATATGGAGGTGACAAGCACAAGACCACCAGCAGACTCTCCTTTCCTCATGTCCTTTTCACGGACGCTGCAGTAATTTGCAGACTCCCAACGTCTGCAGACCAAAAGGCGAAGCGAGTGGCCTGTTTGTACCCTTCCCGCACGAGGCAGCTTGCAGAAATCAGGAGCTTTCACAAGAGGAACACAGAGCATTGCATCGTCAGTCCTGGAAGCAATCAATCACTTCTGTCACATCACCCATATGAAAATCCACAGATGCCCAGGCAGCGGGGACCAAGCTATATATAAATTGCTGTTTTTTGTCAATCTAATACACGATACTCATTTATATAGATTTACACAGACATTTGTATGAGCAAAAAATATATTGTGAGCCAAACTGGAAATACCAAAAGGCTACATAGCTTGGGATGAAACATGTGCTCTGAAGCTTGAAAGCTGAAGGCAACCCTAACTTTGAGAAATAAAAGGACATCAGCCCCCACCCCCGGCCTGCCTGTTGACATATTCATCCTCTACTTGCTGGAGCGACACTGGGCCAGACAGCATCACAGCAGCAGCAGGGCCAATTTCCCCATTCGCAAAAGGAACGGCTCCAAGGCTGCTTGACCAGCGCTGCTGAAATTTGTTTCCTCCAACAGACCCGGGTTGTGAAGGCAGAGGGTGGATTTATGAGCTCTGCAGACAGAGAAATGGCAGAATGAAGAGATCTTCACCGGCCCCTGTCCCCACAGACTCAGGCAAGGGAAGGATCAGAGCATCCCAGCAGGAACAGAGGGTTTCTGAAGTTACAGCATAACCGTTCGCAGCCAGAAGGATGCAGCAGGATCTGGAGGCAGCTGCCTGCTGAACAGCCTTTAGTACTGTGCATCGACGCTGTGTCCAAGCCTTTACATGCCTTTGTGGTGGTTAGTTCAGCTCAAAATACGTATAGAACGCTCTAGACACATTTAAGGAGTGCCATCTTTTCTTACAGTAGAAGTAATTGGGTACAAGAGTGCCAAAGTATCTAAGTACTAGACAATACATGCTCTTTTAAAGGATAACTCTTTTTCCACTCTAAGAGACAAATGGCATTTACAAGACATTAACCAATATGTTAGCTAACATCCAAACAAAATCTTAATCTCCAGCAATTACACTCAATACCTCCTTGATACTTTGTGTAAAGAGCAAGCTAAACATAACCACTTAACCTTTTTCTAACACGAAAAGCTGTATTTTCATTAAAGAAACAGCTTAATTATGCTATAGCTTATGTTATACACAAAACAACTACAACTATTTTCTCCTAACTAAAAGCGTATGCTATTTTTAATTAACACATTCTCTCATTTAAACCAGCCTTTACACAGCCATGTGAAGCAGCTGGGTACATGGACCCTTCCTGTGTCTGACTACCATCACGTAAGCGTCTACAGCTCCACACCTAAAAATCAAGGCATTACATACTCCACAGTAAGATAAACCCGTAATTTCTACCCAAGTTCTTGAATTATTTTTTTTAACAGCCTCTGACACAGCAAGTTGAAAGCTCTGCAACAGCTTCAATTACTTTGAAAAATTAGATTTTTTAATTAGGGGTTGCACCCTTCCCCATTTAAAACAGTCAAGCTGCTAGCACAGCCTGGTGGGTTGCTGGCCAAAATAGGCACAAGAGTTTCATGAGAAGCTACCACAAGCTCCCCAGCGAGCTGCAGAGCAATTCAAAGCCTACCTCATGCCACAAGCAGAGGAGACTGACGCTGCTCCTCCCACCCTCACTCACCACTTCACTTTGCTATCCAGAGCAATAAGACTTGGGTGCACTAAATCAGGCTCTTCTAGCTTTCTGGGCACCCTAGGAATATATTGGGGTCTACATGTGTCAAGGAGGCTCCCTGCTGCTTGGGAAGCAACCTGGCCAGTAGGAAGCTAAGACTTAGCAGAGAAAGCACCTCTTACCCTCCTGGTCCTCCCCACTTCCCCTTGTGACTTCCTATTTGGTTTTCCTCCCCTTCCAAACCTCCTGTTACATCAGGCTGATGTTCAGCCTGCTCCATTTTCTGCCTCTGCCCCAAGCTCCTAACTGCATCTCACTGCCTGCTTACCTCCCCTGCCTCTACAGCCCGTGACAGCATCCTGCTTGGTTCAACCCCTCTCCTCTGTCAGCCCATGCTGCAATCTCCCCAGACCCCAATTTTGTAATGTTGCCCAGCGCTACCAAAAGCTTCATTTTCTAATTTGTTTTAGCCAGTGGAGTTTCACTACAGAAATTAACCTAACAGGAAAGTTTTGATTGCTGGTAGAGTCACTTCAAATGCCACAACACTGCTCTTTTCTGCTTCCAGCCTCACACAGCTGCTTCATAAAAACAAGCTTTTCAACACTCTCGTTATCCATATTTTTGTTGCCAGGGCAAAGCAGTATTGCTGCTAAAATCTGCAAAAAATGAAACCTGCACATGGCATTTAAAACCCCTCCTTGCCTTGCCAGAAACGGCCACCTCAAGGCAGAAATGGGAGAGGGCAATACCTGATTGCATCTCAGCCATTTCAGCTTGTAGTCTGACACCTTAACCTAACAAATTCAACCTTGCCATCTCAATTTAAGCCAAGATCTTGGGCTTTCCCTGGAAGTATCAGCACCCATCCATTTTCTGTCAATTCAACCACAGCAGCAACAACCTTCAGCAGAGGATCAGCAGCAACTTAACCTGATGCGGTGGTCCTCCTCTGATATTGAGATGCTCTCTCAGCTAGGAAAGCACTTGCTCAAGTGAAGTTTGAAGATCCCAGAGCTCAGCTGTGTCCCATGCCTCCAGTCCTACAGCTGTGGGATCACAGAATAACCAGGTGCTGTGGGACTGCTACCTGTATAGCTGCAGTGCACAGCAAAACCTGTTACTTCTGGACATCTCTTACGGGGAAAATAAAGAAGCAAGTAAGCCCCTGCTGCACAGAAAGTTACACCGTAAAGTACCTTGCCTCATTCTGTTACATCTTGTCATCATTGAATGCCACTAGTTTGATATATATTTAAATTTATTTGATTTTTTTTTCAGTTGCCTCTGGTATATCTGGCTAGCATGGAGTGTCTTAATCCACCAGTAAGGCAGGAATCATGACACTGGGATGCTGCACACATCACTATGCTGCAGCAGCAGACTCAGCATCAGCCAGGCAGCGCTACATCTCCAACTATTCTTTTTTCTGAATACATTCCAGATAGTACAAGATATTTTTTTGAATTAGTGCAAACTGATGAAAATTAATTCATTGACATATTCAAAAGGAAAAATATTACATCTTTGCTTAAGTGTTTAACCAAAATCACTGCATTGGCAGCCAAAAATGACAAGCCCACCAATTTCTTGCTTGCAATTCCAGAGAACAACTACTGTTACATTCAAGTAGCTGTGAGAGAACGTATTATGCTGCCCACAGTACTCTAACAACACAGTGCATCAGCACTGCTGGATCTGAGCTGGAAAAATAGGGACATCATTGCAAGCAAAAGCTATCCCTTGCAGGGCTAGTAAGATTCATATTTAACATACAGTATGTTTTTAGCAAGACCAGGCAGCTTAAAAGGGGAGAGAGAGAGAGAGAGAGAGAGAAGAGGTATAAATTCTTGTCATGATAATTCTTTACTTTAAAGTTTAGTAACATAGAAACATGGGCAACCTCTGTACAGGATTCCACTGCAGCTTTCAGTACACGACTGTTTGCATTGCTGGTTTGCTTTCTAAACTTCAACCTTTCTAAAATACAGGCTTGCAGCTTGGCACTGTTGTATTTCAATCAATCGCTTGAATGAGGATTGCAATGTCATAAATAAAAGGAGCTAAGACCATAAATTTCTGCAGAGATGTAAAATCAAAGAGAACAATCCAACAGACTCTCAGGGGGTGGGAAGCTGACACATATTCCAGCTGTTTATATTTCTACTATGAGACACTTGTTCATTTTAACTTTTTCACTTCTGCACAGCTTGCCAGAACCACAATTCCAAAAACCTGAAAATCTCACTCTGGAGCTGGCATTTAGTTTTGTGCTCTACAATAAAATGAAGCTGCAGAAGCGAAAAAGCCCTAAAATTTATCAAGCTTGTCCACAGGCAAAATCCCAGACCACCACGGCTGACAGCCCCACCAGCACAGCACCCCAATGCCTGGCATGCGAGTTACTTGCTAGAACAAAGCATCCTCAGGACATCTCTGACAACTCCATCCTCAGGCCACGGGTTCACAGCAAACAACTGCCAGCTCCCATCTATGCTGTTATTATGAACAGAAGTTACACATACTAGTTTATTAATCCGCTCCCTCATTTAAACAACAGCCAAGGGATGGCAGTGTTATCTTCACAGTACTGAGTGAGGACTTGAACAGTCCATGAGCCTGTGCTGCTTTTAAAACCAGTAAGTATAAATAGGAAACTGAATTTGATTTGCTGCTCAGAGCATAAGAGTCTATACAACAAAGCAGGTAGGCAGCGTACTACCTCCTACTTGGTGTACCAGAGTTGAGCTATCTTGCATGGAATAAAATTGATAAACAGTTACATGCACGAAGACAGGGACAGAAAGGTAGCAAATAACCTATGGACAGCTTTGTTTATGAGTAGGACCTATATCAAGTACTTAAAGCATCAGCACACTTTCCTCATGAGAAGGTACAGAGAAGCAAAGGATGCAACATTATCCACCTTTATTGCAGAAGAACAGGGAAATTTAGTCCATGTCTGTAGTGTGATATTTTACTGTCTTACACAACAGGAACAAGAAAACATCCCCTTGCTAGTAAGAAAAATTGGTTCTGAAAGCATACTCCAAAAGCAAAACACTCAAGGTCTAACGTGCAGCTGATGAACTGCCATTTTTCCAACTTGGATAAAATAAGTTGGGTCACTCTGCCTGCAGTCTTGCATGTATGAGTAAAGTGTACATAAACTGCAAGCTTTAGTTAGCCATGCTTGGCACAGATTACTCCCTCCCGCAGGAAGGCTGCGTGTACAACTAACTCCACTTGTATGCTAGAGGCTGTCCCTCACACAGCTGGCAAAAGGCAGCAGGGCAGAAGAATTCCACCGTGTGTCAAGATCTAACCCCTCTCAGGATGTATACTAAACTATCACATACCCCAATGTGGTTCACAAAAAACCCCAACTCTGCAGTTTGCCTAAACCCAGAGGATATTGCATTCTCACATGCCCCAAAGTCAGAAGCCTGGGGTGGATCAGGTTTTTTGTTTTCGTCTTAATTTCTAGTGCTTGCTTTTCTGTTAAAAGAATAATAATTAAAAAAATACAGGCTTGCTGGTTGTTTTTGGGTTTTGGTTTGGTTTTTTGGTTTTGGTGTTTTTTTTTTGGTTGGTTGGTTTTGGGGTTTTTTTGGTTGTTGTTTGTTTTGTGGGGGTTTTTGTTTGTTTGTTTTAAAGGGGAAGAGCCTCATCAGACTTTATGAATTCTCAGCCATTCGCTTTTTCCAATGTGGTCATCCATTGAAATAAGAGCTTTCAAAACATATATAGCAAATGGTACAGTTTGTTTTCTGCATTTTGTTACAATTTTTATTCTTAAGTATAAAAACAAAAAGTCAAACATGAAATTCCCTAAGGGTGAACTGACACACAAGGATCTATACAAACCCAGAAAGAAACAGGATCAGTGAAGACCAAAGTCGCTGGCAGCACTGCTACGTAGCTTGCAGGAACACAGGAGGCTCCTCTCCCCAGTGTGCTGCATTAGCACAGAACAGGAAGGCAAGCTTTAAGGAGCACAGCCATAATTTGATTAATCCCCACTTTACACGATGCAATTAAATTGCTTTTATACTACAAAAGAAATAAAGTCACTATTTTCAAAGTTTTTGACCTCGCAGTATAGCAAGCCATAAATTGAGACATTTACCCAAACTAACTGCACAGCAGGTAGGAGAATACACTGCTGCTCGTGACAAGCAGAGACCCAAACATGTCTTTTCCCTTCCTGCTCTTCCCATCCCCCTTGTAATCCTGCCCACACCACGCTGCTGCTCTTTCCCAACGACAAACGGTGGCTGCTTGGACAGATTATCAAGGGAGACATCTGTTTGACTGATAGACAACACAGGAAAACATGATGCATGCACTCATTTTGTTTACAGACCACAGTTTTTCTAATGCATTTCTTAATTTCCAGCAGAAATTCCATCGGCCTGCAGTGCTAACCAAGAAATCCACAGATTTCAGCCTGAAACTACAGTATGATTTACCATTCACTAATGCAACTCTTAAGTTGACCAAACATAAAACCTGTAAACTGCAAACGAGCAAACCTTCTTGCTCTAGACATGAACAGGCCAGATTTGAGCAATGAGTCCAAATTTAAGAAAAATTAATGTTTGGATTTCCAAACACTCGTTTTAACATCATTGGATACACGGTTTGTATTTAAGTCACTACAGAAATTTTAAGTTGCCTTGGAGATCCTACTTAAATACAAGAGGCTCATCAATTTAAATCAGTTGTGAAAATATTTCAGTAACACCTGGTGCAACCTACAAAAAAGCATACATACAAACTCAGCTCCCCTGCAAACCTGGAAATTGTTTCTCCTGCTTTTCATTGTACCCTCGAATTGCAAATTCTCTTTTCCACATTTTAGTTTCAACTTGTTTGTTGCATTTAAACTGTGACAGACAAAGGTTATTTCAACAGAAAGAAGGGGGGACAGAGCCCAGCCCCGTGCACAGGGTAACTGGCCACCCACCTTATCAAATATTGCCCCCTGCAGTACTTCCTGCAAAAACACCCACTGGCCACTGGACAAATCAGTTTGCTTTATTCCTGCAGGTTTTCCACCTTACCAGACCGCTCTGAGCCTGCAGCGATAGTGTATTTGCTATTTTACTCACTCTGAAGTTTGTTTCCTTTTTTATGAGGCTGACTGCCTATTCCCCAGGGGTCCTCTCCCAGCTACTCCAAACACCAAGACTCGGTGCTCCCACACCAACACAGCAATAGAGGTATTTTACTCCTACGGACTACTTGGTCCAGAGTACAGAGAAAGTAGAGTAGGATTTAGTAGTCAAACAAGGCACAGAACAGGAGTTGAAAAAACATGGGCAGCTTTCTCCCCTGCAAATATCAGCACTAGAATTTCAAACCTTTAGGAGCTTAAAAAGATGTTTGGTGAATATCTGTTTTCTTTGAACTTGAACTCGCTTCCTGCTTTGCCTTAGAGATATGTCTCTGCTCTTCAGATTCCTAATATGCAACTTTCCTCATTACACAGCAGAAATCTTACTAAGTGCATTACTGGTGAGGTCAAGTCAAACAAGTCAAAATGCCAATTTTTTTTTTTTAATATAGAAATAGAAAATAATTAAGTCCTCCTGCAAGTTTCAGCAGTCAAAGCAAATAGAAAGAAGGCCTCTAAGTGTTTGGGGAAGGATGCCACTGAAGTTAGTACCATGACGAGCTGTTGAGGTTGGAACTGGTAAATGTGCAATATAAGAAATAGGAAAAGGAAATATTTAGAATCAAGAGATGCCAAAACTGCAATCAGCAAATGGAAGGCTAAAACTGATGAGCAAATCTGGATGCTTTTTTATTATTTATTTTTATTGTTTAAGCTGTGCCATGTAACCGCCTTGTTACAAGAAACAATCAATAACAGCTCCTAACCACCTCACTGCAGTGTCGTGTATACACTGCCACCCACATCCCTTGCAACATGAACTCAGTTGAAGAGGTATGTATAACGCTGCTGAGTAAAAGAGGTGCTGTCCCGCTCCTGCCTCCGGATGGTCAGCGCCTGCAGATGCAAACTCCCATGTCAGTCTGAGGTTTGAAAAATCTGGATACCTAAAGCCAGTGGGGATTTGTGATATCAAATACATGACAGAGATTAGAATTTTAGAGTGCATGGGGGAATGGAAATATAGACACTAAGACTGTCTCAAAAACTGCAAGTACTAGAAGTGCCCAATTATACAGTAGAGACAGTGATGTACATGAGAACAAAGTTATTGCATAAAGATGCAAGACAACCAGCTTGTGAAGGTGAACTACCCCAAATCACCAAACCCACTGCTGAGACTGCAGGATAGCACCACAACAGCGGGTACTGCAGAGCCACAGCCTGACAGAGGGGCCAGAGGCATGAGCACACATAGGCAATAAGCTGCAGGTGGCTGGCAGGGAGAGCAGATGGCTATCGTTGCCAAACTCACACACACATCAGCAAAAGCCACCAAAAGCAACATGTCATTTGCTGCCAGTAAAGCAGGGAGAAGACAGGTGAACATACAAGAAGTGAAGCAGCTGGGACACATACACATCTCTAAAGGACCCAAAGCAGTGGGAGGTGTTGACGGCACAAAGCATTTCTATTTAAGGATAGAGAATGCAAAAGAATTGCTTCATAAAGTATTCTCTGTTCTGCAGGAAAAGTAAATAGGCTTGAAGGACAGGTGATGTCTCTGAAATATGCAAATAGAGCTGAGCTGGTCCAAGCAATTACCTTTCCAGTGCCTGGAACTTCAGACTGAAAGGAATGACTCACAAGAACGAACAAGAAACAAAAGATGTGCTAAAAGGTAGAAGATGACGAAGGAAGACTGCATCAAGAGGAGAATGAAGGCAAGCATGGAAAAGTATAGTCTGACCTCCTACTAACAGCTATTCTTGGGAAAAGGAACAAAACAACTTACAACACAAAACACAGTAAGACCCATGCCAACAGAGTAAGACCTAACTGCAAAGCATCCAGAACGGCAATTGTCATTGTTGGTTGTAGACTTCTGGGTTCATGATAAATACAGCACGGAGATTCCTGCAGCTTCATGAATGTAAAGACAGTGGATCTCACCTCAATATCCTTTAGGTCATCTGCTATTTTAAAGATTTCGTAGCAAACAACTGCTGAAAATAAATGTAGTATGATCATTTCTTTCCAGGTTTAGGCAAAGCTCTGAAAGAAAAGATTAGGCACGACTATCAGACAACCTGCTAGCAGCAAGGGTGAAGAAGAAACTAAACCACATTGGAAATGGCTCATCTCCATGGCTAACAGATGTGCCTCTACTGTCAAAAGTGGCATACCAGCTTCACAGAGCAGAGAACAGCTGTGCCACTGCCCCTTCACATTCAGTTGTCTCCTGATTACGTGCAGGTACTCCAAACTCCATGCAGGAACAGGAAGCAGCAGGTCAGATTTTGGCTGCTACAGGTGTTCTCATTGCTTCCGAACAAAAATTCGGGCTGCTACTACTGCACCAGAATGCTTTTACTTTGGGTTTTTTTTTTTCCATCCAAAACAAGCAAAGATTAGTAAATTATAGCAGTTACAGTCTGATGCTGAAAATGTACTAATACAGAAACTGCAAGGTCAATATGAAAGAATGAATCAATGAAGAATCAAGAAAAAGAAATGAAGAAGCGGATCTATTTGGACTGCATAAGAAATACTGCATTTAGTTCCATCCTACTTATTAAGAAAAATACTGACAGCCTGAAAGCTGCCGAATAGCAGCAAATCTGCTGGGAAAAAATGAACCTATGATATAGATAAGGTGTTTTTAAATTTTAAATTTTGCATATTTGGTACTAAAGGATCAAGACATTAAAAACCCTTTGCAAATATATGAAACAGGATACTGAGGAGGATTTAAGATAACACACAAGAACAACTTTAAGGGATGAGATGAACTGTTGAAGAGAAAATATGTAGGCAATACTGAGAAAGCTTTACAATAGCAAAATTCATGAAGCTGCACAATGAGAAATTCAACACCCTTGTACTGTAATTACTATTTATGATTCACAGTGATCTGAAAGCTGAACTTTTCAAATTTGTACCAAGCACTTTACACTGCTTTTAACCAAATACTAGGAGTATTTCATTCATGATCTATTGAACGCAAGAAAAATTCAAAGGAAACCAGCAGATGAGCATGTAAAGGAGACACAATGACAGTGATGAAGCACCTTGTAATGTACCCACAGATCTTTTCTATAAATCCAATTTGAAATTTGAAGACTAAAATAGCTATTTTATCTCCATCCCCTGACACATGCATCTCCATCATTTTAAAGAACAGAGCTCCCTCTCGTGGCTCCAGAAGGTGGATTGGGGGGTGGGAGGAGGGGAAAAAAAAAAAAAAAGAGTACAGAGCAGCATGAGACCACTGGGAGTGAGAGGACTCCTGATAGCATTTTGGTCATATGAAAGTGGAATTAAAAGGAAGATGTAGTAGGAAGGACAGGTGACTTCTTTTAAAGAAAGCAATGTCACATGTACTTTAATGCTAACTTTTAAATTACATTCTCTGCTAATGTAACTTCCTCTGCTAGGCCTTTCCGCACCTGAGCATATTCCTTCAATGTAAAGCACTCGGATCTCTTAACAGGTTTCTAGCTCAGTCATAGGCAAGGCAAGGTAAAGGAAAGAGTCAGGACAAGAAATGTGGCACCTGTGCAGCAGTGCAGGGACAGTAAGCCAGGTAACACTCCATGGATTTTCCTCAGCATTACAGCTCTGTGCACTGAGACAATACAGAGGAAAAAAATCATTGGCTTCAAAAAGTCCAGAAATATACGCATAGTTACATGAGAGAAGCATGTCTATTAAACAGGGCGAGAAAAGCATCTGAAGAAAGAAAAAAATCACATTTATTTAAACCACTCTGCCAACTCAGCCCTGCCATCTTCATAGAAACTTCTGTTCAATCTCCAGCATTGCTCTCCTCCTGCAAAACCACACTTCTTGCATCAACTATTCAAAAAGGGAGGACAGAGCAAGACATGAATGAGCAAACACACTGGTGCAACAGCATTACCCAGCACGGTCTAGTTTCTGCTGAGTCCTGGGGACAGGCTTATGGAAGGACAGCAATAGGAAGAAACGTGCTCACGCACATTCCTTCCTCACCTTAGGAGCAGTACTGCAAACCATTCTTTGTTTGCTATATGGCTTAATTTTTTATTTTTTTTTAAACAGATTATTCCACTTTCTTAGCTGACAGCTTTGTAACCCAAAGGTCACATCTGTGACAATAAGTATTTCTCTACAGCAAGAAAGTGGAGTACCCAAAGCTAAGCTTGTCACCAGGCATGAGAAGTCTTTTTATAAACAGAAGCGCTACCCATAAAAATTCAGGAAAGTGTTGGGTGTTTTTTTGTTGTTCCCCCCGCCTTGTTTAATGAATATTCATGTTTCACTTTACATTGCTAGACACTTTCTTCATTCAGGATCGTACGTGGATTCTTTCTAATTTATTTCTGTATGAGAATTTTAGATTGGACAAGAATTTACACAGCATGCAGCTAGCTTTTGCTAACTGCACTTCACAGCATATTGCTAACTGCACTGCACAGCATATAAAACTATTTTCCCCGAGGGCATTAAAAAGGGTTTCCTCTAAACAACAATATTTCTCTGCCACAAAAACAGGACCAACACCATGAAACATGAACTAGTAAAGAAAAAACAATTACTCTTAAGTCTGTAGAACAGCATCAGAAGACAACCGAGAATCAAATTCTTGATTCATAGGCTTGTGCTCACACAAGGTTTTGCTTCCAAAGTGCAGGACTAAAAAAGAATCAATCTCCCACCGTGAAAAGAAATTACCATGCCTTCAGCATTTTCCTATTAGTGAAATATCTCCACTATCTCCAAAGGCAATACTTTTTTTAAAGAACAATCCTCTTTAAAAATTGTATAAAAATTAGTCTATAAACAGGGAGATATCCTTAAATATTCAATCAAGTAATAAACCTGGTAGATGAAAGACAGATTAATTAAAATGACAGTACAGTCTCCCTATAACACACATATACAGGACTTAAAAATACACTTGTTATGTTGGAGTACCTAATCATAATCAGATTTGGTAATTTGCTGCATTGAAACAAAAAGGAAACATTTTTAGAATTGATCATTCAGTTCATGTCACTTTCATGGAGATTACTTTGTATTGATCAACATTTAAATAGTAGCTGAAAAGAGAAAGATGAGAAAAGGATAAAAAGTATCTTTACATGCTAAATACAGCATGAACCAATAAGACCAAAATAAATTAGATCACTATAGCCAAACCAACCCTGTGCATGCGCTCACTGTAATGAAGATAATTATGAATGAAAGAGATGGTTCTTCATGTTTCAGTCATAACAAAAGGAGAGGTTTAAAAATGAATTTAGACTTTAATCTGCTCAAAATGAAGTTTGCCATACAGCAATTAAAATCTGTGTAAAGCTGAACCATTGTTAGCTTTACAAAGACAAACGGTGGCTTGTTTTCTGAAAAATATTTTCATATTTCCTACCTGTGGATTCCAACTGGGGTCCAGTTTTTTCACTGTAGCAACATACTCCTGCATAGCTTGATGAGGGCTGGTATCTCCCAGGGCTTTCCAAGCCTCCCTAGGAGAGCAAGCAAAACATCAGCAAGACACTCAGACAGCACAATGTGGTTTTTTTAGTGTCATCAGCAAAACACAGTGAATGCATTCATCCAAATACTTTCAAGGGGTGCAAAGCCATCTTTCATTCAATTTGAAATGGTCAACTTGTCTCTGAAGCCATGAATGGCCACTGTCAGTGCAGCACTGCCATGAAAGGATCTTTCAGGGGATCCTGATCCAGGCTGGAACATAGTTTGTGTTCAGAAAGTAAAGCTGTTTGTAAAACTGTAGCTATTTTCATAAAATTTTTGTTGTACACAGGCTAATTCTGGATGAACAAGGTAAACACAGGGGTCTGGTATTTAATGTCTGCATCAGGCATAGCAGCAAACATTTCCCTCTTAAACAAAGGATTTTAAAGCCAGTTTAGTGGCAGACTCCAAGTTGACATCCTCTTGGTCCATAATCTGTCAACAGATGAGACGATGCAACAAAAAGTAGAGCCAGAAATTGCTAAGAATTACAAGGATTTCCTCTTACCATTTTTGCTTTCCCTCAAAATCAAAGAAGCTTGGCTTGGGAGTGTTACAGGTTCCAAATTTCACCTAAAGAAAAGAAATTTCCTTCTGTTAGAACAAAGCAAGGGGAAGCAGATTTGGGTAAGGAAATACTGGGTTCTGATGGTTTCAGGGTAATTTTGTTCTTGTGCCACAGGAAAGGTTTTTGGGGGAAAGAACTGACACTACTCAGCCCCATCTTACCCTCATTTTAGCTCTCGTAGTTATTAGCACCTCTGCATCCCTGTGTTTTCTTTGCATGATGCAAGGGAAGCAATTTTGTTATGCAGCTCATTTCTTTTGCATGCATTACCCAACAGGGATAACCAGCAAGTGATTTCTCACTTAATGTTATGTTTATTACCCAGCCAAATGCCTCATCCTCCACCAGTATCAAGAAAAATTCTGTTGATTAGGGTTTCTACAGAGATGATCATTCATTAAGGCTGAAATTCACCTGCTTCCGCACAAAGCTCAAGTGTAAACAGACTTTGCTTAATTATTTTCAAGGTCCTCTGCAAGGCAAGGGGACAAACTCAGAGCAAAGGAATGCCAAGCAGCTTCTAAATTTGCTCTGAGGCATCTGGCTGCATAGGAAGCACTGTGTGAGAGACAAGTCAAGGCCTGAGTGCCAGAGATGAACCAGTCCATCAGAAGCAAGCCAGAAATTAAAACGTGGGGGGAGAAATAAGAAACACAAGAAAGCAAGGGAACAAGCCAGAATTGGTGGATAGATACATGAACAAAAACTTATAGCCAGTGTAAAATGGACTTGGTGCCAGCAGAATTCAGGCAGTTCTCCATAGGGTGGTATATTGATGGGACAAATACAAAGCCCTTCCTCTCACTGCAGGGAAGTCTAACAGCTCTATCTCCTCCATAAGCTTGCCCACAAAGGGGAACACAGGACTGACAGAGGCTACGCCTGCCCAGGGCTCCAAAGGCACAACCACGTTCCTGCAACAGGCCAGCACTGACAACTGCCTCAAGAACAGAGCAATTAGCAGGTTGAGATTTGGGTAACAGAGCTATTTTCTTGACGTCTGCTCAGGAGAACGTATAAGTGAATGTGCCTCTGTCCCTGCCCGGAAAAGCCAGGGAATATGGGTCAGGACCCACCAGATCTGGCTGTTATCAGTGTCCCTTTCTCATAGGAAATAAAGTGCCTTGCACACAGGTGTCACTGGTAAAATGAATCTAACTGAAATGAAAATATTGTGATAGGGAATGAATGAATTTACACAAAACATGGGGGGATTTATTTTTGTTGTTGGGTTTTTGGGGGCTTTTTTTACTTTCATTAAAAAAGTGCTATATATCCCACAGGGATGACGGATGAAATACTAGAAACCAGAGCAGAACCACAGCTCCAAATGCAACAGTCCCTGTGAGGCAGTTCTCACAGCAAGTCTCTGTAACACAGGGCACAGCCCAGTGCAAAAAAAGCCCAGCACAGATGGGGTATTTAAACAGACCCCAGGGAGGGAACACAGGTATGTTCTGGAGGTGGGCAAAGGCTGCTGGTTGAACATTTTGTTAGCCAAGCAAAACTAAACTGCATTCATCAAATGTTTTATGAAATATGCTCAAGTGTTCAGGCAGGTGAAGTGCTTAAATCAACTAACAATTCTTCACCTTAACAGGGTGGGGATTTTATGCTGAGGATGGAATCATTAATCAGGCTTTAAAGAGAGCATGCCCATACCGAGAGATATTTATTAGTTACACTATGTTTTCATTTAAAGTGTTAGAGGATATGAGTGACTGTAACTGAAATTAATTTTCTGTACATCTGACTGTCTCCCAGTGAGCAATTCATTCAAATTAGAACATCTTAGCTGGCCTTTAAAACAACGTATCACATTTCCTGGAGAAATAGGAGAAAGGGCTAGCAACGGTTAGTCCTATAAATCAGTCACAATTCATGTAGTGTAAATGTTTCCTCCTGTGCTCAGAGGTAGATTGGACCACTTGTTTTAAAAAGCAAAACAAACATGGAAATAAAATGCAAATTCATTACCTGTACGGAAAACGCCTGCCTGGCAATTCTTTAGTTCAACATCTAACCAGCAAAAATTGGCCAAGTTGGATAAAAAAAAAAATATCTGTTTTAATATTAATTTTCCACTGCCATCATCAAAACACGACAGCAGTTTCCCCTCTTTAGATTTGGCATTCAAAGGCCGTTCTAGCATCGGGAAAGACTGTTAGTAACATCAATAGTAACACAAATCAAGGAACAGTAGTTAAATTTCATCCATCAAGAGGGGAAAAAAAAAGTGCACTTGTGCCCCGTTTGCTATTTTAAGATATATTAAAAAGGCTTGCAGTGGTTTTGTTGGAAAGAAGAAAAATGTTTTGGCTTCCCTCTTTTTGCTGCAAGACTCTGTAACACATCAGAAACCAGTCAGGAACCTAACATTAGAGGTGACCCGAGCCTGACAGCTGAGGAAGGGGAGTTTTAGCTAAATACGCGAATGCTGACAAATACTGGGGGATTTCGTGAAATTTTGTGAAGGACTCTGTCCTCCTGCTATTTCCCTGGAGGGCCTCAAAAGCTGTTTTTCTCCATAACCAGCAGAAAGACAAGAGCCTGTATTAGTATTTCAAGTCAAGAATTTCTCATCCTGTGTCCACAGAATAATTACCGATGGTCTCCAGGGGGCTGACTGGTCACTTGATGCTTAGCTCTCCTCATTTACAGTTCATCAGTTGCATTAAAAAAAGACAGCCAGAATGCATTAAATACTTTCCTAGTATTGCTTCTGCGTGCAGAGTCGCCCGCAGGCATTACACTCATGAATCGTACAAAGATGACCCAGGCACCTCCAAATGGGAAGTGTCTGCAGACACCTCCATTTGTGGCCAAAATGGAAATTTAGAAACCTTGGATGAAACCTTCACCTGAGAGCTGAAGGTCACAACATTCAGAAGAGTGCTCGGATAGACAGATGCTCAGAGATCTGTTAGTGCTGCATACCATCCCCATACAACTTCAGTTGCTGGTCCAGACTGTGAGAAACCTTGAGATTCTCCTTACACATTACTCCACAACTGACCGCCCCCCGCCCCTGGTGGTGGTGGGAAAGCAGCTCTTTGCTAATTTTTCAACTAATACATTTATACAGCAGGGAGTTCCAGCCAAATATTCTTACCTGATTGTAAATCTTGTGAGGTGAATCATATTTGCAGCCTCCCTATGGAGTAGTAACAAGAACAGAACTGGCCTCCACGGACAGCAGGACTAAGCTCTAACTGTACGCAGACCAAGTAAGCTGAATTTCTTTGGCAAGACAGGAATTCCTGCCTGTTCGGGCCCAAAGTTCTGCCTCATTAACCTGCCCCAACCCATGGGAAAGCCCTATACTCAACTGACTGAAAGTGGGGTGTAAGGAAGAACAAGCAAACATCAACTACCGAAGGCAAGAGGTCCTGGCCCTGATGACCAAGGGGCTGTATGTCCCAAAGAGACAGAGTGACGCTGGTAACACCGAGTCAGCACCATCACACTGCTCCGTACAACAGGAAGCTGCAGGCAGAAATGCTCACGTTCAAGGCAGAATTGTGGCATCATGTTCTACAATATTTGAAAGATGTCACGCAAAAAATGGGATTATATACTTGAGCCTACACTCACCAGAGACACCATAAGCCCTGTTTTGCCAACAGCAGTGGATTTCCAGCTTGCCTGCACTTCTCAGCATTTACTTAGGCACCAGCACATCCTCCTGGCAGGGCAGGGTTTTTTTCAGTCTGATCACTTCCAGCAAGTTCTGGAATCCCTCCCCTCTCTGAATGATGATCACTGCATTGGTGTCCATTACTACACTTTCTGAACCTCAGTTTTTTGCATCCTCAACACGATAGGCAAGCACTATCTTCACTTCACCACTACAGACTCAAGGCACAGACAAGTCATTTGCTCAAAGCCATGCAGAAAGTAGGGGGAGAAAAAGAAAATCAGTCCCAGTCCAGAGCCCTGCCAACTAGTCTGTTCTTCCTCCTGTTCTGGGGCAGAGTCATAAACTCAGCAACATCTTCTGAAAACCTCGCTGGTGATGACAACTAAGCAATCCCCTTATTTTCAAGTCTCTGACACATAAACAAAATCAGAGAGAAAAGTAATAAAATCCTGAAATGGCCTCCAATAAAAGGTAATAAAATTCCAGGAAAATGCCTATATACCCAAACAGTTTGAAATAAATAATATACAGTATTTTAACAGAGAGCTCAGCTGTTACTGTCACCTCTTTTATGATGGTGCTGTATCTTAAATCAAAGCCCTTAGTGACATAAAACACTAAACTGAGGAAAGACAAGGATGCCAAATCAAGGACAGTGGACAGATCTGAGTCAGCACCTTTTGTGCGCTAGCAATACTACTGTCCACCAGAGTAATATATTAGCAGCCCATTATGCATACTGATAGAGCTGCTATAATTAAATAGAGAAAACTTGCATTAAGCACCCTCGTCTTGATTTAAAGCACAAAATGCTGCGAAACTCAAAGTTAGCAGAGCATAATCCTGCAGTAGCTGTGCTAGCAAACTTCGATCTCCACCACCAGCGCTACCCTCCCAGGCACTCTAGCAGAGATGGCACCTTTCTGGACAGCACTGGGCAGCCAAAGGCACAGAAACTCAGGAGCCAAGCACAGCCTGAAACCAAGGAGCACAAAGGCACTTGCTGTTGCATCCTGCTTGGCCAGGGACACAAGGGACAGAGGAGAAGAGGACAGAAATGCCCTGTTACCCTCAGCTGAAGGCAACTGGAAATCTGTGCTGAGAGAGTGTTAATTATCAGCTTTTTCTGACTTGTATCAAAACTGTTGTGAAATAGCTTCTGATTTAATGTAATTTTTAACATTAAACACCTTATTGGTCTTAGAGAGCTAACACCAGGAAACCCTCTGGAGCCTGTTGACAATCATGAGCTGATATGCAAGTAATGCCTTCCCATTTCCAGCTAGGACAGTTACAAAGCGTTTGCAACAGAGTGAAAAATAAGAGTTTATTTGCAACAAATCTCCTGAGAATACAGACAAAAAGTTACAGAAGAGAAAAAACATCCTTTCCTTTCATCTTATCCTAGGCATGGTCTTGGTATTCTTAGAAGTTCTCCTAGTATTTTTTTCCCACCCTCCGCTTTCTTAAAAAGGGAGAGAGAAACCTGGAGACCTGTTTAAGCACTAGAAAAATCTGAAAACAAAACCTAATGTGACCAGTCTGCTTTTAATACAATTAATGGCTCACAAACCACAGCCTAGGAGTCACCAGCTTAGAGAATAATTAAATATTGCATTAAAAAATGAAAGCACTTATAAGTGGCGGTAGAAGGACAAGAGTATTCCATATGGGAGGAAAATAACAGGGAAGATGCGCACACCCAACTTCGACAGTTAATCCAAATGGGCAGGATTCAGTTTTCAAGTCAAGGCAGCATCTCTTGCCACACACCTGAATCATGTTTGTACTTTTTAGTCTTCCAGGTGTAACAATACTTACGATTTTTCTGTTTCTTCAGGTTAGGCAATTCTTACAGTCCTTTGTATCTTAACGGGTGCTTTTTTGTTTGTTTTATGTAACTTCTCCCACAGGAGCAGGAAAAGATCACACTGTGTATTCCCACAGGATGCATCCTACAGCTTACTCAATTCACAGGGACTGAATGGGAAAAGGAGTCATGTTCAACATTATAACTAGAACCAACCAGTTCAGTTTCCCAGTCCGCTCTAAAGCCCTCTGCAGACAGATCTGCACCAGCACATCCTTCACGCGGTCGCATCAAAACCCCAAAGATTTAATGCTCACACCTGGGTCGTTACTGCAGATCCCCATTGTCTCTAACAAGGAGGCGAGCACCAGTGCTACACACCATTTAATCACCTTCTCTAACCTGTCCCAGTCACCTCATCACCCAGCACACGCAGGGAGCCTGGCAAACGCCGGTGAGGCAGCTGTATTTACCCATCAAGTCACTCCGCGAAGACTCAGTGGCCGCTCGGACAGGCCACCAACCCACCGGTGACCCATCACAGCCAACTACAAAGGCCAAATCCTCCACGCCGACACCCGCCTTCGCTCCCCCACGCAGCCCACGGCAGCCAAACCGACGTCTCCGCAGCAGAGGCGAGCGGTGCGGCCTTGGGGCTGTCCGCACTGGGCGAGGGGGAGAGGCGAGGAAGGACAACGAGCGTGATGAATTTGGCGGGACTCTCTCCCTCCCAGGCTTCGTCTGCCTTCGCCACAGGTGAATCCGGCGGTGCCAAACTTTGCGCTGGGCGGAAAGCTCCCCGCAGCCCCCTCTCCCACACCCCCCGACGCCACTTTTCCCACTTGGCATCGTCACATTTCGTGCGGTAGCCACGCAGGCCCTCGGCCGGGAGAGCCCCAGGCCCGGCCACTCGCGTACCAGGCCGGTCCCCGTCCCGCTCCTTCGCCCGGGGCTCCCGGCCTGGCCCGCCGCCCGGGG
>NW_010973166.1:601331-613893 GCF_000737465.1 Haliaeetus leucocephalus | reverse complement strand
AGCCCCCGGCCTTCGGGCGGCGGGTGCCGGACGGCAGCCAGCATCCCCCCGGGATGCGGGTGCAGGGTGCCGGGTGGTGCCCGCCGCCCCGGGGGTCCCGGCCAATCGCCGGCCCAAAAGCGGTTTATATTTAGCCCGGTATCTACTTCGGGCGGAAAGTTTTCCCCCGTCCCTGGCACAGCTGTCGAGTCCATCTCCCTCCTCCACCCCCGGCCTCAGCAAATGGCAGCCCTGAGTCCCCCCGGGGAAACCGCGGCCACCCCAGCGGCACCCCGACCCACTCTTCCTCCGGCCACCTCGGCCGGGGCACGCTGCTCCCCCCGCGGCCCGCTGCCTCGCGTGGGGGGGCTGCCCCACAGCGTGACCCCCTCCTACGGGTGGGCACGCTAAGGCCAAGAGGCGCAAGCAGCAAGCCGGGGTTTTGCACCGTGGTTTTAGAGGTCCCCGTCTCACCCCAAAGCACCGGGTGTTGGATGCGCTCTCTTTCCCCCCGGGCGTGAGGATGAGGGTGAAGGCGCATCCTGCGCGTGACCTGGTCCATCCCTACAGCTGGCTGCGGTCTCCCGGCCGTGTCCCAGACACTACAGACTCACTCGTGCAGCCTGTGAGCGGTGCATGTGCCTGTCTTTCCATCCTGGGGCTTGCAGGGGGAAATGCAGGCGCTGTGGAAAAAAGACCTTCCATCAGAGGCAGAAATAAGCTGGCTTTTATTCTCTTACTTCCTTCACAGCCTCACTGGGTGTGGGAGGTTTTACTCAGTGGGAAAAAAGCCCCAACGCAGCCAGGGCAGCAAGCTGGAGTGTCGCTGGAGCACCTGGACATGGCCCTGCCTGGACACCATCATTCTCCCACCAGGCCACCAAGCCACGGCAATGTCCCCATCCCTGGGCTCTGCATACAAGAAGGGTGTCAGGGTCCAACTGTGGGAGCGTAGCTACACCATCACCCTGCACAGAGCAGGAGGGGACCCCTGCATCCCAGCTGGTGCGAGTGGGGCCCCAGTCACTGCTCGGTACCAGAGCAGAGGTGGGCTCAACTGTGCCGGAGCCAGGACCGTGCCTGCAAGTGCCTGCTCTGCCCGGGGCTGCCTGCTGAGCAGATGAAGGGTGCCCTGCGAGCGGGTCTGTGGCCCCCACTGCCTCCTTGCCTGTGTAGGGGGGACGAAGCCCCTGTTTGAACCAGGAAGGGGCGGAAAGGTGAAAACAGCTTGGCTCCGCCACTTGCAAATAAAAAATAATAGCTCCTCTCCAGTGCGTGATTAACACCCAGCCTCATAAACAGACCGCAATATTTACGGCGAACTCGTCCTCCGCGCCGCTCTCCACCAGAAGCCGTTCAGCTCCATCCGGCTGGCTGTGTCACCCCGACCAGCCCTGCTTGCCATGGGGAAGCATCACCCGGTCCGAGCCTGCCGGCGTTCGGCAAGGGACAGGCAGCCGGGCAGGCTGGCAGGAAGAAACCCTCTTTGAATAGCTTGGAAAAAGTACTCGCAGCAAATTAACTGAAGCGCACAGCCTCCGCACGCTCTCCAGTTTGTCTCCATGGTGAGAGAGGCCTCGCTACTTTCCTGGGTTTCTTAGCTAGAGCACTTACAGCTCCCACTAGATCTCTCTCACTTTTTCCTTGCCTTTTTTTTAAAGAGTGACTGCACAGAGGGCCTGATCCTTCCTTCCACCCCCTCGCTTTGGCAGGCGTGGGAGCAGGTTTGATGCAAGGCACCCGTGGAGGTTTTAGGAGCCTGGCATGGAAACACTGAGGATGGGGATGCTGGGCTCAGGCACGCTGCGCCTGCTCTGCGGGATGATTTTTATTTAGTTGCTGGTCACCAGCAGCCTGGGAGAGAGCCAGACTGGGGCTTGGGGGACGCCAGTGCCGATGCCCTTGTGCCAGATGCACCAACCACCCCCTGCAAACATGAAGCGACGCAGGGCTGGGAGACCCCCAGTCATCCCAGTATGAGCCGGGCCAAATTTGGCCCATTCTCCCAGCCCCTGGCTGCAGAGCCCACAAAACCACAAGTGTTACGGGCACTGAGTGGTAAAGAAAATCCTGCAGGGCCCTTGCACGAGCTGCGCGTGTGGTTCAGCCCCAGATCCTGCAATGGGATCGCAGAGACACAATAACAGGCTGTAACCAGCAGTGCCGAGCAGGGAAAAAATATCCCTGTATAATTATCATATCCATCCTGCCGGTCAGCCTGGAGACCTGTCATTGTCCCTCTGCAGAGGGCAGAGGCCACTGCGCACACCAAACCCCAGCCAGCCTGAAAAGAACATCTGAAGGGATCCCTGCAAGCTAAGCTATGATTACATTTTTTTTTTCCACAACAAAAGGAGAAAGAGGCAATTAAGAGCTTGTTTGTTTGTGGCCGTGCATTTCACTGCGGGAGACACCTGTCTATGGAGGAGGACCAGGCTGCAGGCTGGGGACGTGTGTGCCCTCCTGGGGGTGAGGGGATGGGGAGCCGGGAGAGCCCGGCATGCTCCCCTCCCATGGCACAGCCCCCAGCACACATCACCTCCGCTGCCGGCAGAGCTGCGCCTCTGGTTAATAAATGTCCCCTCCTGTTTACTGAGCTCCTCCAGGCTACCCAGTGCACATGTCCTCGTCCCACTGCTCTTCTCTTCTTCGTCTCCTTCATCTCTTCTTCTTGGGAGATTTGCCCCCTGCACCCGAGCCCCAGTGCGGGGAGAAGCCTTCTCCCCATCATGCCTCCCACCATCCCTGTGTGGGAACTCCCGTGTCCAGGGCACAGGAGGGACTGAGGGGGGACTCGCTCCTGACCGAGCCTTTGCCAAACATCCCCATGGGGCACCGCCAAGCTGGGGACCCCCAGCCTGGGCCAGGTATTACCTGCTGACGAAGCCTGGAGCTGCATGGGTGGCAGCTGCCTGCCAAAGCCTCCTCTTGGCCGGACAGGACGTTGATGGCTGAGAGCTTTTCACCCTGGCCCCCAAGACCACAAGGTCCTCCCTGTGAAAAACCAAGCTGTGCTGCGAGTTTCTGGCAGGTGGCACGCCGGTGCGATGCTCTGGGCTCCGTATGTTATCCCACCTTCTCATCTATGGTGCTACCACCTCTTGTATCTATTCCAGGTCCTGGACCAAGAAGGTCTTTCACTACTCTGGTGGCTCCCCAAACGCCACATCCCCTGTGCAGAAAGCAGACCCTGGAGCACAGCCGCTTCCCGGCATCAAGAAGAGCCATCATTCTTCCCTGCCTAGACCCGCAGGAGGAGGGTTCAGATGGGGCTCGGGCTGGAGCAGTGCCTGGCTCTTTAGACAGGGACAGGGCAGCGTGTCTTCAGCTGTGATTTCTATCTGGAATATGGATTTTTTTTATATGTATCACTACACATGATACACGTCACGGCACCCAGCTCACCTTCACCCCTGCAGTGGCAGAGGGAGGAAGGGACATGACCACCAACCGCTGCCCCTCTACTCTGCACGCTCACTGCTTTAGCAGAGAGATGAAAAAAAACCTGCTCATTTTTCACCCTGTGCATGTGTCCCTTGTTAGCAAGGCAGTGCAAATGCACACCCTGCTGAATATTTTTGGGAGCAAATAGATGCTGTAGCAGCCAGGAGCCCACAGAGTGGCTGCAAAAGCCGTGCCCCTCTGTCCCTGACAAGGGAGGTGATTTCCATGAAATGGAAACGGAGTCAAAGGCAACGGGAAACCAAAATTCAATACTGGCCAGGGAAGAAGCTAAACAAAAGGCTGAGGTCTCTGCCCCAGCATAAGCAAGGTCTCCCTCACATGCATCACCTCCATGGAGTTTGACTCCATTGCACATTTTACCTGCATTCATTATAGCACCAGGGCCATTTGTTTGTGTATAATAAAGGGGGTCTGGGAGAAAAGTGTGTAATTAGCACATCCATCATACAGGTTTTTTAGATATCAATAAAACATCGATTCCCTCGTTCCATAAAGTCCCACACCGTGGTGAATACAAATCAGTAGCCGTGATGGAAAAAGAATGCATAACCCCCCACAGAAGTGCATAAATCTCCCCTCTCCCCGGCATATCATTAAACCTCTTCAACACTGATGGAAAAACTCCTCTGCCAGGTGCCAAGCGTGCCTGAAGCCTTGCTGGGCTGATATCAGCAACAGCATGGTTGCAACACGGCGGCTGGCCAGTGGTTCAAAGGTTGCAGCCAGAGCTGTGCAAATAGTGGATCTTTGTCTGGGGAGAGATACCTCACCACTAAGTCTTTTCAGTCTAGGGCAGTCACATGAAATTTTGTATGGTATTTTGTTTTCTAAATTCAAATGAAAAACATAAGGAGAAATTTCAGTTTGGTTGACCTAGAGTGTTTTGCTTGGTGTGAAAGAAACACAAAAAGCTTCATTTGTGCTTCACTTTACTCAGCCTCCTGCTCCATCCATCCTCTTTCCCATTTTTTTTCATGTATGTGCAAAGACCACAGCAGAGCCCTTAGTTTTGAAACAAACCGCTAGGTGTTATTCATTGAAAACAGCAAAATAAACAGTCACTTCTTAAGGTTGGTTTTTTTCCAGCTAAGCTAATTATGAAATTTATCTTGCTTTTGGATGTTTCGGTTCCCCTCAAACTGCTTTGAGAAGACAGAGCTGAGGCGTTCAGCAGGAAAGCCCCACTGAGGTTCAGCTGCTGCAGGGCTGCCACCTCCATGCTCCCCTCTTGCCGCTTGCCACTCCCCCTCATCTCACATCTCCGTGCAGCAGCAGACAGCGAGTAATGGCTCCATTTGTCACTGCCCCGTCACTGCAAGGCCACAGATGTCCCTCATTTTGCTCTCCATCTCCCCCAGGCAAGGTCTGCCGCCCACCCACCCCCTGCTCGCCCTACGGCTGGCTCTTCATCCCTCCGGTGTTGCATCGGGCACAGGTACCCAGCTCTCAAATCCCCTGGCAGCTCCCCAGCCACTGTGACATCTCACAGGCAGGAGATCTAGACCATAGCCTTGGCAAGATGTGCCTGGCGGTGACCCACCGGGGATGCCCTTACCTGTAGCCCACCTTGGGGTTATCTGGGGCCACCAGCGGCATTTCTCCCCGGTGAGCACTTGGACCTGCTGTCTGTCCCTGCACAGCCCTGGGGCAATCCCCCGTCCTGCCCATGGAGGTGAACACCAGTTGATGTCGTGCCCACAGTGGTGAGTACCAGCTGATGTCATGCTCATGGAGGTGAGCACCAGGTGATGTCATGCCCACGGAGGTGAGCACCAGCTGATGAGTTCAATGAGCTCTCCTTACTGGGGAGCATCCTGCATCCCTCCCCAAACCCTCCTTACTGGGGGTTGCTCCCCATCCTACACTCCTCCCTGAAACCCTCCCTGAGTACTGCCCATGGGTGACAAGGTCCACCAGCGAGGGGACACAGCTCCAGAAAAGCTGCTTCCAACCACTTCCCCACTCTGGTGCTGGCTCTGCTCTCCCCCAGCGAGGAGTGATCGAAGTGAGTGCCTGTAATTGCAGCTGTCAGCAGTAACAATCACGGTGCTGCCGTTATAAATGGCTTCAGCCTGACTTTTACTTACAGATTTCCCTCACGTGATGCTACAAGTCGTGCAAGGAAAAACCTGCACCGCAGAAAAGCAATTGCACCTTCCAGCTCTGCGGAAGGAGATTTATGGCTTGTTTTGGCCATAAAATAGAGCAGCCAGGGCTCGGGTTGCAGGTTGGCATGTCCTGACCGGGCAGGCTGGGGTGGTTCAGAGGAAGGGGACACTCGGTGTCCCCTCCACACCACCCTGCCGGGGATGAGGCCGGGCGTCAGAGCCCCTGACCGTTTGGTGGTCCCTGTTAGCAAGGGAAGTGTTTTAGCCTAATTCCTGCCAGACATATCATAAAATCATAACGATGTCTGGAATCAGAGAGGAACCGCAGAGGAAGGGTGTCTCAGGCTGTAGAGGTGACCCTTGCCAAATCTGCTGGCATTGATCAGAGGCGCTGAGAAATGCTGGGGGTTTTCCCCATACGTGTGGTTTGCAGCACCAGGACTAATTTCTACGGGGAGGATGAAGCCAGGCTGTGTCTGGTCTGCGGCTGCTGTCGGAGATCAGAGCTGTTGTTTTCCAAGCAGCTGGCTGGGAGCAGATGTGGAGTCCTGAGCACGAACTCAGCCCAGCCGCTCCCCAGCCCATGGCTGGGCCGGGAACCCAGCTGCCATGCAGCCTCTCGCTCTCTGCTGCGGTGGCACAAGGACCTTTGGGACATGTCCCCACTTGCTTTAAATGATTCTTTCCAATCTGACATCTGTCCTGAGGCTGCAGGACCCGGAGCCATGTGTTACAGCACCTACAGACGGTTCATGCTCAGCCTTGATGCACAAGGGAATGAGACCTGAAGACACACGGTTCCTTCCAGGCCAAGTAAGACCCTCCATGGAGAAACAGCCTAACCTAGTGCTGTCCCAGCTGATAACCAAATGGACTCACTGTGGACAAGGTCCATCCCCTGCAACACACTGGGGGCATCAGCAGGATTTGACCGCCCTAAGAATGCTCACCACACAGGGCTCAAGCCAGGTTTGGCAGGAGGGGCTGTTGTTTTCCTAACATGGCCCTTGCAAATAGGAAGCTTGTGGCCTTTTGTGCACTTTGATAAGGTTCAGAGGTTGTTAAAAAAAGCACAAAGCTGTGGCAGGATTTCCAAAAATTCCCAGAAAGTCCAGCCAGCTTTGGAGATTTCTGCCATAGCTATTACCACACACCTCAACCTTGCCTGCACTGAGCTCTTTGTTGCCATTATAGACGTGCTGGTAAAGGGACACACGTTTAGTGCAGAGAATCGCAGTGACACGTCCTCTAGCATGCGGTTACACCAATGCATGGTGTCACACACAGGTATGGTCTACTCTTCCCAACGGGGACTTCTTGCCAAACATAAAGCATCTTTGTACCGCTTTATTGTGCTTGTGGCAGCTTGCTGCCTGCAGCATCAATACACCAAGATACGCCGATATCTCATGTTTCCTCCGTGACCTGCTGCGACTCTGGTGTGACGGTGGCATTGGCTGCACGAGCTGGCAGCAGCAGCTCCGGGGACATCGTTTCTTGTCCCAGGTCACCTACCTTTCCACTGTTCGGCGGGGTGCTGCCCCCCCTTTCTTTGCCCCCCTCCTGTGGTATATCCCCCTGGGAAGGGGCCAGCAGCCAGGATGGCGATGGGGAGGCGAGAGCGTGTTTAACAAGGCAAACGAGGTTGGAGTAAACAGGAGGGGGACGGTCCCAAGGCCACCTGGCACTTTACCAGCCCCATCCCCTGGAAAATATCCTGTAGGGATAAGGATCCATCCTGATCCACGGCACAGTGGGGCAGTGCCACAGATGCTGAGAGGTGCTGGGGGAGATGGATGCTGCACTCTTCCCTGCTGCAGCTGGCGAGGAGGGGGATTTAGCAGTGGGGCAGTCCCGGGGCCAGAGCAGGGAGGGCAGAGGCTCTTCCCGGGGCTCTCCTGGAAGCAGCCCAGACAGCTCTGGGGCTTGGAGGAAGCAGCTCTTGTTTCTTCTCTAATTTTAGACCTTTTCGAGGTGTTCAGTTTTCTTAACCACTGGTCAGCTGCTGTCTTCTCGCACAAAGCAAGCGTGCATAAATTAAACCAGACACATATATATGTATTGGAAATGATCCAGGAGCAATCACTTACACACCAGCGAAGGGCGTGAAACCCCCCATCTGCTCCTGGTTGTAAGACAGCACAGAATGTCCCCGGCCCAGCACCACCAGCACAGCTCCCTGGGGCTCGTCCATCTACGGTGGTGGGGGACACTGCACCCCTCACAGCGCAGGATTGGGGCTGGAAGCAACCCAGCAGTGGCACCTTGACCTAAACCGTCTGGGCAGATGGTTTTTTTCTTATTCCCCGGCTGGGTTTCCAGGCAGGACAACCCTGTGATCTCAAGCAAAGTGGTGGGGACATGTGCGAGCAGCGAGGAGCTGCCCTCTGCTCGCGGCCGTGCATACGTCGGTCGTGAGTCAGCCTGGGAAAGGTCAGCCTGCTCAGGGACGTCAGGCGACGAGCGGAGGCAGCCCCGCTTCCCCCACGGGGCATCTCCCGGCAAAGGGGAGCTGCTGCCACTTTGGCTTTTTGCTCCGTGTTTCTGTATCCCTACGCATTTCGGTAGCAATCGTGCCTCTACACGTGGGCTTGCAGCCAGGGGTACATTGTTGCCCAACCTTGGGATTTTTAATATCAGGCGTGTTGACACTGGCTGAGCAATGTATGGGCCAAATCCTGCCCTGGAGAGTGCAGGGGAGGTGATAAATAAGCCAGGCAGGGCATGGTTACAGCCCACAGACCCACATGCCCATGTGCTTGTGGCTGGGGACAGGGCTGGCCCATCCCTGGGGCTGGCTGTTGGGGATCTTGAGTCCTAAATCCACCTCTGCGATGGGCTCAAGTCCTGATGGATCAAATTCAGCCGGCGGGTAAGGTGACCCACCTGCAGGCAAGGCGGAGGCAGGCACATCCCCTCCTGGCAGGTCTCATCCTGGCTCCTGCCGAAACGGGGATGAAAGCACCATCTTACCCCACTTGGAAGAGCTGTGGGAGGTTATGGCTGCTGGGACAGCACTTGGAAGAGGCTGGATTGGGACCGACATCCCTGCCGCTGGAATCAGACCCATCCAGTGCATTATTATTGCCTTGAAACCACTACTCCTCCTGGCTTAAAAAACTTGCTGCAGGCAGCTTGCCTGGGTGTATAAATGCCCTGACAATTCCCATTGAGCCGTGGATTGAGCTGTGCTGCTCCCAGTGTGACCCTGTGCACTGCCTCTACCCTGGGGACTGAGCCCCCCCCGGCTCCTGATGCTCATAATCACACCCTCGATCTCCGCCAGTACCGGGCAGGGAGGGAGAATATGTGAAAAATCAATAGCTCCAACTCAGGCTGCCGGAGGATTTGTGCATTTTGCACTGCTGTCTCTGGGAAATCTAATATATCGATTGTGTTTCTCAAGACCGGTATCGATGAAGCAGATAATGGGAGGATTCGGGGCTGGCCGGTGGATGCCGAGGGTATCCGAAGCCCAGGGCTGCTGCTTTATTGATCCTGGCAGGCAGGGCAGCATCTGTTGGTGTGATTTACTAAAACCCCTCGTTGTTCCACCTCAAGCTTGCCCCTGACCTGCTTTTACTTCTGTATTTATTTATTCCCCACCTTCCTTTCCAAGCGGTGGCAGCGAAGCCCCTGGTCCTCCCTCGAGGGCAGGAATCATGGCCCGGGCAGGGCAGGGCAGCGGAGGATGCAGAGGGCATCCATTCCCCTGGCGATGCCCCCATCACTTCTGCGGAGCAGCTCTGGCCAGCAGCTGAGAGCAGCTTTGCCGTGCCGAAGTCGGGGGCATGCCGCTGCTCCCGGTCCCCTCGGCTCAGGCATTATTTCTTCTGGTTTCGATGGAGAGGAGGTGAATTTATCTTCCCTGTTTCCCCTGACGTTGACCCAGCCAGTGGTCCAAGCTCAGCATGTCCTGCTCTGCTTGTGGGGCCAGGGAGAGTCGTGCTGCAAAAGCATCCCCTCCCGTGACAAACCGAGCCCCTAAATATCCAGGCGTCTTTAAAGTCGGCTGCCTGGGGAGGAGGTGGGAAGAGAGGTGTAGGAATGCTTGTCGGTGGGTGTCCTGCATTGTCTTCTGCTATGGAAAACCCTCCTTTTTGTGATTTTATGAATGCCATTAAAGAAAATTTTCCCTCTGCAAGACTCTTTTTCTAAAGCCTCTTTTGAAGACTCCTTCTCCCCAGCAATACAGGATCTTTAAAAGTATAATTATATTTTTTTTAAAAAACCCACCATGCTATTTATAAATTATTCTATATGCTCTCAACAAAGCAAGTGCCAGACTGCACTGGCAGAAAGCCCACTCCCGACTTCTCCTTGCTCGGTTTAAAAATGCAAATAACATAGCTGCTTTTATTTTTTCCTAGCTACAACAGCATGGGGGAATATCACAATGCAAACTCTTTCCTGGAAAAGAGCGAGAGATGAGGGGAATGTTGCAGCCTGGTGCAAGCGAGGTATGGAGACCGGGATCCAGACTCGAGGCACAGGGACTGGGATCCAGACCTGAGACCAGGACTGGTTGGGATTGGCATCCCTCCTCGGCCGGGATGCCTTACCTGCATTCCCCCTGCCTGTACTCCGGTCCGAGGGCAGAAGGCAGCGGAGGCAGGCGGCGGCCGTGGCCCTTCCTCTTTCATTTAAGGCTTCTCCTGCCCTCTCTTCCTTCCTGCCTTCCTCCCCCAGCCCCTGGATGGGCAGAGCTGAGAGTTTTGAAACATTTTGAAGAGTCGGAAAGCCCCAAGTCCCAGCAGAGCACTGACACGCTGTCACGATGCCAAGTGTGGTCCCAAAGCGCGTCTGATAACAGGAGGCAGGGTTTTGCCAATCAGATATTTAAACAGAGCTGTTGCTAGAGAGCACGGCAATGGTGAGTAAGGAGTCCAGCCTCTGCTCTGCCTCCCCTGCTATCGTCTGTCTTTGTTTAATACCAATAAATAGCATTTATTGGTATTAAATAAATAAATAGCATTTATTGGTGGGTAAAAAACTCTCCGAGGTACACAGGGAAGAGGGGGATCACTAGCTATTTTCAGTCGCTGAATTTGCAAGCTGTCGTATTAGAAGATATTTGCTTATTGTACATCACGGCATATATTTCACGCAATGCATCCAGCAAAAAATGCGGAGAATATTTATTTCTTAATCCGTTCTCCTCCCCCACGCTGCACGTTATCTCTGGAAGCCTGATGGTATTCAAAGGGTCGAAGCTGCAAAGACCCACCTCACGTCTGCTCCCGCTGAAGTCAGTGCCACCGATCGTGGTGGGAGCTGGCTCAGACCCTAAGCGATTTTATCTGGAACAAGCCTGCGAAGGTAACGCATTAAAAAGCTGGTGACCTGCTAAATGTAAGTCAAGCTGTGACATAGCGGTTGGCTCGCGCTGAGGTCAGCGCTGGGCAGGTTGCTGAGTGTGAAGTTTCGGATGAAGGGCACTAAAGCTCTATTCATTAAATGGTTTTCTGCAAACATAATTAAGAGATGGTATCAGCGAGGATCGCTGCTGCATGTGCCGCTGTCACTGCTGGGTAAATCTCAGCGCGGGTAAGAGCCCTTGCAAATCAGAGGCCTGTGACAGGACCCCGATAAATCACAGCAACAAACGAGCTCTGCTCCTGCAGACATCAATGGGAGCGATGCTCCGGGCAGCTGCCTACAGTGGTGGGCAGGAATGCTGCCGTGCCAAGGGGCTGGCAGCTGGGATGGGGTCGGCCCTGGTGGGGATACAGGAAAAAAGCTGAAAACTATAATCTGAAGTTGTGCTGGAGGTTGGGAGTCTTGAAGGAACACCAAAATTAATCCCAAATGCAGCAAATTGCCCAAATCTGGGAATTGGGGAGGGGCAAGATTAGGGCCACTGGGATACCCTGGGATAACCGAGGGCTGCAGCTCCAATCCAGATGGCTCCAGTTTGGTCTCTCACACTATAACGCAGTGGGTACTAAACCCCCCAGCCCTGGGAGTGTCTGTATTTTGGGGCAAGCGTGGGCGGGCTTGCTCTTACACCTGCCCTGGGTTTCCCTGCTCCCCCTTGCCCCACGGCAGTGTGCACAGCACCCTGCTGGTGAGTGTGACGAGTGGTGTGAGGGCGAAGGCTTTTGTGATCATGCAACTTTTGGAGAATCTTCCCTTTTTTGCCCCCCCTTTCTCTTCCACTCCTCCTTTTCCTTTGCACTGCCTTCTCTTTCTCTTCCACCCCCCTAGCTTTTTGTGGCTTGTCAGCCTGATTTCCCCCCTCCTCCAATTCTTACTCATCTTTCTTGTGTCTTCTCCTACTCCATCTCCATCCTTCCTCGCTTACTCTCTTTTCCCCGGCTGGTACTTCTCCATCCCCTCACCTCTTCCCTCCCACGCACACCGCTCTCCCTGCTACACTTCTCCCCATCCCCATTCCCATCCCCATCCCCATCCCCATTCCCATCCCCATTCTCATCCCCATCCCCATTCCCATCCCCATCCCCATCCCCATTCCCATCCCCATCCCCATTCCCATCCCCATCCCCATTCCCATCCCCATCCTCATCCCCATCCCCATTCCCATCCTCATCCCCATCCCCATCCCCATTCTCATCCCCATCCCCATCCCCATCCCCATCCCCATCCCCATTCCCATCCCCATTCTCATTCTCATCCCCATCCCCATTCCCATCCCCATTCCCATCCCCATCCCCATCCCCATTCCCATCCCTATCCCCATCCCCATTCGCATCCCCATTCGCATCCCCATCCCCATTCCCATCCCCATCCCCATCCCCATCCCCATTCCCATCCCCATCCCCATCCCCATGCCAGCCAGCCCCAGAGAGTTCAGGATTCAAACTGGGGCTGTCCCAGATGGCTGCTGCTGCCATCGCTTATGGGGGGGCTGGGTTGGAGATCCTCAGGGACGAAGGTGACACTTTGGGGTCCAAACCGACCCCCCGAAATGAGCAGAAAGAGAAAAACGAACCGGGCCGTCCCCGGCTGGGGGAACCCCGGCGCCACCGCTCCCCCCTCGCCCCCCCCCC
>NW_010973166.1:490932-601071 GCF_000737465.1 Haliaeetus leucocephalus | reverse complement strand
AGCGCCGCTGAGGCGGCTCCGCGGGCGCAGAGCGAGCGCGGCCCCGGCCCGGCGGCGGCAGGATGAAGTTCGCCGAGCACCTCGCGGCGCACATCACCCCCGAGTGGCGGAAGCAGTACATCCAGTATGAGGTAGGGCCGCGCCGCCGCCTCGCCTCGCCTCGCCTCGCCCCGCTCCGCTCCGCTCCCCCCGCGCTGCTCGGCGGGGAGCGGGGCTCGGCGCCGGGCTGGGGGGAGCGTGTGTGAAGCCAGCCCCGGTCCCCGGCGTCTCCTCGGGGCAGGGTGGTGGGTGCCCGGGAAGCGCCGCCCGAGCGGCACGGGTGTCCTCCGGAGCATACTGGCCGCTGGCCGTGCGGAGGGGGTGCGAGGCAGTTCCCCTGCCCGGCGGCGGTGTCTGGCGGCCGGCAGCTTCCCGCTGGTTTTCTCGGCGGCGAGGACGGTGTCAAAGCAACGTGTTTATCCGTCGCGGGGCTGGGGGGGGGGGAAGGGGGTAAGGCTCTTGCCGCCCCCCCCCCCCCCCCCCCCCCCCCCCCCCCCCCCAAAGCTTGGGACCACTCGGAGGAAAAGCGCTGGGTGGCCGACTAATTAATTAATTGTTGCCTGTAACCTTCTGGCGTGGGACAAAGGTCAGAAGAGATGCGGAGCCGGCGGGACGGCAGTGCGGGGCTGTGCGGTGCCCGGCTGCCGGGCATCCTCCCCTCCGGACCCGGCCCGGGGGCCGGCCGCAGCCCTCGGCGCAGCCCTGCTCCCGGCAGCAGTCATTTTTCAGCACCACCGCCAGTTCTCTGCACGGGCGGGCAGAGGAGGGGTGACTTTGAGAGGCGGCTCTCAGCCTCCATCTGCGGCTCCCAAGGGCGAGACCGACGGGCGAGCTGGCTGGGCAGCACGGCACCCACCACCTTCTAGCTGGAGGCCGAGCCTTCCCTCCCTGCAAGCGTTGCCCTGTGAAGGGCCACAGTCTGGTTTGGTAACGCTAACCGCTTACCTGAGTGACTCGACACAGGGCAGTAAACCTGGCATCGATTGCCGCCTTCTTTTTTTTTCTCTTAAGAGGCTAGCGAGGCTTTGCATCTCACTATTTCATACTTGATTTCAGGTGAACCGCTTGAATTGGGACATTTAGGAACACTGTTTGCACAAAGTTCTGCTGCATTAATCATGAATTATTTGCAGAATACAGCTTTTCAGTTTTTATTATGCCAGCTTTCTAAAGGTCACACTGATTGCTTAGTTTCACATTTATCATAGTGGTGCTTGACTTCAGTTTAACTAGATGAAGCCCAAGGTGGTTATTTGTAGTGAAACTATTTCCTATTTCAGCATTAGCAGTAAAAGTGGTTGGTGCCAGTGATTTCGGTCTTTTCCACAAGTAGTAATTAAGCCTAGACAACGGAAGGCTGATTATAGGAGAGCCATGATCAGCAAAACTTCTTGACTGATTGAGTCAGTCAAAACCATACAACATTTGTTATCATTTGAAGGCCTGTATTTTCTCTCTAGGACTATAATAGCAATTTATTTCTAGTATCTCTATTAATCTGTCTGCATTTGCAAGGAAAATCACATTTATCTTAGCTTGCTTTGTTATAATGTTGAATTTGAAAAGTTTATGTCTGCCTTTTTCACCGTTCCTTTGTTTTCCTTTGCCTGACTGCAAAGTAATGGATGTTTAAATAAAAATGGCAGTCAGATTGGACTTTAGAACAAAATTGTGATCTCCTTGAGTTTTTTGTAGAACTAGATGACCAAATAATGCATCAGTCTTTGAGAAGGAGGAAAACCATTGTCTTGATAAAGTACCAGCTTAGTTCTGCATCATGTCTCCGATGGGTTATCCGTGCGAGAGTTGTTTTCTGTTCCTGGAAACAGAAAACTTGCATGTTTTCCTAAGAGAAGCGTTGGAGGTAGGTTGGAAGGGAAGGCAAGGAGGAAATAGAGGGGTGAAAGATTTGGCGGCATGCTGACCAGACAGATGTAGGGGGAGGGTAAAGGAGACTCAGTGAACTATGACACCCTGATTAATGTGTGAAGAACTCTGCTGCTTATTGGCCACTGTTTTCATTATAGGAGGTTAATTTTCAGATGTTTTAACTAGGACAGTATTATTATATCATTCTCCCTTCCTCCATCCCAATTTAAAATAAAGGTAGATTTCAGTAAAAACTTCCTTCAAGCTGTTACTCTTTCTAGACTTTAAGTAATCGCCTCCTTGGATAGATAGCTTAACCTAGAGTGAATGAAAATAAAAACCCCACCCTCCTTTTTACTAATAAGTTTCAAAACTCTTTGTTTCCCTTGTTGCAGCTGGCTGAATGTGAGTCAGCCTCCGGCTCATGCATATTACAGTAATGGAATAGTCTGGCATTTATTATTCAGTAACTGGTGGTCGTGTGGGTGCGGTGCATAAAAGGCCAGAGCTACCTCAGTTTACTTGTTGATTATACTTGAGGCAAAAAGCATACAGCCCTCCTTTGTCAAGAAAAATTCCGAGCTGTTGATTACCAAACATAAGACTGAATGCTGCTTGCGTTACTTGTGTGCAGTATTGCTTACAGCATGCATCACAGTAAAGTTTTCAAAAATTATTTGTATATTTAATAGCATTATAATGCTTCTTGATCTGACAGTTTATCTCTTTTCCTTCTTAATTAAAACAGTAATCAAGCACTGTTTCAGAGTGAATGATCTTGTTGTGTAGGATTTTAACTCTGAAAAGATTATTCCTGTTTCCAGGGACTTCCCGTGTCAAGTTCATGATGCTGATGAAAGGACTAGAAGATGGTATAGAAATTGCTTTCTTGAAGTCATTCTATATCATAAAGCTTACATGTAGTCATCTTATTTTTCTGATCTGATATTTGTAGTTATTTCCATTGGAGAGCAGGTGACTGATGCAGTCAGCCCCGAAGTGTGGTAAGACCCAGGTAATTTGTGAGATCCTCACCAGGTGATGTGTCTCTGGTTTGATGGGATGCACAGTGAGCATGGCTACGAGAAGCTTTGCCTCGCATAAATTGCCAGTCAAACTAGGAGGAGGGTGTAATCTGTTGCTGATAACGTCAGGAAGAATAAGACTGTTGTGTTTTGAATACCTAAAAACGTAGTTTCACTTTCAGATGGTCTTTAACAATTTACAGTCCTCAAAGTTCTTACCATTAATGTGATCTTTCCTTCCAACAGTAATCTGTTTAAGTATTATAACTGTGCTTGTAGGAAGTATGGAAGTTACCTCGGCTTAGGGCAGATACTTGGTCAGTGTAAGAGCTTTAGAGAGAGAAAAATCCACTAATTTTTCTTTAAACAGGCAAAAAGAAGGTATACTTTGATAGCTATGACTTAGTCTTATTTTCTTTTAGCAAAAGCTCTGCAGTGACCATTGCTGTACGTCTGCTTTTTGAGAAAGAGCACTTGGCTTGTAGAAAAGAAGAAAAATGATGACGTATGCTATTCTGTTTCATTCAGCCTTTCACAAAGACATTTGCCATGACTGAGTCAATGTTAACATGGAGCTTTACGCAAAGGTTGATTGATTTGATTTGACTTTCCATTCCAAATTTCCATTCTGAAGATTGCGTGAAAGCATGTAAATTTTATGTCACGTTTACTACGCAAACTCCGTTCCCAGTTGATGGTTCTTGAAGCCTCAATCAGTGCAAATGGTCGGGAGGGCTTTATGTGAGGACCGGTGGCAATAACGTAGCACATAATCCCAATGTAAAGGGGCATTTTTACTGTTGAAGTACTGAGTGTCATTATCAGGCTGCTCCCTGGATGTGATTGAGTTTAAAACAATGTATTGACAAATGCTTAATTTGTGGAAATGCTTGTAAATTATGTTAAATGCCAAACATGCCAAAGTTTTAAACAACTTTGGTCCTGGTTTCAACGGCTGTCGTCTGAAAACTTCCTATTTGTTAGGAGTAACGTTTCAAGTTTCTGCACCCACTACCTCCTCTGTGCAAAAACCGCAGCAGAGGGGAGCAGCTGTTTCAGAGGATCATTCACCCTGCCCAGTCCGTGGGGTGCTGGCTGCCTCACGCACGTACCTGGGCACTCGGCTCCCACGGCTGCTGCGTCCACAGTGCGGAGCAGACAGGTTCTGGCCGTGCAGCCAGGCAGTGACCTGTGGATGTGCCCTGACCCTGGCACTGGCAGTGAAAAGGTTTGCTCACCTTGTCTTAGGGGATCTGGCAGTGTATCTTCTTCTGTTAAGTTAGTAGCCTTTTCCTAGCCAGTTAAATTACTGCTGCGGCATGCACTGCTTCAGTGGACTTCCTGTCTTAAAACCTTAAGTTTTGGACCATTCATTTGCTCTTCAGGTCCTGTGGTGTAAAGATAAAATACGAAACCAAACAAAGTCCCATCTTCTTGTGTCAGACAACAGAATTTTCTTTTTCACGTAGTCAGTACTGAACAAATTAAGGTAACTCCTTGATGAATTTCAGCTGATGCTTTTTTGCTAAGAGCGTGCTTCACTGCATTTAATGTGCATTTTTTGATGCAGTGAAATTGTTGGGTTGCTAGTCCTCTGTTTATCCACAAACCATGCTGCAGATTTCCTTTGCTCTCGTGTCCATCTCTGGAGTGCTTTTTAGGAGAAAGAGGAGAGCGTTGGTTTGTCTGCTCAGACTTCTAAATGTAAGTGTACGTCTACATGTCTGGTTGATGGAAATTCAGTGGAGTTTTACAGTTGCCAGATGGTAGTTTTGTTTCAGTTAATTTGGCCTGAATTTGTTTATCTGGATGCAGAAGTCTGATGGTATTTTTAAAGAAAAAGTGCTTAATACTTTTGAAATTGCAGCATCTGGGGAAGGAGGAGAATCAGAAGAGTTATTACAGGTGCAAAGTTCATGGGAGAGATGGGTAAAAGGTACAAGCAGGTGACTTCCCTTTTAAGGAGACTTCAGGTTTTGAGTACTTTTGCCTTTGGAGGCAAACTCAGGTTGCTGAGTTTTAGAAATCATTTCTCTGAGACACAACCTCCAGCAGGAAGTAGGTGGGGAAAACGAAACTGATAGCTGAGGTAGCCTGCTTGTCTTTGGAGTCTCTCTTCCAGAAACAGGCTTTCAGTTTTTGGGAGATGGCCAATTCTGCTCGTCAAAGCCTGCTTCATGATAGGCAGTTCACACCCAGGCTTGCCACCTCCTGACACAAATCTGTTGTGCTATTTCACTGTTTGTCCTTCTGGGTGTTTAGCGGACGAGCTTAGGAGAGCATAAGCGGTTTGAAAGCTACTCATTTAAAACAATGGTTTTGGTTGAGCGTTTTAAGGTTTTTGTCCTTGAATTTGTTCACTGTTAAGATCTGACAGTTCCATTTTTAAGTGTGTTTTCATTCTGCCTTTTTTTTTGTTGTTGTTCTGTGATACACGTTTATCAAGTTTGCTGTGGGTGCAAGGTGTATCACTAGCACAATTTAAAGTAAGGAAGTAACCCTTTTTGTCTAGTTTGAGGGCAGAAAGAGTAATTCTTAAACATTTGACAGTGGTGGGTAATCTTTTGAAACAATCATTTCCAAAATTCTGTAACCTAGAGGACTAAATACTTTAGGTGTGAAGGAGCACTGAGCCTTTCACTTTCAGGTTATTGGTTTACTTATATAGGTCAGGTAAGCAGCAGCGAAATCTGCCAGATTGTAATGTGTCAGTCTGCATGGGGAGAGAGGTCTGCGGGATGACCGACACCTTCAGCTTTCAAGATTGTTTAGCACAGAACTGTCAGTGGTGTTGTCCTTTCTAATTTGTTTTTTAAAAGTGACTGATAAAACCAGAGATAGGAAGTACACTGCAAGTTTACCTCTGGGTGGGTTAAGGAATGGAGTTCTTACTATAGTGACTTTCAATTTGCTGTCTCTTCAGGTTTGTTTATCCTATGTTGTGTGGTTGTGGTTCATGGAAAAAGTTACAGGTAGGTGAGGATGACGAGCAGGATGAAAAAGGGGAAAGGCTTTTTGACCACTTGGTGCATGGAGGCAGATCATGCGCTGCTGGCCAGTGAGTCATGGGGGAAAAGGACTGAAGTGGGCAGTGTTCAGGAGGAACTTTAAAAAAGCACCAAGGGTAGAGGAGAGCTGTGCCGTTGGAACAAGGATCATTCAGTAGTGGCTCAGTTGGGAAAACAATTATGCAAGTGACCTTTGTTGAGACCTCTGTGGACTCGGGAATTAGACCTTTGAGAGATGTCTGAGCTGCTGGTGTAGCCTGCCATCTAGGATATCTTGTAATAAACAGACATGTCCTTTAGACCTTATATTTACTTAACAGGATCCTAACTGCCATGTATCAACAGTGCTGAGTTTCCAGCTGCTGAGCTTGTGGGTTTTGCCTTGAGGATATTAGGGAATTTGTTATTTAGGCTGTGATGTTTTGACTGGTGCAGGGGGACACACAGATGGGCACACAAGCTGGTAAATCCAGAGGTATGGGATTATAGAAGTATAGGATATGTTGGGAAACGGACAGAACAGACAGGAACTCGAAAGACCTGAATGACTTCTCTGTGTTAGACTTCTGTGGGTTCAAAACTGAGGGAATAAAATCTAGTTTTTGCAGCAGCTGCGTGTGATGAACACTCATGTGCAGTGTGTGTGTTAAGATGCCTGTCTTTATCAAGTGATGTGGGGTGTGTGTAAACAAATCACTTGGCAGTAGGAATGGACCCTTTTTGGTGGCTTCTAGCTCCAAAATTATGGTTCAACCTATTCTTTCAGCCATTGATCTGAATTCAGTTTATTTGATTCTTCCTTGCGCTTCGGATGTGAGAAAAAGCAAATCTTTAGTCTACGGCTGGAATAATACTAGCATCTTAATAACTGCCTGAAAAGAGGCCTTCTGAAAAGGAGCTGCAAGTGATGAGGTTTCTGATGCGGTGCCTCCCTCCTGGCTCTGGTAATGGAAGGGGTTACTGCCAGGGGTGCTTGATATTTAGCTGTAGGACCACCTTGCTTCCTGGTCCTGCTGCCTGCACTGCTCTTCTCTTGCACCAGCAGTCTGAGCGTAGGTGAGTGGCTTGTTTCTGTGGTCTCTGGGAGGTAGCTCACGGTGCCTTTAAGACCTGAAGACCTGGTTAAATAATTCTGGCTGGTGTTAGTGTTGTCCTTCAGTTTCCACCTCAAGAGGAGGCCGTCACCCCTGGTTCTCTAATCTCCTTCGTCATGTTGTCTTCAGCTTTTAGAATGTATGTGTAGTTCTGTACTCCTATATAATTGTGATAAGAAATCCCTGAGGCTGCTTTTCCTCCATTTGCCTTGACAAACTCCTTTCTGTGTCATGCAACAGTTTTTGTTTGTTTTGTTTTTTTCTAAATGTAAAACCTTCAACATCCTACCAGCCGGGAAACACTTTTCCAAAGGAAAATGTTGAAAGATACAGTTGGAATAAATTTTATAGATTAGTAAGGTAACAGGCTTTAGACAAAACAGTCAGTAAACATGAACTTGTGTTTCTTTTGTTAATATAAATACATGTGATAGTATTGACATCACGTACCATAGCTTTCTGTGTCAGTCTGGAGGATAAAAGAGCTTTAATTGCTTTTGTTTTCAAACAGGTGTATCAAAACAATATAATTTTTTTTTAATACTAACTGTATTCCTTGTTCTCTCCCTCTCCCTTACAGGCTTTGAAGGAGATGTTATATGCAGCTGTGGACCAGGCCCCTTCTATAGAAGGTAAGCAAATTGTAACTGAGAATTATATTTTTCTTGGCATTGGGTGCTGGACACAATAGTCCTGCTACATTTCTGTCCTCTGTCCTCCTAAATTGGTAAACTTAATATACTGATGAGCAAATGCCTGACATTTCACAGCCTGCATGCTATTTTTGATTGTTGGAACTCTTTGTCCTCTGTCATTAGGACAATAAATGTCTTTGTATAGTTTGGGACTTCAGCAGCTGGATTCCTCTTGCTTATAAGGGCATTCACTGGTGGAAGTACTTTCTTCATCACTTGAGAATAGACCTTTGTTTTTCTGTGACAGCTAGCCACTTCGGGAGATAATTGTGCTAGAGATACACTGGTTCCTGGTTTTTTACTGGTGATTTGAACTGGAAGAGTCTCGTCCTTGCGTTCTGTGTCCTCCCTGAATGCTGTGCTACTTCTCGTATGTGCATGAGTATATTTTCTTGTTTGCCTGTGTTTATTGCCACTGAGTTCTCTAGATTATTTTAGTACAGCATTTGGTTTTAAGCTCACTGCACTTTGAATAGTTTGTTTAATTAAGTGATGATCTATGCAAAATTTCTCAATAGAGCCCGTTACTTTCTTTATCTTTCTTGTTCCTTTTGTTGTCTTTGACATGCTGAATAGTTTTTGCCTTTATGTTGCTTCACTCCCTACTTTCTTGCCCTTCATGTGGATTTCAAACTGCTTTTTAACCTCCTTACCTTTGCTGTTTTCACTTTGATTGCAGTGCAATGTTAATTTCACTAAACTCTTTGAATGTGGCTCTGGGCTTCTTTCTTGCATGTTTATAGAGCAGAAGAACAACTGCTGCTTCTAGTGTAGGCAGTTGGCTGACATGAATAATGCCAGTCACTATTAATGTTAGCTAATTAACTACTTTCTTTGTGTCGATTAGAATTGGGAAATGAGGTATGACATAGTTAAAATAATGTGGAAGATTAATTTTTTTGATTTAATTCTACCTGCTTTTTGATTAGAATTTTAAAACAAAACCTGCAATAGTTAATAGACTAAGTGTGTGTGTGATGGGGCAATCTTTCCTTATACTCTTCAGAGGCACAATCTAAGCTGAAAACTTCATTGAAGCAATGCTCAGGCAGGTATAATCTTTAGGTTTAACCTGATACTTAGTTGGTCACTTGACTCAGCCTGCTAATTTTGTTAAATCAATCATCCTTTTCCCTAAAGTGCAGGTCCTAGAACTAGATTTTTAAAGGTTATGGTCATAGTATCATCTAAAAATATATGGGTTATCCTTGGAAAACTAAGGACAACTTGCCAGTGGTATACTGGCAAAAGAGGAAAATGGTGCTTTATTTTTTTGAGTGACGAAATTGCTTAAAACCTATGCACAAACCTTTCTCCCCGACAGCATAAAACCAGTTTTCTAGCTAAGAGGAACTGAAGTGTTCTGTGTAGGCCAAACTGACTATCTGTATTAACTTTTCAAGAGAATTTACTAATTTTGTTGAAAATACAGGATTAGTTTTATGGAAGACTGGAGCATTTACAAGATTCTTCTTTCTTCTGTCCATCAGTTTATTATTGGCAATGGGAGCAAATGGTGTCTGTGCTAATAAAATTTTGTAGTCTAATGTTTGAATGTGACTGGGTTTTGCTTGTGGTACATAGGATTTCAAGGTGGACTTTGAGTTGCTAGCCGTAAAACTCCAAAGTGTTATAATTCAGCATTTAGATTTCTTTTTTTCAATGCTTCTGGTATACTGAGGTTCTGTAATGTGCTGTGATGTCGGTGTGTAAACATACTTGGCAAAGGAAGAGATGGTGAGGAATAAAATGGTACACTATTATATTTATGCCCTTTTAAATGTTAAAAGAATTTTAACTTGCGCTTATGCCTCCTTTGCTTTCAGAACCTCAACAAAAGGAAAGTAATGACTTAAGACACTTTTTATAAGTAGAACAATGTTCTGTTCACTTTTTTGTGGATCAGGTCTCTTCCTCTGTACTGTAGAGAACAAAGTAATCCAAACCACCTTGAACCACTCATATTTAACTCTGTCTTGCCTGAATCACCTTTAAGTAGAGAGCAGCTATACCAATTCTTTCACCTTTTGTTCGTTAAGTGAATGTGAGTATGTGCATGGTGGTTGGATTTTTTTAAGTTTGTTTTCAGTGTGTTCTTTCCCTCTCTTATTCTCTGCTTAGACTCTGTTTTGCTTTTTAGTCTCTGGGTTCCTCTCTGAAAACTGTGTGTTGCTCAGGATGGGGCCAGACTATTTGCGCTGGAGTGACTGAGCTGTTTGTACGGGCAGGTCTGAGCCAGTGGATTGTTCTGCTGTTGCCCATAGGAGTGCAGAGGTGACAGAGGGAAGGCAGATGTCTTTCCATGAGCTACAGCTTTAGGAAAGGCTTGTATTGGAAATGAGTCAACACTGGGTATTTCTTCATTCCTGTTGCTCACTTCTTTCTCCTTAAAGCCCTTCTGCCTTTGTTCGTAGAAGCCTTAGGGCAGGGTTAGTGTGTGACTGCATACAAACTGTGCCCAAAACATTGCTCTAGTCCCTATCAGAGGAGATGGAGCAAGTTCCTTGAACTTTGTGGAGGATGTAGCAGCTATTGTCAGGGCCTGGCTGTTGTCCTGCATATTTTCAGTTTAATATGGATTTTGTGATGGATACTTCTGTGTTATTTTGAGCTTAGCACAGAACCTACAGGAGTGTGCTACTGAAACCCAGTTTTCCACTATGAGGCTAATGGAATCTCATTTTAGACTGGTCTAACTAAAACCCATTTTCTAATTGATCTAGTTGATCACAGACACTGTAGACACACACAGTTGTTTTTGATTTACCTTACATATATTGTAAAGCTAATCTTCGGTTAATACATTGGACTGTGAAGAAAAGGGAGTTTTGTATACCAAAGCTGAGGCTATTCCTAGTTCTTACTCTGCTCAGCTGGATGTGTAATTCAGGACTTGTGAATGAGTTTCTTAGATTTCTGCTGCAGGCTGCTTACTATGTCAGTTGGTAAAATTTGTATACATACAGAAATACTTTGTATGGCTTAGTAGTATGCTGGAAGCATTTTGGAAACCCTTTAAAACAACGATAAAATAGTGCTACCCAACCAGGGCATGTTGTAAGTAATAGGCAAGACAGGTAATAGCTGAACCATCCATTGTTAATAGTTTTCATTGGCTTTGTATTTAGGAATCTCCTGTTTGTGGTTGGGACGTGGGTAAACACAGCTGACTTCAGAATGACTCTTAAGCTCTGCAGCTGATGGTCCTAGTGCTACTTTAGTGGACAAAGTATTGCTGTGAAGAGTATCTTGGCTCTAAATTGTGCAATTTTTACTCTGCTTATTACCTGGTTATATGGTGACGCTTCTCATTGTGCTACATTGAATCATACCTATATCTATCTGCTTTTTCCTATTTTCAGGTAATAAACACAGACTGCAATGTTAACCAAAACCCCTGTAGATGTGAATAAGCAAAATGTGTCAAGGCTGTATGAGAGGAGGAAATTGTTTATAGCTGTCCCCTGACACTATTGCAAGGTGCTGTGGCTCCCTGTGTTTCATGAAAGTTATACCAGATTGTATGCATGTCTTTTTTGGCAGTTGCTAGCTGTACACATAGATTTCTTTAATCTGATCAAAGATATGTTTTTTTTTTTTCCTGTCTGTGTACTTTGTAATGACAGTTTTCTATATGCCAGTGTTACTCCTCCAGATGCTCATCATCTTTTTACAAGGCCTTCCCTGATGAAACTTGCACCATCCTTCCACTTGAGCAACATCTGTACAAAATTAGTGTTTAGTCTGTTAATTCAATCTCATACACATCACTAGAAGAAGTATCAAATGATGCTTGATTCCTGGCTGTATGATGGGACTTGCTTGAATTTCTGGAGAATTCTTTGATGTGTGTTTGCTTTGTTAGCTGTTTGCTATGTGGGGCTTACTGTTACCGGAGCAGTCTGGATGAATTGATGCTGCAATGATGTTATTCTCGGCTTCTGAGTCCTCATGGCGCAGCAGGAAGGCCTGCATGCAAGCATGCCAGTGTGAGCAGGCAGCCTTCCTTGACCCTGAGCTACCTTTAGGAAGAATCTGTGACAATTTAGAGGTGAAAACTCAGCATAGCACTTGTTTTCTCTGAGGCAGAATGTCCAGTATTGCAAAAGCATGAAATACTGACCTCCCCGAGTGTGTTGATTTTTTCGCGTTCTTGATTCTTCCCACTGCTTCCTGTCCCATTTGTCACCTAAGTAAAACAGGTTACTGGACCACTGTTGCTTGGAGTCCTCCCGATTATTCCACTTGGTGAGCAGATGTGTCGGCATCTCCCCAAGCTCCTTACGATGCGGCTCTTCTCAGCTGCAGTGGAGATGAAAGTGTGGCTGTAAATTATTCATTCTGATTATCTGCTCGAATGGGCAGGGTCCACTCTAAATATCATTTCCTAGAATATTTGTCTTTCAGATATTGAAATTTAACCTCCCTTTAATACTTGTGTAAACAAACATTGTTGTTGTAATATCAAATGGTACAAGAGCGTTCTGTTGTATCCTCTTATTATGGAGATTACTGATTCCACTTAACACCAATCCTGAATTCCAGTGGCACCTTCTGAACGAGGATCACTGCTGGTTGAAGGGCTGTGTGGGGCTGGAATGGTGTAACAGCATAGGAGTGGGGAGTACAGGTGCTTTAAGGTAGAACTCAAACCCAAAATGAATAGGTGATGTTAAAATAAGATTTGATTGGTAGGGGAAAAGCTTTAGTGGTAATGGAGATCCTTTGCTGGTACTTGTAATCTGTATCGTCACCTATTTACTTGCACTAGATTAGAAAAGCAAGAGCTGCAAGTTTGGGACATCCTGAGAGTGCCAGCACTGGCAGTGCGTCCTGTGTGGTTACACCCTTGTTTCTGCTTTCATTTGTAATGCACTTACCGTGTCAACTGACAGCTACAAATCTTTAGTTTAGATTTATTTCTGTTACTAAATAAATAAAATAGTATTCTTTAGGGTGGTAAGTAATCTTAGTGAATAAGCAGGGTGTGGGAAATCACATTCTTTTTTTCCAAAGGAAGTTATGAGGCTGACAATTTTTGTTTGTTATATGCAGACATGCTTTGTAGGGTTGATCAAAGGCTTATGGTTTGTCTGTATGTATACGGATGTCTTCTTTTTATTTCAGAATAAATGTTTATTTCCAATTGCATAAGCTTACTTTGTAGCGGGTTGAGGTTTTGTTTACATGGGAATGCTGAGGCTTAAGGGAGTCTTCAACAGAACTGCTTCACATCAACTACCGTGAAGCTGCCACAAGCAGGTGAATGCTTTGTCTTTATTTTGCTATCTTGTTGCACACCCATAAAGGGAATTGGTGTCCTTCTGAAGGACACGTGTGACTGAAGGTTGGTGTCCTGCACCCTTGATGCTGGTCCTTGATTCTGTGCAGATTGTAATTCAGTCTGGAGGCCTCCACATTTATAACTAGTGTGTAAACTAAAAAAAAAAAAAAAAAAAAATTCCATGACAGTCCTCAGTTGGAGACCCGATGCTGGGTATTGGCCTAGCTATAGAAAAATAGGTTATTGGGCTTGTTGAAAATGTTAGCTTCCAGATCATGCAAACAGTGGACAGGAGGAGAACTTGGCTGCACACCAGCATTTAGAGAAGGAGGTGATGTCTGGTTTCTCTTACCCTCGGGCAATAAGATTTGAAAGGTAAACAGTGCATATGGTTGTAGGAGGGTGCAGAGTAGTGTGAGAGAACAGCTGTATGATCACCAAAATATTTGGAGCACAGATGCCTATATGAAAATGTAGTGTACTGTGTTCTCACATAAAAGTCATTTTGCTGTCAAAAGCAGTGTTCGCAGCAAGTCAGCCTTGAGATTGACCGTGGTGCTTGCTTTGTACCAATGCATGCCACTTTCTGCTCATTCAGAGTAATGCAGACCCACCTATGCTGTCGATATAGTGTCCTCCTCAGAGGTATTGAGTACTGAGTGATTGAATTCTGCTTAACCATTAATTAGCATAATGTGGGTGTGGAATAAAGGTCAGGTTAGGTACAGAGCTGGAGTGATTGAGAGTAACTTGTTGATAGTGCAGACTACTGGCTAATATAAGTTTTGATTCTGTTACTGTTGTATAGATCACAAGTTCTCAAGTTGTGGCACTGGAGTACATTCAGAACCGTCTTGGCAGCTGGGAGCAGCCCTTGCTGCTGCCCCAAGGGACTGGTGCGCTCAGGGTCCTGGCTGGGTACAGGTGCTGGTTCCTGTGGGCTGCAAGTTCGTTTGTATTTTTGCACTTGGCTGTGAACCCTTTCAGTTGTTAGAAACTACTTGCTCCAGAAAGAAAGTCTGTGAGAGAGTACCTCTGGTGCAGACGGGAGCTTCCCTGGGCCTCTGGGCTGGTGTGGGACCATGCAGGGTAACAAAGAAGGTTGTGGTGGGAAGTAGTTTAGCAGGTTGATTGTCTGGATTACTGTTTCTTTCTGAAGGAAGCTTGTGTTTGTGGTTGGTGGAAATGCTGGACTTCCTCACACTTTCCATTTGCCCCATGGTCAGCTCCTGGGCTGATATGCCACTTCATCTGTGTGCATGAGCTGGGAAGCTCGTGTTGTTGCTGAGCAAGCCTTTTTTCTTTTCCTCTGTCTTCCAGTGTGTTCTGGGTAACTTCCTCAGCAGCTCAAAGAGCTTTGAGGCATTCACACTGGGTGAAGAACTTGAGCCCTAAGTGTGCCAAAGAGTATAGGTTCAAGGCTTACAGACGGGCAGTTAATTGCTTTGTAATTTTGTTCTGTACCTTTTTTTTCTTTACTAAAGCATCCTTTGGTATTGAGTACTAAGAGCTATTGAACCCAGGATCATTAAAGAGCTGAATGTAGCTCAGGAGGTAACAGTGAAAGCTGGACCTCGTAGTCAAGGCTGGTCCATATGAAAGGGCTGCACCTAGAGGCGGGTTTCTTTTGCAAGTCTGCAAACTGCTTATCAGTCCAGCTACAGAGGGGCTATAGATGATTCCTTAATGATATATGTAGGGTAACAGCAATATCAGAAATGCTCAACTGTGCCTTTTTTTCCCCCCCTTTTTCCTTCCTGCATTTGCTTTCAAGGAATTTAAAAATGCCAGTCTGTTACCTTTTTAGTGGTTAGAGGAATTAACAGTGCTCGTAATTTAACTGGTATGTGCCAGGTTTCATGTTAGTGGTCAAAACTTGAGGGCTGGAAAGTAGAAAGATTCACAAAGCTGGAAGATTGACAGACAGCCGTGACTTCAGCGAAGCACTGCACTATCAACACTGAGACAACAGTGAAATATCAGACAGCATTTTGGCTGTAGACACAAAGAAGCACTGCATGTGTATATACAAGAGGCCAGTATTTATTGCTTTGTTTCAAAAAAAGACTGCACTAGACATCTTAACAGCAAGATTTAGTGTCTGTGTAGGAGGCAGCCTCTGGCTTTCTAGTCATTCCTTTGGAGCTGTGTTTGAAATAGGTGATTTGAATTATTAGACAATTAAGATTTTGGATGAGACTATAGCTACTTGGTGAATAATGCAATATGAATTAAATTTGATTGGTTTCTCTCTCCCTTTAAAAATGCATGCTGTGGGCAAGGGAATGAGCAGAATATCCCTGAAAGGAAATCTCATTCTTCTACATCGTAGCTGCTTGTAAGGTGCCTTAGAAGAGTGGCCAACCCGCCAATATCCCGTGGAGTCCTGACATCTCTGTGTGATGTGGTGGAGGAGCAAAGGCTGTCCCTGGGCATCCTCCTGCTAGAGCGGTCCTTTCAGTTGTGTTACCTTAATCTGCTGTAAGGCCATACCATGCAGTGGCTATCGTAATAATGGCTTCTGAACTTGAGAAGGTCTGTCTCTTTGATTACATAATTTTAAAATTAGCAAGGATGTGGTGAAAAGTCAACCCACTCCTGGCCATGTTTCGTTTTGCTGATTCCTGAAGTAAAAATGAAGGCTAGTTGTGTATTTCACCTGGGTTTTTTTTACAGTGTTTTTGTTGCCTTGCAGCTTGACCCCTTTTTAGTACAAGTAGATAATGAATTAATTTTAAAATGTGATTGTGCTTTTTGTAAATACATAATCTTTAACTTTAGTTACAGTGTAAAACTACAAAATTACAGCATCTTAGTTTTACAAAGCCACAGTTAAAAAAAGAGTTAAAATTCTATTCCATTTATTATATGGCCATTTAGTTAATATATTTTAGATTGTTTTATGCTACTTTTGTTGAGTGTGGTAACCCTTTTTCTCCTGAATTAGTACAGCCTAAATGTACAAGTCCAATCCTACGGTTCTGTTGCCCTGTGAACTGAGAAGAGGTGTAGCTTCAAGAAAACTGCAGAGAGGTATAAAGGATATTTTACTAACACATGGTATGACAAGAGTACCTAAAGCTCCTTAGTTGTAAGGCAGCAGCATTGCGAGTCAGTTGTGTATGTTCAGCTAAAAATCACAAAAAAACCCCTGCAGGAAAATATACAAATCTACTTTTTAAAGTAGTTATTGCTCTGTCCAGGAAGGTGACTGGCATTGCAGTGGGCACAGAGTGCCACTGGGATGGTGCAAAGCCTGTGGGTGAGCACACCCCAGCCTGCCTGTTTGCGGGCGCTGGCTCTTGCGTTGTGCACTCAACAGCTCAACTTCCCCTCTCCAGAGGGGGGAAGCCCTGTTTATCTCCTAGGAGATAGAAAACCAATTTCTACTTCCTGATGAGAAGCTGACAGGCTATTTGACTTAGCAAGAGAGGGAGGCAGTGTGATTGGGAAGAGGGAAATTGCATGCCATAACATACCAATATAAATGCAATTTATTTTGCATGTGCTGTATTGCTCCAGGCACACATTTTGGGGTGTGTGAGAATTCTACGCATGCTGAAATGTGAGCTCTAAATAGCAAAAAGAGGCAAATTTGGCATCCAAACTGTATTTATAATCTTGGTTTTATTTTTGCTGTAATTGCTTAGCATGCCTTTATAAATGCTCCTAACGTATTTGTGGGGCAAAGTGCAGAGAAGCTGAAAACATCAGCACGAGCGCGCTGTTAACTCGGGACCTATCTTGTCCTAAGTTGCAGACTTGTTCTGACATGTGGCCAAGGCTGCTATTCTCGTACTGCCTTTGCTGGTGTCCTGTCCCTGCGCAGCTCTCCAGGACAGCTCTGCTGAGCTCCTTGCTTCTGCTTAGATGGAGCAGTTCAGTACCAACCAGCCTGTCTAGTTGTCAGTCCCATAACATGTCAGCTATAGGGAAAAGTGGGCATCATTGGTCTAAACCCCCATTCTTTGTTCTCCTCGTTTCCTGTTCTAGCTGATTGGTCATTTATATGAGTTCGTTGTGAATATCTTTGTATTTTTAATGCTGTGAGTCAGGGCATCAGCGGCATTTACAGTGTGTTTGCTAATCTGTGAACCCAGGTATGCTCTTTAAAGGCAGCTCCCTTATGAGCACAGCTGTAGGAGTGAGTCACAGGCAATGCAGTAAAATGAGGTGATAATGAGCAGGATTGGCTGATGTACCTATAAGGTAAATTCTATAAATAGGTTAATGGAATTTGGCTTGTTGTACTTCAGTGTTTTAGTATGACTTTGTCTTGCCTAATCAGAAGTAGCAATTAGAAAGCAAGGAAATAAATAATCTGAGAGCCTGATATGGGCATTCCATGTTACTTCATAGTCTTTTGTATATGCCAAACGGTCCTTGAGCTCTGCAGCAATCCAAGGCAAAGCTTCAGTTTCTCCCCTGCCCAGCCACAGGAGAACACACGTCTCCATTAGAAGCCTGGGTCACGGCTTGGTTCTGCTTGGACCTTGGTGAACACAGGTGCAGGAATACATTTCTTAGAAGTTTTGTGTCCTTTTGAAGCCTTTTAGAGGTTATAATTCACTGAATTGCCTAGAGGCAAGAAGGCTTCCCAGGGAGGGTAAAGGAAAAAAAGTCAGAACGCCTTTTTCTTTTCTGTGATGGAACTGGATTAACATCAGTGCTCGCAAGTGGTAATTGTGTATATAGAGGCTGCATTTGTGGGTTTCAGGTGCTGTAGGTGATGCTCTTAACACATGACACTCATTTATGGTGCAGATTTAATTAGTAGGATGTCGATAAGACTTGTTTATTAAAACTTCATGTTTCACATAAGTCAGTAAAATACGGATTGTGAATGAAATTTTGAGCAGTTGGAGGCAGAGAGGTTAGAGACAGGATGCTGAGCTTGTAGGGTTTGGCACACCTGATCAGCCCCATCTGCCATAATAATCCTGGCTGTAAGGTGACTGCTGTTTCTGGTGAGCACTTCAGATCCTGCAAAAATACCCCATATCGGGTGTGAGTTTTAGCAATACATCAGCAATGGGGAGCCTGCCACAGCTTTAATACTGTTCTTTTCAGCAGATGTCATCTTTGTGGTGAAGCCACAGAAAGTGAAGGACCAAGAAGGATAGTGAAGGGAAAAGGGGAACAAGTGCATCTGTGTGCGGCCAACCTGCCAGGAGCTGGGTCAGGGCTCAGCCCCCGGCTCTCTGAGGGGCTGCAGCACAAGTGGAGCTTGCCAGGCTGCTTTTGGTTCCTGGCTCGTGTTTCTCTGTACATGTGGACGCTGTTCTTCCCCAGCTGGTGTCTTTGGCTCTGGTGTTAGCTGCACCCATGTCTCTTTGCAGTGGAAGGTTAGTTTGCTACTGTTGGTGTTAAATAGGACTTTGAGCTCGAGTCTCAAAGGCTCCAAAGGTACTGACAAAAGAGCTTTCAAATCTGCTCCTTCAGTTTTAGAAATCCAAATGCAGCTCAGCTAGAATTGATCTGTACCAATTTCCCTTTCAGTTTCTTCTGCTTTCAGCCAGCTCCTACAGATTAAATTCCGGCTTTTGTTCTCAGCTGATTGAGCTGGGTTGATGTGGCCGCATGCTAATGCAGCGTTCTAGATGGAGCAGATGTGCACCCGCTCGCTTTCCGGCTGAGGAGGAATTCAGCGTTGGAAGGTGCGTGATCTGGGCTTGGACTTGCCTAAGCACAATTCTGAGTAATGAATTAGTCATCAGACATGGAATTCATTTCCCTGGGGACATGGAGAGGGAGGCTGGTACAGCGCAGCTGTCAGTCAGGAGTTGCTGATGCAGGAACTCTCACCAGCTGAGAAGGTTCCCCCTACCCCTGCTAATACAGTAAGGCTAGGCTGCCAAATCCTTTAGTTTGGTATTTCAGTAGTAACATGAGTGCTTTATAGCATGTGCTTGAAGGCTTTGGTCTCTTTACCTAGCTTGCATAAAAATGTTTGCTAGCTATTCTGAAACTAAGGGCAGCAGACCTTAATTGTAGCAATTCTGCAGTCTTCTACATGTGAAACAATTTTACTGAATCCTATTTATGTGGTAAGCAGGGTATGCCAGAGGGGTTTGCCAGCCTCCATCCATTTCAGGTGTGATTTCATGGCTATTGAGGTATATGGGTGATAATGAGGTGAGTTTGGGAAGAGGTGTTTCTGCTCCATCACCTTCTTATCACCTTGGCCACAATTCTCATTTTTGCTTGTGCCTCATGGTGGCTGGTCTCATGTACGATAATTATTTTCTGAGATGTTTGGAAGCTTTATCAAATAAGGAAGAGAAATTATGGCATTGTGTACTCTTTTGTACATAACTAGATCAATGTCTGTTTGAGACTTTCACTTATGTGCACCGTTTTACTCTTTAGAGTTGGTAAAAAAGGCTGGTATTTTTTTCTTGCCTTATGAATTTCCCCATCATAACTTCCACCTATGCTGATCCTTTGGAGAGTTGCCGTTATGGCTCCTAGCCAGCCTGTCAATTTTTCTGTTACCTTTGCTGAACAAACACTGTGTGCGGTAGCAGATAAATGAGTGATTCTCTGCTGTAGCAAGGGGAAGTGGCACAAGAACCTCACTATTATAGTTGGTACTGTGGGCTTTTGAATGATTTCTTTTTTTTAAATAGTGAATAACGATGCCAAAGCCTTCCACATACAAGCTTCCAGTTTGCCTTAACTTTCTGGTACCCGAAGGGTTTGATTTTTATTAACTCCTATACTGAATTGTGCTGGAAGTGCAAAATTAAAATATTGCAGGGGATTTATTCTGAATATTGCACGAAGCTGGTATTTACATGAAACTGCACTTTATACTTGCACTCTTTCCTCTGAATATTTTGCAGTTACTTCAGCAAGATCATGTTGCAGTTTGAAAACTGTCTTTTTGTCAAAGAGTAGTCTGGAGAATGGAAGTGTTCAGTTTCTGGTGCTGTAATGTTGCTGTATAATCCCTTTCTATCAATTACAGGAGATCCCACTTGAAATATTCTAAATTAAAAAAAAAAAAAAATAGAGGGGAAGAAGCTTAGATATAAATACCACAAGTTCCTCGACTTCTCTTGCAAATATCCATCAGACCTTACAGTCTTCATGTGGTTCTGCTGTTGTGAGATTTTTAAACAGAGGAAGTAAACCCCAAACCTCTCAGAGTATTAACTGATGTCAGGACAGGTTTTCATCTTTTAGGAGTAGCTTGTAACTGTAACCCAAAGGGATAGTATTATTTCAATTATTTTTTTTTCAGATGACAATGTTTGGCTCTAATGGAATGGAGAAAACTGCCATCATGAGTTCTCTTTCCACTCGTATGTTTACTTTTTCCAGCTCCTTGGCTAGGCTAAGCCAATATGTCTTGGACTGCTTGAGAATCTGTGTTTTGTCATTCTCTGTGTTTTTCAATTTTAAGTTTATTTACAGAAATTAGTAAAAATGAAGAAGTGCTTGAAGTACTGTCCTTAGTTGCTTGAGTGTTGTGTTGTGTATGGTCAGAGTTGGCAACTTCTCTAAAGTGTTTGAGTCTTGTGGATTCAGATTTGGTTTGGGTCATCGTTTGGTCATGCTGTTCTGTTTTTAATCTTTCAAGACTTACACTGATGAGATTTTTAATATTAAGTCCTGCTTCTGATTTTTTTTTAGTTAGACTTCAGTTCTGCTGTGTCAGAAGTGAATGCAGCTGCTTTTGCACTTGCAGCTTCTGGATTACACAGCACTAATTCCTTCTGGTTTGCATAATGTTGCACTGATCTTCCTTGGAAAGCTAATTTATCTAGATCTTCAGTTTTCCGTGCTGGAGGGTGGCAAGAGGTTATTTCAACGGAAAGCAAAGGCTCGAATGGCTATTTGAAACCTAACCAAAGCAGGGACCATGCAGTCTGAGAGTGAGTTTGCTGGTTTTTATCTAGTGCCTCTTGTACACCATGCTTGGTGGAACTATTTGTTGATGGAGAGGAAAGTTCATAGCTCAGTTGCAAAGAGTGTGGCTGTTCCTGAGAAGAGGCGGGAGAGAGGAGGCAGTGTCAACTCTCTGTTGATGTAGCTCTGCAGTGCACCGCGTCTGCCCGCCGACCTTAAATTAATCTTCTGTGCTTTCCTTCAGTGTGTGGGAGAGAAATTATCTGTTCAGATCCTAATAAAAAGTGACCTATTTAATAAGTGTTCTGTACATGTATTTATTTACAAATATTCTTGATCTTTAATTAAGGGATCCAGCTCTGTTACTTGCTGCTTGGTGCTCACTTTCAGGCTGGGGAGGCTGCAAGAAGATGACTGACTGCAGAATTTGATGGCTCCACGCATCTGTCTGTTTAAAACAAGCAGTTTTGCAGCTGATCAAAGCGGGAGGATTATGCTGCTGCTGTGGAACTAAACTGGAGAGGGGGGATAAATGGCAGCTCTGAAGCAGGCCTACCTGAACTGATGGGCTCTTTGTTGTCAACAGGATAATGTGAACTATTTATTTATTTTTTAACAGAGATGTTTGTTCTGTTGGAATAGTTACCCTTGCATTTCAAATCCCAAACAACTGGGTTACTTTTAATGGAAAGCTGTATTGCATATAGTTCCATATGCAGTGCAAAGCTTATCTTCACCTAGCTGTAAGAAATACAGGGCATTCTCTGTGGATGTGGATTTTCAGAACACTTTTCTTATAACGAAAAGAAGGATTTTGTTTTGCACACCTGTATTAATAGTCTGAATGTTAAAACCTGCATGGAGACTGTTATGTGTGTCTTGTTAAGCAGTATATTTATGCCAGAAATGGAGAAGTATATGAAACTAGCAATGTGTTACGGATTACAGTTGCCTTTTGTGCTATAGGTAGGCAGTCAGGTTATGTCTCTTCTCCCCATACGTCTCTGGTTTTATAATTTACCAGATATTCTCACCTAAATGGCGTTTACTTAGGTAGCTATAATCAAAGGCAATCTTTTTGTTTTCTCTCTAATACTGCTTTTTATTTATCCAAAGTGCACCTGTATGTATAGTAAGTATTTGTTATCAACCAATATAATCTTCATAATGTAAAAAGAAATAGCTTTAGAGCAAATACATTTTTTTTTCACGTGTTCTGCACTTAAGCATTTTCATTTGTTTTTTTTTTTACAATTAATCTGTGGATGTAAATTTAAGATTATTTGCAAAAACCTGATTTTCCTAGGTTGACTTGAAACTCATGCAAGTCTTGAAGTTTCTGTGACCTGCTAATAATAAAATAAATAAATGAATAGCACAGACTTTGATATAGTGGTTTAGGAATTCAATCAGCGGAAATGCTGGCTGTCCCTGTCAAGAAAGAGCCAGTTGAAGAACTAAACCAGCTGCTATTAGCTGTGGCCTCTTCTTTGTAGATGGTGAGGTTCTCATCTCTTTTCTCTTTCATCGTTATTTTATTTCAAGTTAGAAAACCAGTAAGAAGTTGAAGACTTCCCTGTTAAATCAAGAGTAGAAATACGTCAACGTGTCGGCTACAATCTGTTTCCAGTTACTGCTCCTGTCAAATTGGTTACATTCACAAAATACAAGTAGCATTTGTGATATCGGATCATTTTTTAAAGGCAGATTTTGTTTAATAGCTTTCTCTTGTCATTTTATTTTTATTATAGCTTTTTCCTTACAGCATAGCGAGGAATTTTGTGACTGAAATAGAAGTTGGTGTCTGATTCTTTGACAAGCTGATTTTGAGTCTGGCTGTATGTTGCTTTTATAGACTACAATATTTCTTTTATATTTTTGGATAGCTAATTTAGTGTCCAGTAACTGAAGATGCTTGTATATTCTGTAAAACTTTAGTGCAAGTGTTTGAACTTGGATTATGTGCAACTGCCAGGGAGTAGAGGAGGAAGAAGCAGAAAACTGTAGTGTGATTTCTGGGCAAGGAGTGAGTTCCTGCAGAAGACATAGTCCTTGGCAAGGGGAAAAACCAAGATTGATGGTGTTCAGCTGTTTCACTCCTTGTGTTCATTAAATCTTGTAAAACTTGGAACCATGACTCTCTTTCTTATGGAGGAAAATAAGAGAACGTGAGTAAGCTTAGAGCCTTTACTGCTTTCCAGTACATTGTTTATATATGACATTGTTTTCCTTAGAATTGTTCATATGGGTCTGCCACATTGCTTTAAAGGTATCTTGACTTGCTTACCTCCTAAGCAAAAGTCTCATATCTGGGGATAAGGTCTGTCCTGCCTTGTCTCTGCAGTTAAGTTAGCTAGTGTGGTGGATGGGCTGTTTCTTCTATTTTTTTGCAGAATTTCTGAAAGTCTGAATATGGCTCTGTAATAGTGAAAAATGTAGGCTTTCACATGTGCCTAATTAGGCATTTGTGATTCTTAGCCCATTGCCTGTAAGTGGAAGCTATAGAAAGGGTACACGTATGCTGGTGTATATTCTCTTAGAAACCGTGAACAGCGTAGACCAAGGCTGAAGAAAATGGATTGTGATTTTTGTCATGACTGAGAAGCATGAAGAGATTTGCTGGTGGGTTCTGAGTGACTTGGAGGCTGTTCTCTTCTTTATTTTTTTTTTTCCTGCTTCGTGATCATCTTCTGTGGCACTTGATCAGTTAAGCCACCAGTGTTTTCTGTATTCCATGAGCTGCTCTCTCACAAGCTTTCCTCTTTGTGTTTTTTCCCCTGAAATTATCCTTTCAGTGTAGCAATTGGACTAATTTTATTTTGTGAGCATCTTATATTAGGCATCAGAATGACTGTTCCAGTTGTGAAGAGGACCTCTTAAATAATAGCCAGATTGCATCTCATTCCATGATCCACTGCTGTAGCTTGTTTTGGTGTCAAAATTTACTTATAATGAACTTCATTTTAAGCTCCCCTAGCAGTTGGTGCTGGCAGAGAGCAAGAACATGATAGTCTGCTTATTAGAGATAGCAAGAGGGAGTTTTGCGCTCCTGCCGCTTCATGCTCTGCATTGCCCGTTGCCAGGGGTGTGAGGCCTCTAGGTTTTGCATCTCTAGCTCTGCCATGGGTCCAGTGGAATTTCGGACGTTTCACTGTGTATTAGGATTTTAATTTTTTTATATGTAACCTGTTTAAGGTTCAACTTTACAGTTGAATCAGCAGTGTAGTATTAACAACTTTATCCGAGTACAAGCTTGAGGATTTAAAAAAATCTTTCTGGCTTGTCTCTGTTCTTGCCATTTGCGTATAAAAGCATGTTGGAGCTTTCCCTGGTGATGCTGGTACTTCATTTGAATATCTTGGAAGTGATTTCTTGTTATAAGTAAATTTATCCTGTGGAAGAAACTTTAATCATCTAGATTTTTTTTCATTACTTCCTCATACCTACTTGGAAATTCATGCAATCTGGTAGAGGTTCCAAGACCCTTAAGGACTTACAATGTTAAAATGATTCATTAACTGTTATAATTATGTGACTTCTAGGGCATGCCTGCATGCTTCAGGGCAAATAGGTATAATGACAAATACATGATATCTGGCCTAAATGAAGGCTTCTCCTTAAATGCATCTGGGCAGTTGGTGTGACTGTTAAAAATTTTAGCAAAAAAAAAAAAAAAGGGCACAAAAATATAATGATTGGTCAGATGATGATACATGGCCACTATATGTGGGTATTTGGCAGCTACTTATTTGAAGGGCTGAAAAACTTGCCACAGGACTTTCTCCCAAGGGTTAATGGAGGATTTGGTTTGTTGATGTTCTGAGTGCTCCTTGCTCTTGTTAAAATCAATAGAGACAGGTTTTTAAGAAACTTTTTTTTTTTTTTAGCTACAAAGGCAAAAATATTTTCTCTGTGAAGCAAACAGATCTATATTTTCCTGTGATTGATGTAGGCTGATACGGGCGGCTTTTGAAATTCAAACTGCAGGCAGCTTCTGACATCTGTATTGCAGGTAGCTTCTCTGAGGTGGACTTGTAGATAAGGCTGTTGTGTAGGCCTCTTGCAACATTTAATGTCAGAAAGCTGAGCTAAGATGTGTTAATTTTATTAATGTAGGTTGAAGCAGTGATAAAAGGAGGTGGTAATTTGTAAAAGTGTATTTTAAAGAGCAGTAAACCTGAGTCTTTCCATTTTAACTCCAGTGTCCATTCAGGAGGGGTAAAATGTCATTAGCTGAAACCAAGAATAACAGAAGTTTAATTTCCTCACGGTAGAAGAGAAGCTTTTAATCTAATGAAAGCCATAATATCAGGAGCAGAGAAACCAGCTTCTTGGGAGAAGTTGTATCTGATGGTTTTTCTTAATGGTAATCATGCAAGAGTTAGGCTCCTTATTGCTGTTTCCAAGCAGCTGTGGAATAAACTTCTGTTAGACTCAGGTGGTAAAGGGCTTTCACCTGTGCTTTGTCACTGAGTGCTGAAAGAAAGGCACGCTGGCACTTCAGAGTTTGTTTGGATTTGCTAAAATGGACTTTTAGTGTATGTTACTAATTTGTTGTAGTATCAAGCATGTCTTTTGAACATGCTTGTTGGAAGGTTTCCTTTTGATTCTGAGTGAGGAGGGAAGAGTTGTTGATGCATCTGTAAACTGAAAATAAACCTAAAATTGAACCCCAAAGTAACTTTCTGTTACTCTGTCTGGAAGTGATCATTTGGAGTCTTGAGTGGTACCTACAGGGAGTAACAGAACTGGTCCCATTGGAATTAGTATGAAATTAGAGCTTTATATGCAGATAAGATCTGAGGACTAAACACTGCAGTACCATCACCCCACCATTTTTTTTGTTGCTTTTTTCCTCTTGCCACCCTGCAATAGAGAAGTCCCCAGTGACATTTCTCACAAACGCAGAGAGCTCGTAAGAAAAATGCTGTTGTTGGAGGCTGTAGGATTCTGGAGTGAGCCATGTGTTCTTGCTGTTTAGTAACCACAGGATACTTGAACAATACAGAGAGGTACGTGGAAGACAGCACACATTCTCCAGCTGTAGGCAAGAACTGTTTTTCTTGCATTTCCTTTAGAGAAGCAGTCAGGCTCATTAAGATGATTAATGCAGTTTTCTGCCATTAATCTTTCTGAACACCAATATATGTAGCATGCAGTAAAATCCATTAACATGCCGTTACCCTGTGCTAATTGTTAAACTCTGCTCTTCTTTGAACAGCTTAGTACTGAGGTAGATGCACATAGATTACAGTGGGGTAAGAATGGCTCCCTCACAAATGAAAATATTTTATTTGATAAAACAGATAATAATGTTAGCGCTCTCTTCAGTTGTTGAATGACTTAACTTCTAATAGCATTAACGGCATACTGTACTTATTGAATAGGACTGAGGAAGGCATGAGATGTACATGGCCCTCTGTCAAGTTGATCCATAAGAGAACTCATTTAAAACTTGTTTATTTAAACTATTTATCATACAGTTCACTGGCTTTGGAAAATGAAGATAAGGGAAAAATGAGCACAGTCAAGGTTTCAGATAAACCATGGGTTTCATGTGACTGTGATTTGACTGACTCCAGTACAATGGAAATAAGTGCCCAACTAGACTTGCTAACTTAAGGCAGTGTTTTAAAACCTAGTCAAAATGCTAGTGAGAGCTACATACAAAGACATTTTACAGAACCTTTTTTTTTTTTACAGTAGTAATGTGAATACCTACCTGAAGTAAAAATAGGATGTGCCTAAAAAGATAGACAGTACCTGAACTTCAGGAAGAATAAGATGGAAGGTTAAGATGACTGCAGTGACTGAAACATTGATGGAAGGCAATGCTCATCTCCAGAATGATGGATAAAATCCCATGCAGCTATGTTTAGAGAAGCAATTATCTTCATGTTTCCAACTGTATCAAAAGTGATTATTTATATCTTGTAAATTGATGTTTCTTGTTTAAATCTGCAGGATACTCTTGATGCTGTTTTTCAGCTGATTGTAGAAACTAATTGGGGGAGAAAGATTTATGGCTACATTTACTTGTAATCTCAGTATGTTTTCGTCTGAATCAGTTGAGAGAAAGAGGTTGACCTCCTCTTATAAGAAATCCATGTGAACTCATAATGCCGGTAAAAAAAACAACAAACAAACCAAACCAAAAAACCCCACCAAACCTAAAAACTCACTTTTTTAACATGTCTGTTTTAGACAAAAGGATGTGAATTGTACATTAACTTTTTAAAATCCTTTACTAAGGGAAGACTTTCTGTTTTTAAGCAGGTGCTATTCAGAGTGTGCGGTAGTGGTGAATTCTTGTTAGGGTAACAGCAAAGCTCTGAGTTACTTCAAGACTCAATGAATCACTCCTTGAAGTACTGCAGGTGCTGTATGTACTGTAACTACTTGGGTCACGTTGCTGGACATCCATGAGGACAGAGATCTGCTTTTGCCATGGCAGGAAGCCTGACACTGCGATACAATACTCTGTTAGAATCTGTCTGATGTTCCTTTGGATGCTTTTGGTCTCTCTAACTTTCAGAAAACTTTTTTGAAACTTCTTCAGACAGCTCCAGCTTCAATGGATATTAAATATTTGTCCAATGCAAGCCATCTGTTATCTGTTTTGGCAGCCTTCAGTTAGTAGCATTCAAAGAAAAAAAAAAAGCTTCCCTCAGTGCTGCAGTTTTTTGCTTTACCGTCTTCAAACAAGTTAATTTTGTGGTGTTCATCCATTTGCTCAAGTTTCTTATCTCTGCAATCCAGGCTTGAGGGTTTGCTTGCAGACCTAGTATTTGGGGACTTGGAAGGGAGAGGTTTGGGGGTAGGAAGTAGTGTCATCTCAATTCTTGGTTACTTTTTCATTTCTTCAATTAATCTTTGTTTATGCTATAAAACTACTTAAAACTATATTCATTTCAACTGGCTGAATCATGGAAATTGATTTTCGTGCTGTCACAAATGATGGCATTTGCCACTTGAATCTGGTTGGAAGAGCCAGTACTTGTGATGGTGATGTAGGCTATAAGCGGGTCTAATGGTTCTGTTCTTTGGACGTTTGCAACTGTGACTAGGCTTATTCAGTCACAGTTTCACCTTGTGCTAGTATTTCTCAACTCCTAGTGTGCATGCACACAGTAAAGACTACTCTTAGGAGAGTAACTTTCTGGTAAGACCCCCAGAACGTGCTACTCAGTTATAGGAGGGTACTGTCTGTTCATAATACCTGCTGCAGTTGTATTTTTGCTTAGGTTTTTTTACCAGAATTTAGCCACTTGCAGCTGTGTCAATAGCATGGAAGTCTCACGCTGCTATTAATGCACAAGTAATTTTTTTACCACTTGTAAATAGATGCTGTCCCTGGTGGAGGACAGCATTGCTTACACCAGGTCTCGGCTGCATTAAACTGCTTTAATCTTTTACGTGGACTTACTCTTCACTAGATCCATCACAGGTGTTTGCTCAGAACTTTTAGGTTGTTTAATACTGTAAGTATGTAAGTCTGGCTAATGCCAGGGTTGCCTTTCCTCAAATCACTGGTTTCTATAACCCTTGGCTTTTAGGCAAGCTGATTAAAAATTCAGTTCTGCTAGAGAGCAAGCTGATCTCCCCGGTGTTCCACCTGCTTGATATTGGTGAGTGTGGGCCAGCAAATGGTGAGGAGTTTTTTGTCTTATGACCACACTTGCAGCCAAAGTGAGTTATTTGAAACTCATAAGAAATGTTACCACTGAGAAGAGGATGTCAGGCCTTTTAATTTAAGGTATTTTCATATCAGCGTGAAACAACTGAGGTTTCTATTAGTGTTGTGGGCAGTTTTTGGAAAAAGCCCTCCGAAGTACTTGGGTGGTGCTAAGCTTCTGCGTACATTTGCAAACAACTTGAACTGCTTTCTTGTCTTGTAACTTGAGAGGAAGGAGAAAAGTTGAGTAGATGTCAGCCTGAAAGGTTTTGTGTACAGTTAAAAAAAATTATTTGGCTTCTGTAAAAGTGTTATTTGAGGAATGCGTAGACTCTTTCCCAGTCTAGAAAAATATGGGATTTTTCTCCACTCTGCACAATTATAACTGAAGGGACTTTGTTCGTACTTTGAAAGCATGGCTTGTATTAGTGACAGAGCACAGGAATCTGTAACTTTCTCAAAGTTTGGATCATGTGAGAATTTTCTGTGATAAAACAGTAAAACTGTTAATCTTCTACTAGCAATTGGACCATCTTTCACTGAAGGATGAGTTAAAAAAAAAACAACCTGAAAGGAACACCACTTCCAATGGGTTGCCTGAAATTTTAGTAACCTACTCCTATTGCTAGGTTGTTGTTTGGTTTTTTTTAATAGGTTGCAGGGGAAAAAAGAAATCAAGAAAAAATTGAAGAGCTCTTGACACACTTTTTTGGTGTCTTAATTCCAGCAATTAAACTTAGAATTGAGGTTAAAGTGAGAATTCAGTTTGGTTTTACATGTGGACCACGTGCTACTCTCTCTACAAAATCAGAGTGAAGCTAATTAACTACAAACGAACTACAGCACTGCTTTGGGTAGGAGTTTATTGCCTGCTTTTTTGGCAGTGTGAGGCTTGTGATTGTACTCCCTCAGTTTTTGAGCATATGATCTGGTTTCCATAGAAGGGTGGAAGGCCTTAGTATTGTTAAGTTCCCACATCTTTTCTGCAGAAAGAGGTGGTTGAGAGGCTGGGGTTGGTTTCTTCATTGCTGATAGCTGGGCCTGGATGAGAAAGCAGAAGTATGGTTTCGAAAGACGAGTTTGATTTATTGCGTTGTGGTGCAGGAGGGAGGTAATAGATATCCATGAGGAACCTGCTTCAATTATTACCTTTTTTTGTCTATGTAACAGTTTATTTACTAATGAATAATTGCATAAATATGGGGGTAAGAGATGTTCTGAAAATGCCACTGGAATTTCCAATTCCTCTATGATTTTTCTTGGTGGTTATTCACATATCCAGTAAGTTTTCTGAGCATCAGCAGGCTAATCCTACCGGAGATCAAGTACCTCTGTGAAGTGCTGTATAGTCAGAGAATGAATTTGTTTCTGAGATATTTGGGCTGTTCAGAATTGCCAACCGTATACTCAAAGAGGAATATTTGGTCATAGGTCTGGTATGGGCAGATCCACAAGCTGTTTGTAGCCCTAGAGTTTGGGACTGATTAGGTTCAAACACTAGGAACTTTAAATCTAAATTTGATTCCTACATAGAAATTAGACATCTTTAGAAGTTGGAATGCATTCTTGTGACAACTTTCATCTTATTTTAGATGAACATCTCATGAGGTCGCTCCTCTTTCTGTTTTGAAGCTTGTACTGCTGCAACATCATAATTAAATGGGATGCATTTTCTAACTTTAACATGTATTGTTTGATGGGGTTTTTCTGAGACATCAGAAACTGGAATAGCTTAACTTAGAATGGTAAGAGAAAAACAGATTGCTACTCATTGAAAAATAGAAGGAATTGAACCAATATTTATTCCATTTTTATAGCTGGTAGTTTGTTTCAGGTCCATGTCTGTGAGCAATCAGCTGTATCTATCTGTCTTCAAGTTCAGGAAAGCTGCTGATGTGATCTCCAGTTAATCACTGTGATCATTTGAGACTTGATAGCTGCTGAAATAACGAGAACATATCCTCTTTGTTTTAACATTTGTAGTGATGGGGTTTTAGCATATATCAAGTATTGCACAAGATACTAAAATCTCATAACTCTTTAAAGGAAACCTCTCTACTTGGTTGATCACTTGGCTTGGATGGATAATGCAAGATAATTTGAAATTTATCTCTTTTTCTATCAAAAATGATTATTTGAAAATTGGTCTCTTCTAGCCTCTAGTGTCTGAACAGTTCCGATGCTTGAGGTATCTTCTTTGGTCATCAGAAGAGCACCTTCTTCAGTAACTTCTAGAAAACCAAGAAACAGTTGTGCCAAATACTGTTGAAGTACAGAAGTGTCTTTGCTGTAGCTATCCTGCTTGGAGATAAAATTGCTACCCTAGGTAGCACATACTGATGTTAACTGTGGAGTGAAAGGAAGGGGAAAAGGGGAAAACCTGTGCTATGGTCTGAAAATCTACCAAGTCTCACCTCTTTTCCCATTTTTGAGATTCTTTGCTAGTAGTTAGACCCCATGTACCTGAAAAGGAGTAGATAAGAATCTAAACTCTTGGCAGTCCTTGGTTCAGACTTTGAAGAAAGCTTTGAATTCTTTTGCTGGAGGTTCAGCATCTTGCATTTCTCAGGTGCCTAAGAGGTAAGGAGCCAAAAGCTGTTTTGGAGCCTTGGTGTCTTATTTTAGTATACTAGCTTGGTCAGCACCCCTGCTATCTGATAGCCTTAATCCATCATGGAAACCTACCTGCTTCTTGGCTTTCAGCTATGCTGTCTTGTCATGAACGATTATTTCTACTTGCCTGTGCCTTTGAAGGTGGTGGCTTATGCTTCTTGCACCCTGTATGTTTTATTAACTAAAACTACTAGCTGGTTTGGCTGATTATACTGAATTGTGTGATATACTTGTGCTTCAACTGTTGCTGTCCCAATAGGATATGGATGGCCTTTCATGCAATGATTGTCAGAAAATGGATCGTGTGTATTTGAATCTGACTATATAGCCATTATTCTCCAGTTTCAAAATATTGGTAGCGTATTATACAAGTCTTTAAAAAAAGATACCTATTTCAGGAGCAAGCTGTTTCCTGAGCTCTGGAACTGACATTTTTTTTTCCCCTGTGTTTCTCAAGTTGCAATTTTGGTGTCTGAGACCAGTACAAGCTCACACCAAAAGTTTTTCTTTAGAAGTGCCTTCATGACACAACCTAAACAGGCTTCCAGAGAGTTTCATTCCCTCCACTCTACCTACTGCTTTGTCTTATTTGGGGAAGCTGCTGATGGTTCAGAGACTTTGGGGCGAGGGGGGAGAGAGGTAGCACAGGAAGGCAGACATGCAGAAACTGGGCTTAAATGATCACACTGCCTGGGGAAAAAAACAATCTCATTTAGGCTCTTGGACAGTTGTTCATTCAGTACCTACATACTAGCTTATCTTCAGATCTGTCAGCCTGCATGTTACAGTACACCTAACTTACTAATTGCTGTATTGATTGATTTCTAACACCTAAGATAGCTGAAGCAGCTTGATTAGCAAGGAAATGGGTTGTTGAATTTGAGACTTGCTGAAGCACTAAGCATTGATATGTCATCACCTATAGATGACTACATTTCTCTAAGGGGAAATCAGTAGTGATATAAGGTGCATTATGTGTTAGTGACAGTTGCCCAATTAGGTTTGGCTTTGTCAAAAGGATACCTTGTTTGGAGAAATCCGCACAATTAGGATTTTTTCAGAAAGACATTATTTTATTTTTTTTACATAACAGATGATTCTGTAACATTTTTGCAAGCATTTCTTTTTCAGGTCTAACACAAATAAAATTTTAAACAGTTTTAAACTTCATGGCATTGAGTTTGGACTATTCTGCAAAGCTGTAGTGGTTAAGAAGAGGTCTCTGAACTACAGAATAAAGGCATTTTGTGGGAGGCCTGTTAGTTTCATCTGAACTTTTGTGTCTTCCCCATTTATTTCCTTTTCAGGGTTTTCTTTATTCTTGATTTTTCTTGTTCCAGCCTTACAAATGCTCTCACAGAATAAAAAGTACCTGTGTTTTACAAGGGGAATTCTTTCTTTAAAGAGCTGACACAGATGAGTGAGCATCACCCAGATTTGTCTTCTGCTTTCATGTACTTTTCTGATGGGTCACTGGAGCCTGACCTCACTTATCTTGGCCACTCATGCTTTTAAAAAAACTAAACGGAGGACTCTGAGGCAGTAGCGCATTCTCCAGGGAACTGGTATGACTTGGAGGATGAAATGAGACTTGGGTATGAGGCTGTGGCTTTCTTTAAACACCACATCTAAGCATAAAATAATTCTAGCAGTCAGGGTTTAATAACAATTCACTTAAGAGAAAAGTAAAGAATAAAAAACCTCTAGAGGCTTTGTTTAAGCAGATTAATTGAACATTTTGTAGACATTTTGCCCTTTTTCAAGTGCTGGCTGTTAATTCTGGCATAACTCCTTTATGTAGTAACCCCCCAAGCCAGACCTGTATTTGAGGCTAGTTGTGAATCTGCCTCAGACTATGGTGAGAAAACATTCCCGCTTATACTGACTTGCATATTCAAGGTAATGGTCTTGACCGTTGTGTTTGATATGCCAGGCAGGGCAACACGACATAAAACAACAAAATGTGAGGTTCACTATGATGGAGATTCATGATGAAAACTCAGAATATTTTTATTAAATTGTGGTTTTGTGCATAATACAACACAATGCAAAATGATTAGTGGGACAGTGCAGCATATTAAGAAAATTTATAGCTTTTTTCCCCAATCTTCCAGAGATTTCTGCACGACTGGAACACAGCATTTCTGAACTGATGTCATGAGGCCAGATGCTGTCAGAAAGTTGCTGATGTGGAGCAGTCTCTCCTGGCTTAGTGAAGTTTTTGTTCTTACTGCCTGAGGACGTCTGACTGATGCTGAAAGACTCCTATATAGAGTTTTATAATTGTTACCCCTTAGAAGCTGGTGACCTATATCGTGTCAAGATATACACACACACTGCTTTTTTTTTTTCTTATGAGCCTCTAGGGGAGTGGGTTATCATGAATAATAATAATAAATGTAATATTCCAACCAAGAACTGCTTGTTGGTCAGTATTTAACTATCTCTTCTTGATAGTCTCCTTATAATATTACTTTAGAGGATTTTCTTAAATAGTTGTGAAGTAGAAGTGGAAAAGGAGAGGGTAATTTTCCTTTAACAATGATGTTGTGCAAGCTGAGCTACTTCAGAAAATCTATGTGCTTATTTCTGAGAAGCAGCTGGTAAAATTCCAGGCTAAGCAAGTGAATAGAGAGCAGACATCACTGCTGGTGTATTTATTGCAAAGTTGTTTCTCTGGACTGGTGTGGTCTTTAACTTCTGAACATCTCTGGCCCTGTAATGTTGTTGTCTTGTCTCTGGTGCCAGCTTCAAAACTGTAACTGCCCAGTTTGTCCACCTAAGTCTCCCACCTAGTAATTTTGCTTCACTTAATTGGTAGAACAGAGTAAAAGTTCTCTATATTTGACTCCTATTTACTTTAATTATAGTAAATTTTGTCAGAAATAAAATACCGCTGTGCTTCATATGTTATAAAGCTCATCACAGTGAGCTTCATGTTCTTCTACAGATATAAGTCATTGTTCTCCGTATCAGCTGTGAAGTTGAAGTCTTTGGAAGTCTGCACCTGTGTTAGTGCTGGAACTAGGAACCAAGATGTTGCCTTGAGAATGGGCAGTGCAATGTGGTTTTCATCTGCAAGATGTGACTGTTTAGAGCATCTGTGAAAGTTGTTATGGAGATTCAGTTATGAACCATGATCTTTTTGAGCCCAAATCTATATACTTTTAACCAAGCAGTGCTGTTCTTGAAGTTTACCTTTTCTGTGTTTATCTTCTTTGTGCCTTAAGCCCTTGGCGTTTGACACAGGGATTTCTTTAGCTCTTTAGGGAGTCCTTAACCGTCAAGTCAGCAGTATTGTAGGAGACACTGTGGACACGGGTTTGACAGCCTTTGTAAAGGACGGGGGTTGCTGTCTTAATTTCAGTTCCTTAAGGTTTCCTTGCTCACAGCTACAGTCAGTTTATTGCTCTACTTGTGCATGCTATGTACTTTTAATGGTCAATTCAGAAATAAATGCCATTTGCATCATTGTTCTGGGGTATTTTTGTATTGTCTCTGTGCCTGTGCCAGGTTGTCTTCAGAAGTGCTAGCATAGCAGGCCAGGTAGGCACTGCTTCTCCAGAATACCATTACCCTGAGTTACTCTTTCATGTAGTAACTGGAGGGATAATATTCCCAAGTTCCACCTGCAAAATATGAGTGCGTAGCAGGTATAAGCATGCCTCTTACGATCCACTAAATGTGAAGAGCTCCAAGCAGGCTGTTTGTCTTGTAGCCTTCCACTTTGACACAGCTATTACTGCTACTGGCTTTGGCTAGTTATATCATTTTGTAATGCTGTTGTGGCTGGCTGGCTTGCCTCCATAACCAAAATGAAGGTAAATTACAGCATTCAGCACAGAAATGGATCAGAAGTTAACAATGCTTGTGTTTATAATGCAGTTTGAAATTTATATTTGAGTTGTCGTGGTAATAGTGTGTCTTATTGTTCTAGCTTGTTCATGCTTATCCTGTGATCTAGGGATTCAGTAACACCAGTGTTTGGTACTGTACTAGAAGAAAAATGAGGCAGAAGGCTTTTAAAATGGAAAATATTTAATCATTAACTATTGGAGTGGAGGTGGATTGTGGGTCTAGTGGGAACTTTGTTGGTTCTTTTGCACATCGTTACAGTGGTCATGGGTACAGCTTCTTGGAGAGATAGCAATTTTAAATTTTTTTTTTTTTTTTTCCATGGTAAGCTAGGAATAGCTGTGTCCTTGAAGCACATTTTGACTCTGTATGTCTGTGGAAAAGATCTCCCTAAAGTTTTTAGATCTTTGATTCAGCAACAAGAAAATATAGCTGCAGAAGAGGAACCCCTTAAGTTTGAGTTTATTAAATCTGTAACACTGGAGTGATGGAGAGGCAGACCGAACAAACATGCAAGGGAATTAGCTATCACGAGGCCCTGGCAGCAGCACACAGCTTTCTTGGTGTCCTTCAGCTGTGCTTTGTGGACAGATGAGAGGGGCACGGCTTTTAGGTATGGATGGAAAAGAAATGTCTCACTTCTTGTTTTAAACTATTTCCCCATGACTATTGAATCAAGTGCTGTTTAGCCTTGAGTCACTGAGCCTTATTCACTGTGGAATTTACTGAGGCAAACAGCTACAACATGCTGCTGCTATTTATAACGTTATCTCATTGTCTGTGGGTTACATGAAGATGTGTGGTATGAGGATTTGAAGGACATGGGTGCAGGGGGACCCTTCAGAGTGTGCAGCGTTTCAAAACTTTGTGTGTATTGCTCTGGTAGAACAGTAGGTGCAGTTCCCCTTGCAGATTGCTGCCTAATGTCCAGGACTGATGGGTAGGCAATGAAGAAGTGACTTTGATGATCTTTAAGTAATTTTGTCAAGGCTGACATACTAAATCTTGAGGTAAAAAGACTGTTTACTCTCTGTAAAGCTCAAAATTGGGGAGGAAAGGTAAGGGGGTATCCAGAAACAATGCTGGACTGTGACCTTTGGAAGTAGACCTTCACCAGACATTTCTTCATAAATATTTTTCAGTAAATTGTAAGGTGAAGGGGCTCAGATATTTATCCAGCTTGTGGTACTAAGCTGAGGGCTTCCACAGGGCATGGAAGAGGGTCCTCAAAATTTGCTAGTCTTTTTTTCTTTGAAACCACCTTTGGGAGTATTATGATGGACTTCCATCATCTGAATATGTTCCCAGAAACCCACGATGGAGTGGTGTTGGAAATAGGTTCTAATGTGGGTAAGTATCTGACTTGTCCTGAGAAAATGTGTGGAGTTTTCCTACTTGCTTTAAGGCTTTTTCTTTAATTTAGATAAGAGCGCCTTTCTAGCTTCTTCCTCTGCTCTGGCTGACGTAATTCAAGCCAGAAATGTATATCCACATGTGTGTCCAGAACTTCAGGCTTTGCTCTGTTCAGGATGCATCAGATTTGCTGTATTTCATCAGAGCCTGTGGGCAGTAAAAAAAAAGTGGTGAGTTCAGTGGTTTTGGGAAGCATCCTACATGTTGGCTGCGACTTCTCCAAGCCTGCTGGAGATCCTGGACAAATGCATCTTCGTTCTACTTGGACAGGCTTTCTAGGGTAGGGGGAGATGCTCTGAGAAACATGGCATGTATCTGCGGTGCTGTTCAAGCATCAAAATAGTCTGTCTTGGGGGCTTTCTTCCTGAAACGTCCTACTGGAGATCTTCTTGGGAGCTGCTTCTTTTCAAACACCCTGAACTTTACACAAGGAGCCATTAGTTAAAACTGTCATATCAGCTCCCCTTTTGACCTGGAAAAGTCAAGTTCTCAAAAACATGTGTTACATGTAATTGTAAATACGTCCATGGCCAGCATATCCCATCACTTGATACAGCTGTCACTGAAACCTTCTGTAAAAGCAGATGTAAATTTGCTACCTACAAGATGCCTTCAATACAGATGCAAACAAAGCTTATTTCTGGATCTCAGTCTTTTGAATTGGCTCCAGAATACTAGAAGTGTCTGGGAATGGGGAATTTCCAACTAAGTAAGTTTCACTGGAGAAAGAAACAGAAGAAATACCTGAAGAAACCAGTCTGCCATATGCTAGCAAGCATGACAATCAATTTTCAGTGTGATCGTGTTTTCCAAATATTAGGAAAAAAAAAAAAGAAAAAAAATCAGAATGTGAGAGGCCTTGTGGAAGCCAGCTTCAAGAATAGGGAAATGCCTTTCAAAAAACTCTTCTATTGGAAAGCAATGGAATAATATATAGTTTTGTTTGGCTGTGTTCCTAGAAAATGCAGGTTTTGTTGGCGAAGACATAGCAGGGATGACCTTAGCAGTGGTTTTAAATATGCTATGAAGATTTAACCCACTGCATTCTTCAGAAGAAAGCATGTGTGCGCGCATGCATGTATGTACTGATGCGCATGTATGTGCACACACAGCTATGCGTATAAGCCCTCTGATACCGTCAGAGGGCAGAAGCGTAGTTTGAGGATAAACCCGAAGAACAGGAAAACTTGGATTTTTCAGAAAACTGTTCTCCTTCAGTAAGGCTGCAAATGCAAGATACCTGGTATGGGAACTCAAGGGCCAGGAGAGGCCTTAAACTTGCATTCCATCACACTTTGGGGGTATGCATGCTGGTAACTGGCTGAAATTTGCAGAGCAGCTGGAGTGGGAGGTATTTCAAAGAAATAAAATTAATCTAATAATTTTTTTCTGTCTCTTCATAATTTTAATGTTTTTCTATTTAGAAGATATGAACTCTGAATGCCTTTTCTCGAATCTTTCTTCTAGCTAGGTGGTAGGCATCCAGATAGCATTTGATGACTTCTCAGGGCCACAAAGCTTCCCTTTTCTTCTGTTACTGGTTGTAGAAGAGAGTGACTGTATCTAACAGCTCAAACAACCCAAAACAAATCATGCTGTAAAGTGAAGAGACTTTAACTCTGACTTCAGACATTGTAAAATTTTGCATCTTAATAATCTGAGAGAGGGGAAGAGGAAAGTAACTTGTGTTTTGTTACATACTGGCATGTGAAGCCTATGTAAGTGGGGGGGAAAGGACATCTAAAAGAAATGCACAGAACTGTTCCTGATACTGGAGATAATTTTGTGAAGGGGGTTGGGCAGAGGTGAGAGTAGCTAATTGCATTGGCCTTTGCAGCCACAAATGACAAATGTCTTTCAGAGAGGCTGTCTTTTCACCTGAATGCTTGCAGGAAAGTGATCTGTTGGGACAGCAATCTTGTTGGAGTTGACATCTGAGCAAAAATCATTTTACTCTTAAAAAGTGTGCTAAGTGTTTGGGATTTCCTCTTTTGCAGCAAAGAGTCGAGTTAATGCCTTGGCTTTCTCACTTTATTTTTGTTTTTGCAAGCGAAATGTGAAAGCGTTCACTAGACTCTTCTTGTTACCAATTTTTAAGGAAGAGGAGGTAGGAAATCTTTTAATGGCAGCTGGATTCCAGGCACAGGTAGATTGTGAGGATGATGTTTGTGTGGGTTGAAGTTGCAGTTTATTTTTCTCTTTTTGATGTGTCTTCTCTTATCGATCTGCTCTCAGCTCCCTGGAAACTGAGGAATTAGAACAGCAGTCATAGAAGTAAGAGAGGAGCAGGTTTTAGGAAAAGGAAAAGCTTATTAGGGTTTGGGAGTGTTACCTAACTGTATACCTGAAATAAATACAGCACTTGCTGCTGCATTTCTTCATCTCTGAGATCATCATGGTAAAACTCCTTACCTCGAGCTTTACAGCCAGCTGATTGCAGGGTTGTGGGTTGCCTCCCAGCCGTGCAAGAGCCTGCCTCTGTCTGCTGTGTCCTTGAATTCTCCTTGCTGTCTGAATATACTAGCAACACTTTACTGAAAGATCCAGGCTTGTTGCACTTGAACCGTGAAAATGCGTGTTTGGTGGAGACATTTAATGCTGTGCTGTATTGGTTATTTGAATACGTATTTTTTTTTTAGTAACTCTGAATGTTGTTCTTTTTATATGCCACACGAAGCTGTTTCAGAAAAGACAAGAACTCTGCTTGGAAGTATAATAGTAGACTTGGGAGGATGCTATGGCTTTGTAATGCATAAGTGCTTTGTATTGATGTCCTGAATGTTCAAGGTGTGTGTGTATGGGGAGTCTGTGAATAATTAACAAAATCTGTGTGTTTCATTTTCTTTTGATTGACTAAACATGAGGATTCAAAGTGGGTTCAGCATTCTGTCTGCTTGCTTTATGTTGGTTTATCGCTTTGATTATTAATCTTACTAAGCTGAATTTTATGCAAGTTGTCTCTCGCATCCCCATGAAAGAACAAAATGTTGCTATAATAGCTACCCAACTGTGGAAATTAAGATCAAGAAATGATATCAACTTTCTTGCATGTTATTTTCACAGTTTTGGCTGATGTTTTATCAAGGACAGCACACTCAAATGATTGAGCAAGACCCCTAGAAACTGACAGTACATGTGGAAGATGGATACCAAATAAGTCCCTCCTGGTTTATTTACAGCCGGTTTTTTTTTTTTTTTTTTTTTTTTCTTTCCCCCGGACTGTTTTTTTGTATTGAATTGCTGTGTGTTTCATCTTGGGCATTGTGTTGCATGTAGGGTTGTAGTGAAGTGTGGAAATGCAGAGCTGTGGGTGTACCTGAGCTCTGATTAGGAGCTAGCTTTGATGCACAGTCCTTTACTTTGTACCTGAAGCAGACACAGCTGGTGGAAGGGTTGGAAAAGTGAAATCATGTGAAAGCAAGGCTGCTAGGAAAAGATGGTATTTTTTTAATCAGACCAGTTGTGTGCAGTTCTGGTGTTGCTCTTCTTCCCCACCTGCCTATCCTGCTTCAAAAGGCTTCTAGGAAAGCTGGAAAAAGGTGCAAACTAGCGTGGTAAAGATGAACAAAGGTGTAGCATGGCTTCTGTGTGATTGTGGTCATTAGCACTATTCAACCTTGAATAAGAGATCTGATAGAGGTCTATGTGACTAAAAAGATGAAAGGTTTACTCTTTCTTCTGAAACAAGAACTTGAGGACATCAAATGGAAGTAGCAGATGCCAGATGCAAAGCAAAAGGAGGAGTAACTAACTTCTTGTCATAGGTGTAGAGGATGCTAGGAGTTTGTGAGCTCAAAAAGGGATTCAACAAATTCCATAGGAGACAAATATATTTAAGCTCTGAACACAACGTCAGGAAGCCCCTTAACCACAAATAGCTACTTCTGGAGAGGTTATTTAGAGGAAGCTTCATTTACACAGTTGTCTTGTCTTTGCGTTCTTCCCTGGATAACCGCTTTTGGATGGTGTTGGGGATAAGCTACTGGGCTAAGCTACCTTTTTGCCTAACTTGGTATGGCAGTTCTTGTAATACAGCTGGCAAAACGGGCATAACTTTTACGAGCAAAAGTGCTTCAGTGAAGTTCTTTTCTTAGGACATTATAATAGATCTTTAAACTTATCCACTCTGGATTTTTCAGTTAGACACACTGTTGAACAGAATTGCCTTGTTGCAGTGGAAGAGCAGGATTTGGTTATCCTTTGAGTTTCTCTCTGAAGCCAGCGTTTTCCTGGCTTTCTCAAGTCAAAGCATAATACTTGTAAGAAATCTTTATTAATTATTGTAGAACGACTTGTAGCAATCTTTGTCAAGCATTTAGTCCAATGTTTTGGTTACTTTATTAGTGTGCCTATCGGTGTATATGAGGATGTATTAACTGTAAAATTTGTTTGTTATTATGGTGTCCTGGCAATGCAAACCTCTTGTTGTGGGTTAACCCCAGTTGGCAACTAAACACCACGCAGCTGTTCACCCCCCCCCCCCCCCCCCTCAGTGGGATGGGGAAGAAAATCAGGAAAAGAAGTAAAACTCGTGGGTTGAGATAAGAACAGTTTAATGGAACAGAAAAGAAGAAGCTAATAATGATAACACTATTAAAATGATGACAGTAATAATAAAAGGATTGGAATGTACAAATTATGCGCAGTGCATTGCTCACCACTGGCCGACCGACACCCAGTTAGTCCCTGAGCTGCAATCCCCCTGCCCCCACTCCCCCCAGTTTATATACTGGGCGTGATGTCACATGGTCTGGAATACCCCGTTGGCCACTTTGGGTCAGCTCTCCTGGCTGTGTCCCCTCCCAACTTGTGCCCCTCCAGCCTTCTTGCTGGCTGGGCATCAGAAGCTGAAAAATCCTTGACTTTAGACTAAACATTACTTAGCAACAACTGAAAACATCAGTGTTATCAACATTCTTCTCATACCTAACTCAAAACCATAGCACTGTACCAGCTACTAGAAAGACAACTCCATCCCAGCTGAAACCAGGACACCTCTGAAGATGCCCCCTTTTGCACATTTTAATTTATATGCAGTCTTTCACACCTCAGAAAGGGGTTTAACTGCATCTGTTTTGAAAAACAAAAAAAAAATTGCGTAGTCAGATTATTAATGAAAAGGGTGGGACTGTTACACCCCCTCTGCTTGCTTTAATTTAAAGAGGAGTATGGTGGGGCAGGTGTCAGTTCCTGCTTCTGTGAATGATGCATTAATTTTACCCTGTCTTTTGGCAAAGCAGCCAAGTAGCATAAAGACATAGGATTTGTCTGCAAATACAGTGAGGTTTACTCTGGGATGGTTTGTGGTCTGCATTTAGTGTGCCTTCTGCAATCAGAAACAAGAAATCACATCTTTAAAAAGGTATATGAAATACTGTAGAAACTATCTGATAAAGGTCACTTGACATGGCACGCTTTCCTACCTTATGGACATACGAAATTTGGCAGTCATTGTAAGCTGTGTTGTGGGGTTTTTTGTTTGTTTGTTTTCTTCTAGCCAGAGCTGAAATTTCTTTGATAAAATTTTATTTTACCAAGTGATCTTTGTACTGGCAACTAACACAGGCAAACAGGATGCTCCTCTGTTAACACCAATCCATTTGTGTTTCACCTCAGAAGATGTACTTCAAAATCCAGTTGTGAATTAGCAGGTGAAAATGACTGCAGGGCTGTGCTGGAAGTATGATACTGGGACAAGGATGATGGTCCGCTGTGAGGAGTGGTAGTGAACAGTGCGTATGCAGCACTTTTTACTCCCTTGGTTTCGGATTGACCCAGATTATGCGTGAAGAAAAGAACAAGGACACTGTAATGAACCCTTATCCATGCTTTACGACAGCTATTTCTTGAGAGGATTATATGTCTTTGTGTCATCTGTACTGAAAACATATGTCCAAGTGTTTTGTTGTTTCCTGATCTTTGTAAATACTGTTCAGAAATCAAATGCACCTGTTTCCTCAAATAAATCCCAGTATTTTAGGAGCTGTTTCATAAGTGCTATTGGAAGTTCTTTGCTTCTGGAGAACGGTGAATTATTTTATTACAACATCTGGTAAGTGAGACATTGTCCATCACTTGAAGTAGTACAGTTGGCCCAACTGGCTCTCCAGCTCCTTTCCATCCCCATAGCAGGTCTCGCTAGCCAGCTGTTCTGCGTGTCGTCTTAGTGAGATGTTAAACAGTGAAGGGCCGCTGGTAGTCTTTGGTCTGCTTACGTACATCTGATAATACAAAAGCTCTCTCTTAATACGCTGGCCAAAATGTAGGTGAGATGGCATGCCTGGCTTTAAATATTCAAAGTATGTCCAAGTTTGTCCCAAACAGCTGTTATGGCTCTTTATTTTAATGATGTAAGCCTGGGTGCTTCTGGCTTGTCTCATCATCCACTTGTTAAAAAGCTGACTGCAATCAGGGTAGCAGCGGCTGGCTTCTTTCTTGATGCTGACTTACATGAATTAGGTAGTTATAATTCAGCAGCGCTCGCACAAATAGATTAATGCATGCTCATGTCTCCTGCCCAAGCCCTTTGCAGCTGTCTGTCAGGTGGGAAGCTGCACTTGGTGAGGATGGTCTCTAGGGCTGCAGTGCACCTGCATGTCGATTGGGATCTTGCCTTAACTGTTTAAAAGCTTGTTAAAGTTGCATCTCCCATTCCTAGTTCTTTCCTTACCCCCCTCTGGCTAGCTGTCTAGGCTTTTGTGAACAAACCAGAATTGATCATGCCAATTAGCTAAGCCCAGGGGAGATTTTGAAATGTTAATGTATATGTTTTTTTCTTTGCTATTAGATGGCTCTTTGCTACTGCTAATGATTTGTGCTTCCTTGCTTTGATGCATTTGTTGTTCTTCCCTTTACCAGTTCTCAGTAGACTGTTACTTAGGTAACATAGTAGACCTCAGTGTTTGTTTAGCTTTAAATTTCTAACTCAGTATTAAACTGGTGATATTTCCAGCCGCTGTTAAAGTTCTGCTTGCCTTTTTCCACCTGAATTGTATGCAGCTACACAAAAGATGAATTAAATGTCACTTGCTATGCTTCCAGAAGTTGAATGGTCCAAATAAAGACTTTGTATACTCAGAAATAAGTCAAACTCCAAGCTGCTACAGGCTTTTAAAGCAGTCAGGTTGTTTGAGCTGCTTCTTGGTTATAACTTCCTTACCTTGAAACAAATCCAATAAAAAAGAAAAAGTGTAGATTTGGTTAAGAGACAATGGGAAACTGTGGTCTGAACTTAAAGCTATGACTGTTACACATGTCTTACCAAATGCAATGCATGCTACAGCACGTAGCGTACCTTCTCTTGAAAAATATTTGTCTTTTTCCTACAGAAGAAGCATTTGATGTCCTTTTCTGACTGATTTGCTCTTTCTTGACCAAAGTTCAGCAATAACCTTGGTTCTGAAGAAGTGGAAACTCAACAGAAAGTTGTGGCTTGATAATCGAGAATCTCAACTGATGTGGTGGTTTTGTAGTATTGACTCAATATGGCAGTTCTAATCAAAATAAACACATCTTACCCTGTGAACTGGATGGTCGCCATGGAAAAGAGGGTAGAAGAAATCAAAGCTTTGGTATTTTAGTCTGTAGGATGCAATTGTACAGTACCTAAACAGTGATGTTATGTGTTCAGTTTCCTCTCCTGAGTATCACAAGTAAGCACATCTTCTCTTAGGCTAATCTAAATTTTCCTCTAAGACTATTAAGTATTAAAGCTCTTACCCATTTCTGGTGTTGGTAGAAGTCCCCACATGCTGCATATTTAAGCATGTAGAGGTATCTCACACCAATACCCTTCTTAGATTATTTTTGGTTGTTTTAGAAAAATACCAAACCAGCTTGGTATATTCCCAGTTCACACCTATACCACCACGGTGTTCTGTTAGCTACTTTGCTGAACTATTACATGTATTTGTAATGTGAGTTTTTAACTGGTGAACTTTTCTTTTATCACTTAGGTCATGGCTTCGGTAGGTGGCTTGTCTAACTTAAATTTTCAAGGCACCCCCAGTCTTGTACTCTTTGCTTCACCCAAACACACAAGTACTGCATGTGGTGCAGCTGACAGGTTGGCTAGGAAAAGACCCTGCCCGTGTTGCCCCATGATTCATTCCAGAGTGATGCTGGATTCTGGAGGAAAGGTCTCTCCATGCATGCACACGCATGCCTCCTGCTGTCTTCTCAGTATTAGGCAGAATTCTTGTGTGCCAGCCCTAATGTGGGGATTAGAAGAGCAGCAATGTTTAGTAAAACTATCACAGGTTTGTATCAACGTGTTAAAGGCCAAACCAACAGCAGGGGAGGAGGTGGTGGTGACCTTTATGTTCCTAGGAGGACCTAGCCTTTACTTTGTTCCTTCTAAGTGGTTTTTTTTTTCTCTTTCGCACTCCCTCTCACTTCACTCCAGATGCATTCTAATTCTTTCTTCTATTTTGACTCCTAACCTGGGTTATCCTACTGTTCAAACACATACACAAATACCAAATTCGGTGTTTGTGTATGGTGTGCAGTCCTGTGTTGCCACAGCATTAGGACTATAAAAAGTACTCTGAAAGCATCAGAAGCATCCTCCATAATATATTTAATTAAACCCATAGTTTCCAGTATGCCTTGAACACGTATATTGTTCCAACTCATGACATAGTGATAATAAGATGACAGCTTTAAAACGTAGGGCTTTGGCTAAGGCTTTTCCTTCCCATCTTCCTTATTGGTTTTAGGGGCTCTAGATGTTACAGCCTTCATATGGCACACAAATTCTTGGCAGAGTTTCCTCTGCTTGCAGTCCAGACCTTTACTGCTGCTCCTCTCACACATTAAAATGTTGGGGGGTTTGTATTCAGTTTCTGTAGCCTTGTTGTCCCTTGTTAACCACAAGGGATAAATGGTTCTTGTTTTACAAATTCACAAGACTCTTAACATAATTCTTGCGTTAATACTGCTTGGTCATGTATCTTTTCTCCTTTCATGATCACTGGAGATATCTTCCTTACCGTAGTGAGGCCCTCAGCTCAACTCTGCTTATTTTTCCCCTACTACCTCACCTTCATGCAAATGGGATACCAATTTTCTTCCCTAAAAAGTAGAGACCTCCTCATTGGTTGAAGATGCAGAAGTTAACTCCAGAAGAGCCTCAGTTTTGCTAGTAGAAATGTGGAGCGTTTTTTCTGCTGTAGGGTGCAGGTGGAGGTCACAAGGTGGCCATGAGATGAAAGTGCCTGTCTTCTGTGTTAACAAATCTAATTGGCAGTCTGCTCTTCAGTCGCTATATCACAGGCACCGGCAGAGTTGGGTGCAGTTTCTTCTGCCCCCGAAGCTTCCAGCCCTCGGGACTGGCACCATGTGCCTTGCTGGCTCTGCGTGTTGGGTGTGTGCAGGCTGGAAATACCTCCAGCAGCACAGTTCATCATGGAGGGGTAACAAAAGTGGGGGGGGGGGGAAGCCCAACAAAAGGATTCCTTTGGGATTGGCAACTGTCAAGCAACTTGGAGAAGAGTACCCGGGTTTGGGACCAATAAGCGTGGAATTGATAACTTTTCTTAAGCACTGAGGCCCTCTCGGTTTCACCTCCCTCCTCTAGGCCGCAGGTTTGTCATCAAACGCATTGCTACTAAAACTTGCTTTATGCAAAAACGAAAGCGAGATCAGAGGCTAGATTTCCTCTCTTTGCTGGCTTCCACCAATGACTTTGCAGCTTGTAAAAATCTTTATTGCCCTCAATGGTAGTTGAGTGGCCCCCAATGTGGTGTTGGCAGCGACTTGCCAATGAAATAAGCCCGTGCCACTCATACCTACTGAAACACTACTGAGACCCCACTTCGAAGCACAGCTTTGTAATCCTGCCGAGGAGGCGGCTTTGCCTACTTCTGAACTATGGATTGACCTGCTGCTCTCAATTTTAGATGGAAGTCGAGGGATTTTTCTGAGATGCCCCTCACCATTGGGTAGCACCAGGCTAAGGGAGAGACACACTCCTCGTTCCTCTTGGTAGGACTTGAGCTAGAATTTCAATTAATAAAACAGATTACTCCTAATCAAACCAGTTTTGTAACAGAAAAGGAACTTGGAAAAGGAGATTCCAGATGGAGAGGGGTGTGATGTGCTGAGCTGGATCAGAGCTCTTCTCTGCAGCAGTGGGTTTATATGCATCCAGGGATTCGCTCTCAATGCTGTGGTGCAGCTCTGGGCAGAGTCAGGGCTGTAATTTTAGGCTTTGAAAGACGAACTTAGCCAGGATTACCATAGGTACTGTTTTAAGACTGAGTACTATAAACATAGGCTTAAGGATAATAATGTATTTCATAATCATTCATCTAGATAATTACTTTAAAATATATGGGGGGTTTATTTCTGTAAATTTAAGCAATTAGATTGTGACTTTCTGCACAGCCTTGCAAATAGGCTGGTGAAGCTTGTCCAGTTCTACGCACACTTATCAATACCACGTGTTATTTCAGTGCCACGCTGAAGTCTTCTGTCCTGGAGATCTGCAGGCGATAAGAATTCAGCCTTGCCAGGAGCACGCTGAAGTACTCTGCCTTCAGCTCTGGCTAACACTGCCTGCAGACAAAGCACCTTAACATTTGCCCTTACAAGAAACACTTCCATGCAAGGGGTTTTTATTTCTTTCAAGTATTGTGCTGGCTTTTTTCTTTATGATATAAATAAACGTTCTTAATCATTAGACTGATTATGACTTAAAACCTTCAGCTTAGATTTCTGAGCTGCAAGTTTTGATCCTAAATGAACCAATTTTTCTTCCCCCATGGTATTCCCATGTTTGGATAAGACACTTTGAAGTCAAGCAAATGCAATTTAACTTTGAAAATAGCAATGATATACTGTTCATGACTATAGTGGTACTCCAGATCCTCTTTTGATTAGGAGAATAACATTTTTAAAGGTGATTTGCTGCTTTTCTTTCTGCAGGTATTACAGTATGTAGAGAAGCTACCATGGAGGGGAGCTGGGGGAAAGAGTATATAGTTTTCCTTTCTGCTTTAAGTATCTTTGACACCTCTCAAATGATACCTTTTTTCTTTTTTCTTCTGTTTCATTACATTGAGATAAGTCATGGAGCATGAGGCCCCCCCCCCCCCTTTTTTTTTTTTAAAACCCTAACATAAAGGCAGTTTCTTCTCAGCAGAACAAAACTAGAGTATCAAGCCTATGTTCGCAGACCATTGCATCTATTAGGTTTCTTTGACATAACTAAAAAGCCAGTGAGTAATCTATCCAACCTCCAGGAATGTTTGTTGGTTTTGGTTTTGGGTTTTTTTTGTTTGTTTGTTTCATTTTGAGATTTTGCATGTGACATTTACCATGATGGAAGATGCTCCTTGCAGCTTCATAGAATAATGTAGGTGACGAGCCCTGTGGCGGTCTTTGGTCCAAGGCCATGCTCAGAGCAGGTACAACTAGATCAGGTAGGCAAGGACCTCATCTAATAGAGTCTTGATTATCTCCAGGAATGGAGATGCCACCACCTCTTTTGACTCACACTCGGTGCTTGACTGTCATTGTGGTGAAAACATTTTCTCTAGTTGGGTTTTCCCATGTTGCAATTGCCTATTACCTCTTGTCCTTCTACTGTGCACCTCCAAGAAGAGTCTGGCTCTGTCTTCTCTGTACCCTCTGATTACATAGCTGCAGACAGCAGTAAGACTTTGTCATTTATCTTCTTAGCAGCAAATAAATACAATCTTCTTGGTTTCTGTCAGCTTCACTATCTTGGATGTCTTTGTAAGAGATGCAGATGATCTGGAGGACTTCTGGCCTTTCAGCTGCTTTCTTGCTTTTCAAGATGAAAGGAAATACTCACTGGAATAGTACCAATTGGTGAAAGACAGCTGAGACTTTCTTGCTTGTTCCAGCTTACAAGTCTCAACAGCTTTCCTTTGCAGACATTGTGTACCTTGTGTCAGACCGGTTCATTTGTAAACAAGTCCAACTCAAGAGGAACTCACTGACCTTCCAGACAGGTGGTTTGTATCCAAAATGGTTGAGTATTGCCACCTGATTCAGTCTGTACAGTTGGATATTGGGCTCCGCTCTAAGAAGAGTGTGTTCCTTGTAAGTTCACTCAGATTTTAAAAGTTTTTTTAATATATATACTTACGTGGTTTTGACTGTATACTAATGTGCCCTTCAGAAGTAAAGGGGAGATGTTGAACACCCCAAAATCTTCTCTCTTTATCTTGTCCTGACATTTGAGGCATGCTTACTTATTTGTTAGGGAACTGGACAGCTGCAGAAGTGACTCCCATTGCCAGTGTGTGGGTCACTGTTCACGTGAGCTTCAGAAAGCTCAAGTACTTAAGGATGCATTGTCCAGTCTGATACGCTTGCCTACGCTTGCCATCAGAGAGCCCATTTTTATTGTAAGCACTGGAACCTGGAGCCACAGTTTCACAATACAAAGCAACAGCAACATTGACTTCAGGAAAGTTTTTCCCCCTCTACTCTGCCCGAGTCTGGTTATTCCCACTACTGTGTTTTGGCACAGCAGTCTGTGCAGCTCTGCTGTGCACCGAAGCAAAGGATTAGATCTGGCTTAAAACCTTTAAAAAAAAAAAAAAAAAAAGAAAAAAAAGGCAGTATTTCTGGTTTTGAATTTTTCTGTGCAGGAATAGGGGAAGAGGTGAAGCAGGAGTGCAAGGGTGGTATCTGCTTGCTTCCTTAAAGTTGGGTCAGTTCCCTGATGCAAAGCTCAGCCCTGCAAATGGTTGGGCTGAAATAACAAGGGCAGATGCTGGACTGCAAGGAAGGAGGACTGGGGCAAAGACCTGGGGTGAAGAGGCGGGAAGGTCAAACTGGTGGTTTTACCAGCTTCTTTGTAATGGTTGCATTTTCAGAAATGACCAGTTCAGACATCTGCCTACCTACAGCTCCTTGTCAGTTGTGGTGTTAATTGTATTTGCTTAAAGTTTATAATACAAGTTTATTTGCAAACAAGGTGTGGGAGTTCTAGTATTTGCTCATGGTATGTTTTCCAGCTCAGAGCACTGTGCTTTTTTTTTTTTGCTTTTTTTTTAGCCTACATCTTATTTTTTTGAGCACCTGACCTTAAATAATACTGCTTTAAGAAAACAAAAGACAAAACCCCAAGGCAAATCTTGTTAAATTTCATAATTGAATCAATTGGATGCTAGTTCCTCATAATTTTTACATTGAGGTAAAGCACTGTCATGGAAAAGACCTGCTCTAGCATAAATTCTTTCCTAAATAAGCATTTATGTCCCTGTGTCCATTTTCCTCCATCGCTTAATATCAAGAAACTGGTGTCACTTGCTAGGGGGTCCTGGTTTTGCTTCAGACTGTCTTGCAGCATGCTTTGTTGTTCTTGTTGCAAAAGCATAATTGGCTAATCTTACTATTATACTCCTATATTCTAATGTTCTGGTTTTTTACGGTTTAATGTGCTTAGTAATGTCAACTTAGCTTTGAACCTATTAGAAGACTGTGTTGCTTTTTTTGTTAACCTTTACTCCCCTCACTGTGATGTTAGTATATGCTCAGTATCCATGATGCTTTCTCATAGTCCCGGTATCTCTCATCTATTCCCTTCCTTTGAGGATTCGTCTAAACTATTCTCAGAGTTTTTAGTTAAAAAAAGTGTTATGTCTGCATGTGTATCTCTCTACCTTTAGGAATTTATTCTAAGTGGTCTTTTACTCATCATGCATTTTCTTGATTGGGATGCTGAAAGGATATTGAATGGTATTTAAAAGATTATTTAGCATATTTTGAAATAAAACCTGTTTAACTGAAGAAATGCCTGTTTACTATGGGACCGTTGCTCTTGCATCTATAATTTAAGAGTACGGGTGTCAAAGATGGAGACGACTGGCTTAAGTACTTATCTTGAAACATGGATAACAAGACTGTTGTAGGTTTTTTCCCTCAGTTGTCTGGCTGAAAAAACCCTGCATATAGTTACTGTAGATAAGCTAGGCTTTTTAGTCATATCTGTAGATTTGGTTAGTCAGTTTGGATGGCCGAACTAAATTGCAGCATCATTGGTCTGCTTCCTTCCCAGGTTTGACAATGCATTGGATAAATGGTCCTGATAGCAGAGACTGGCATTTCTGTTTTTGAGGTGATCTGGTATCCTGTGATATGCAGCAAAACATGATTAGGATGTCACAGGGGATTTTCACCTTTCTGGCCCTTTCCTGATCCCCATTTTCCTTCTCTGTTGGTGCTATGTTTCCAGCTCACGGTGAAAGCTAACAGCTTTTCTTTCAGCTTTCTGCAGGCAGCTTGAAATGTGAAATTCAAAATCAAATGAGGTCTCTAGAGTTAGTACTGAATGTTGTTTCTTTTCTCATCCCTGTAGGTTTAAATTTCTGCCATTAAGTATTTTACAGAATAAACAAATAGTGCTGGCCTCATCTGACGTCTTTGGTTTTATAAAGCTTTGTAGGAATGACTCTCTGAAGAAAGAACAATTCTGCAATTAGTAGGATTTTGCTCAGTGTTAGAGGTTGAAAATCTTGCTGGCAAGGAAACTGGATCTGTGCCAGAACATGCTTTTAAATATCCGTATTCTGATCCCATTTCCAAAGGCAATACTAAGAAAGCCCAACCCCTTTACTTGGCTGCTGGGAAGAAAGTGTGTGCTGGAAGGAATCCATCTTATCAGCTTGTGCCATTTTCCTTTGAAGAGGAGCTCTTTGTCCTTTGCCTTTGAGAGTCTCCTGCCTCTCTCTTATAGTGATGTTTCTTGCCTATTGTATTCTTCTTTGAGCTGCCTTGTTAGTGCATGGCTGAAGCGGCCTTTATGCAGGGGGGAGCCGCCATCAATAGCTCCCTCCTCCCTCTGGTACATGGGAGGGCTTCCTACTCCTGCCTGCTCCCCGTCCTCCCTTGTTCAGCTTTTAGAGCCTCTGCGTGGCCTTCTCGTCCACAGGGATGGATCGGCTTTGCCTGATCGTGCACCAGCCATCATCACTGGCATAGAAACTGTCCCTGGTTTTCCTTTGTCAACCCCAATTCTCACCAATGACCTTACGTGTGATCACCAGATAAAGAGCTGCGTGAATTTGTAGCTTCCTCCAGTTGATGTTTATGGTACATGTAAATATGTCCAACCATTGATAGTTTCTCAGAAACAGATGGACATAAAATGGCATCATGGGACTGGAATTTTATTAGTTATCTTTGTTCTTGTTGTGCTTTGGAAAATGCATTTAATTTGAGATAACTAATGAAAAAGTGGTAGGGGAACGTTTCCAGTGGTGGCTTTGCTGCCTGACTCCTGGCTGCAGCTGTGCCTCTGCAATTTGCTAGGCATGTTGGCCTTAATATATCCATTAACCTGATCTCCTCTTGGACGGAGCAAGCTGCTGGCTGCCAGTCTGCTCTGTCTTCTGCTGTCACTTTCCGATTTTGAGGAGCATGGACCTGCAAGCTATTATGTCAGTAATAGCCATAGTCCTCTTTTTGAATGCTTTTTCCTGGTGAGCAGCCAGTTTTTCTGCAGACTTGGAGGATAGAAACAATATGGAGGGGTTAGCTAGGTTGCTTGTACTTGCAGGAGGTATTTTTTCCTGCTCTACAGGACAAATGCAAGAATGTGTAGTCTGCACATGTTTAATTTCAGCCATACAGTAACAATCCTTGCCATGTTTTAAAAACTGAGTCTGAGTTGCTATATATTACAATTTTGATGTCTTCAAAAGAAAGCTGATGAAAGTAGAACAAAAAGAAAACACAAGCTTGGAGCATTTGAGTTTACTGATGTCATTACCTTGTCTCCAGCACTTAAAATTAAGCTATTCAGATGACAGACTTCCATCTTACTGAGACTGAGAACCAGTTTTCATAGCACACTAAATTTGTAGTGTCTGCTACCTTTGGCCCTTACTGCATAAATCATAATGGCATCTTTACATAATCCTTAATTAAACCTCCAGATAAGTTGGGTTTTAGTGCTATTTACACATTCTGACCGGAATAGCCTTACTTTCATGCCAGTGTCACTGTTTCCCATGGATTTCTGAGCAGGGAGCAAATGGATCAGCTCGTGTCCTTTCATGTGTCTGTCTGTTTGCCATATGATTTTTTTTCATTGTTACCAAGGCAACCCTTCTACCCACCCCCCCCAACAGGCGAGGTCTCAATACAATGTAAGTTATTGTCTGGAGCAATTATTAGGCTATTATTAAAGCACCATTGAAATATGTCAGTATCCTGTAGGAATTTTAAACAAGTGGGAGCAGAGACAATAGCGAGCATTAGATGACTGCAAATGCATCGTGCTGCTGGTAGCTTGGGGAGGATGCCTGTAGCCCTCCTAACAATGTCTCATAAAAAGTATAAGCAGTCTTCCCAAAATGACAGAAGTCAGGACTTGCCAATCTGGAAAAACATTGAAAGGTAAAAGAGGGGAAATTGCTGTATCAGTGCTCTTCGGCTGCGTGCCGTTCCTCACGTGGCTGCCATACACGCACAACATCTTTGCATGAGCTAAGTACAGCCCACAGGGACATACTGTAGCATTGAGAATATTGTTTTGATGGAAACGGTAGTAAAATATCCCCATGCCACAGGGATGGGAGAATGTTCTTTGCTAGAAAGTCTTCTGCATTCACAATCCTTATTTGTGTGTCCTGAGTTTAAAAGTGAATTATCCATCATCAGTGACAGGATGTGTGAGAACTGTGAAGCGAGCAGGTAAAATGAGAGGCGAGTGACCCTTGAAATCATGTATGTATTTATTTATAGATTACAGCATAGTGTTTCTTTTCCAAAAGAAAGCTCTTTTCCCATTTCCCAACTGTGGGAATTCAGGAGATCTAGGAGCAGGGCTTGCCTTGCAGTCTCCTCTTACAGCATGTTTCTTGCAGGTTCCACTGGGGTTGTGTTCCTGAAGCCACCACCACTCACGCAGCTGTGACAGTCCAGCCTTTTCCATACTATCCCATATCCTGGGACTGAATTTTCTGTTGCTTTTGTCTTGGTGATGCAGTCCTTCTGCTGAGTGATAGCAAAACTGATAGGGTTTTATAGCACCATAGTGATTTCATCCAGGAATTTCCTTCCAAGAACCTGCAGTGTTGTCATGGGTCAATGATGTCATCAGACTGATTTGGCATTTAATTTCTGAAAGTTGCCAGAAGAGGACTGCAGCTCACTGAGAACATCTTTGTTTCAGGCTGCGCAAATGTTAAGAGCAATTGTGAGTGCAGATGGAGAATCCCTTAATGATTCTACATATGAAAAAAAACAAAAGGCAGGAGAGTTTGCAAGAACCTTATTTCTTGCTGTTGGAAAGTGAGACTGTTTCTGATTCTTTAGAAACTAATTTCTCTGGAAAGATTACTTTAAACTCATGTGAAAAATCCACCTCCATGATTTCCCCTTTTCATCTCTTGGGAAAGGTATTTTCTTCTACCCCAGACTTGCCACAGAAGTAGAGAGGTTTGCCTTATTCCTCAGCACTGTAATGTGTCACGATAAATATTTGGGAATGTGTTTACAGTCTATTATTTGGTGTTTCTCTTGGACTAGAGCACAGTATCATAAGGATATAATGTTTAGCCTGATGTATAACATATTTCTTGGTGATCATTTATGGCCTTTTTGCTGTTTACTTCTCACGTAGATTTTGTGTCCATGGATAGCAGCAGTGAGGGATTCCCAGCTAGTAGAGACCCAAGTGGATCTGAATTCATCTGCTGCCAGCATCTGGCAACTGACTGTCAGGTAAAGCCTGCAGTGGGGTTCAGTTTTACAGTTCCTGAGTCGTTTCAGCACTTGCCTCTGCTCCACTTGCTGTTTTCCTGACCTGTGGTGAAATAAGCGATGTGAGTTTTGTGAGCTCTGTGGTTATCCATAGGTTTGTGGATAGCAGCAAAGAAAACGGACGCAAACACTTCTACTACAGCAGCTCAGAGCTTTTCTGTGTTTTAGTGGCATTGGAGGCAGCTCACCACTGTCTCCTTAATGAACACTGCAGTGATGTAGAAGTTGTTTCATTGAGGCTTTTTTAAAGACTTGTTAAAGGAAGTCAGACTTCATAGTTGATGGCACTGGATTATCTATCAGCACATGTCTTTTGACAGTGTTACAATTTCATGCTCTGAAAATGATGTAACTATTTTACTATAATAAAATAATTACAATTTTCAGAGAGGAATCTAGGGCAGTAGGCTGTGGTTCATAAGAAACAGTTGTTTTGGCAAACGTTTTACCACTCAAAATAAAAAGCATTTATTTAAAATTATAAAATCTCTTTTTTACAACATTACAAACTTTTTTTTTTTTTCAGTACAGGCAGCATTCCTAAATGTGTATAGCTTGCCTGAATACACCATCACCTCTATGGAACATCGTTTAATTCTTGTCAAACTTGCCTACTTGAAACCTTATGTTGTGAATATTTTCAATATATGCACATGGGCTGTTGCTGTTAAATCTTTGTTGCTAGTTGTTGTAGAGGTGGCATGTATTTATACTACGTTTGCAGGGAAAGAGTTTATTTTCCACCTTTCGGTGCTAATGGAGCTGCTCATGAGGAGAGATACATAGTTGGTGGGTATCCAAGATCAAGTCACGGATAATTTCTTAAGTAGTATTAAACAACATGCTAATAACTCATACTAGGTCATGCGTTGGTGAATCTTTGGGTTTGCTTTTGCATTTTTAAATTAAAATGATAAAATTCTTTACAGTTAGCTGCAAAGACACTTTCTCATAAAATGTCACCTGCTGTATATTTCCTAGATTTGCTCTTCTACAGTAAACACAAAAGCTAATATATCCATTAGTTCAGCAGCAGCCACTCAGATTGGTCTTTTCAAGTTTGTTCCTAAAAAGCAAGATTGATTTAATGATCAGTGACTTTTTCTATAGAGGCTGCCTGCGTGTAGTTGTATTTTGTGCCTTGTGGGTGTTCTCCTGTCCCTCAAAACAATCCAGTGTAATTGATACTGTCAGCTGAGCTGCGTGCTGGATGTCTGCAGTGCCAGGGCTGCTCGAATGCTGCCAACAGAGGACTCTGCTTCTGGGTTAGGTGCAGCTTATATCGATTTAAGGACAGGGACCCATGCAGCCCTTAGAAAGAGAAGGCTATTTTGTTTTTTCTTCATAAACTTTACAGTTCCCTTTAAATGTATTTACATTTTATTGTGTACCTTTTGTCTTCACTGCCTTTGATACCTTGTGTTCACGTGTTCTCTTGTAGTCATGTGATGCAAAGCCTATAGGTCTCATGAATATCTTTGCTTTATGGCTGTTGAGTATACTAGCACCAAATGGACCTTTCAGATGATAGGGTGGTTGTAGCAAATGCTCAGCTCGGTCCTGGCTACAAATTTGAAATGTTATTTAGACCCTCTGTCTGTATGAAGACTTGGATTTCATCCCAGAGGTTTTTTTCAGACTCGCTTCTGCTGTGTCCAGTGTTAGGTGTATGTGACAGCCTGTAAGTGGTTGTCAGGTAAGCTCCAAAGTTGGACTCTTTCCCCGAAATGAACTGTGTGTGCTGTCTGAGTCTGTTACAGAAAACGTGTTATCTTTGCCTCTGGTGCAGGCTATTTTCTTTGTGTCAGCAGTTTCTCTTGTAACATTCTCAAAATTTGTGATGACTTCTTTCTGCATCTGAGAGGTTAGGACAGACACAACAGATATTTGGGAAAGTTTGCATCTGAGACCCAGAACACTCCTTTGGTCTTAAATGCAGTTCTCCCTTATTCAGCTGAATTTGAGATTACAATTGTGGAAGTTACCACCCAAGGAGAGCAAAGATACTCCAAAGCTTTTGCTGCAGCAGGTTATCAGTGTATTTTTTGACAAAGAGTTGTTGGCATCCTTCTGGCAACCCCATCTTGTATTTCTGCTGAATTCTGATTGTTTTGTCATCTGCATGCTACCTGTCATGTGGCACATTTCATACACTTGTTTGCTAAAAGAGGAAAATACATCCGTGTTCTGCTTTAAAAATAGTGCAGCCGTCTGTAAGACCAGTTGTGTTGTGTTGTGGGATTGCTGTGATAACACTGTCTCTTAAGGCAGATTGATAGCTACAGAATTGCAGTTTCAGGGTGTGTGTGTGAATCAAGTGATAAAATAGCAAAGAAACCTGAAAATTAATTCATATGTTATATGTGAGTTTGCAGGGGGCTTTAATCTTTTGGATTACTTTTTGGTTAAAAGTTACCGTTATTTCAGGGGTACAGCAAGAAGCTTCATGAAAAGCTGAGTTTCAGGCTCCAGTGGTTCAAAAGAGGTGGCTGAGACCCAGCAGTCCTTGAGCACATTTAGCAGGAATAGAGGCTGTGTTTTTTGTTTGGCGTGATGGAGACCAAATCAGGAGCAAATAGCTCTTGTCTGCGGTAGGCACAAGTGCAGCATCAGTAGCTTCCCTTTGTATTGCCACTGAGTGCAGGCATACAAGTGGTATTACTATCATGTGTACATTTTTCTGTATATTCAAAGCCATGGTGTCTCAGTGTTGGAAAACTTTAAGGTTTTTCAGTTTGAGAGATTTCTTTGAGGTTAGTTGTGTGTCTCCTTCAGGAAGCTGTACGTGCATGGATATGGACATTTTGCTTGTGTCTCTGGCTTAAATTTTCACTTCATTCCAGCCTGTCCCTCTTAACCCATCCCTCTTTTCTTTCATGACTGTAATGAATTAATGATTTTATGTAAATCTGGTGTTTGATGGACTTAGGAGGTATGCCTTGGGACTTGTTTAAGCTATCACATAGGAAATGCATCATCTGCTTCATGTTTTCTGCAATTGCAATAGTTTTATTTTTCCTTTATTCCTTCTCCCTATTTCCTAATTTTTTTTTTCTTTAAAGCAGGTCTGTAAGCATGTTTAGACCATTTGCCTGGGTTTAAGGATTTAATTCTTTTTTCCATCCTATCTCTGTGCCTCCCACCCCCCTTATTTTCCACCTTAAATGGGAAGAAAAAAGCAACCATCCCTGCATTACATACCTGATTGCTATTCAGTTCCCAAGGGAGAGGCACTGAGAGCTAAATGAAGGGGCTGGAGGTCTAGGCTCTTTGGTTAGATTCACTGAATGTCACTAATTAGAGTAGAGTAGCCACTTAGATATTTATTCATGTTTCAGAACAGTTGGTGAATCAATTGAGTGAATGAACTGGGGCGGCTTCAATGCTTCTCGTGTGTGAATATGTTTAAAAGAAACTCCCAAACCTATTGAAGTTGGTTCTTTGTGGCTTGCTGGCATAGACCAGCATGGCTGTAGCAAAACTTTATTTCCATGTGACTTTTGGTTGACGCTTTTTCCATTCCCCCCATCTTCTGCTGTTGAAGAAGAGCTGATTCCAGCCTCTGCAATATTTGCCAAAAAGAAATACTTATTTTCTGGTGAGAAGAAAATACTGTTACCTTTAAAGCCATCCTCACTCTATTTGTAGTTAATGGATTAATTTGCCCAAGACTTAAATTAAAGTCCTTGCAGGACATAAAATCAGGACAGCAACAACTTGTGCTGATGCATTGCTGACAGATACAACAGCACAGAATAACCTTGCAATACGTGGTGGATTTTTTTAAATGGAGCAGATTGATTTTCCCGTAAACACCTTGAAGTGTTGCCTTTCACCAAAATTCTGTCTGAATTTAGCTCCTAATTGATAATAGCTCATTTACGTTTTCGGAGCGGGATGGTGACAGCCTCCTGGTCTCCCCTTGCTGGGAGATTTGCATTCCATCTGCTCTGGCTGTTGATTAGCAGCATGCCAGCTACATGAGCAGTGTTTCTGGACGCTATGGTCATCTGTTGCATGAAAATTTTTCTGTGAGGACACGACTACAAAGCTAAAAGCACAGTTAGGGGAGCAAAAAACAATTTTGGGGTTTGCCGTTGTTAGAACGGGAGCACCTCATGGGCAGTTTGGCTTGATTGTGCGTCGTTGGGCTGAGATTTCTTGGGGCACGGCAAAAGTTCTCAAACACTTAGTGGACAAAGCTCCGAGTTCCTCCCTGCTTGCTGCTACTGCTGTTTTGAGCGCTTGCCTCTCTATTCTAGCTGTATCACCCATACTTTAAATAAGGAGCAGTCTTTAATTTAACAGGTTTTGCAAAGTACAAGGTTTCAAGTCAACCATAGCTTCAAAGTGGGCAGTATCTTGTTAATGGCTGCTTGGCAGAGTTGCTGTGTACAGCAGGGGCAGAAAAGGGACTGGCAGCTTTTTTTACAGCAAAGCATACTTAGTTTCATTTACCCTTAACAGAGAAAGCGCCCGTGTGTAAGGTGATGTAAGTATGTTTAGAGGTTGGCAAATGTAAATGTGGGATGGAGAGGGAAATAGGTCCCTGATACCTGAAATGTGTAACTCCCCCCTCTCCCCACATCTTTAAGAGAGTCCAGCTTTTAATCTAGAACAGTGACACACTACAATGTTCTAATTTAATTGTTTTTTGTTGCGTGGGATACTACAGAGTAAAGCTGAGGTTGGTTATCCTAATCCTGAACTTCTGTGCTGTAATTTAGCTACTTCAGCTGGTTTATAACCTCTGTTGCAGAATGTTTTAGTGTGTGTCTGCCTTGTATCACCAGAGCATGTGCCATTTGTACGTAAATCAGGTTTCTTTGGGAAGATATCCATAGACGATTTATTCAAGTTTATTGAAAATACTGTTGTTCTGTCCATTTGCCCAGCTGATACTGCAACTGGGACTTGTAATTCAGGCTTTTTGCCACTGTCATGAATAGGGGTGAAATAGAATTAATTGTGGTGGCACTGTAATGTGTTCTTTGAAATGTAAATAAGAGGTGCCTTAGGAAGTTGGGCCATTTGGGTTTTTACCCTCAGCATATTTAGAATTTGTGTTTGGATGCAAAACCTTTCTGTTGGCAGTTACTTCTGCAGTTTGTGTATTCCATTCCCACTAGGTTTTGTTCTGTAAGCAATAGAAATTACTGAATGGTTCCTTTTGCCTTTTTATTTACCAAGTGCCAGCAGTGCTGTGCATTGAGCCTGGGGGAAATGGAGGGGGAGTCACATGCCTCTAAATCTTTCTTCTCATTTGGGGTGTAAAAATCCTTTTCAAAAGGATTCCAGTTCCAGTCTGGCAGGGATGCTCCGAGAGGAGATACCCAGCTCTTGTGGTTTATGGCTAGGGACTTGTGTTGTGCAAGAAGAAACAGATTAGCTTGGAAGACAGACGAACAAACAAGTGCAGTCCTGGTCTCTGTTGCATTTTAATCTTAAACTAAAATTACCCCTTGAACACAGTAGTTCTGTTGAAGAGTTGAAGTGAGCATAGACTTTCAAATCAATCCCTTTGAAAGACCATCTTCTCTCCCCTTGAAGGAAGGACATTTGAACTATAGGTTATTCCTTCCATGTACTTAAATTATAGCAAAGCTTCCAATTGCAAAGTGGCGTCTGAGGAATGCTACTTTTACTTGAATTGGATTTAAACAAGGCCTTTAAGCACAGGATTGAGAATAAGGGAAGGCAAGGGATGCTACTTGAAAGCGTGTTTAAAAGAAAACAACTCCAAACTTGTGGAAACCTGCGCTGGAGAACTTCTGCTTATCTTGTATTTACCACAGTGTCTTCAGGCATGCTTCAATACATATTTTTTAATGAGTAGCAGGGTGGGGCTCAGCTGGGTGGCTGTGCTCGAGTGTGAGCCAGGAGCAATATAACCTTGGGTAGGCTTTGTAATGTTGTGAGGATCTTAACAACATCTGTCGCTGTAAATGTAAGAATTAAAACAGAAGAATTACTGCCTTGAGTAGATAAGCAGCTACCTTAATGTTCATTTACTGGTGTTTGAACTAGACTTGTATCATTTAAAAAGAAAAATGTTGTTTTAAGTTGTTCAAAACATTCAGGAAGACACTGATGAGAATTAAAAAGCTGTTGTTTCCTGAACATGGTCTGACTGTAAAGGTCCCCTGGTAAAATCTTGCACAGAGCCACTCTCAAGCCCCGTGTCATTTCTCTGAGATACCTGGGAAAAATGTTTTTCTTCATCTGATAATTGCTTGCTTATTATCTTCTTGCTAACTGTTTGCTCTTAATAGCTGGTAAAATAAAAAAGGAAAAATGAATTTGAGTAGTGTTCACTCCCTGGGGGGAAATTAAGCCATTGATACCACATTTAAAGTAGGCTTGTCTTTGTACTGTGAGTTCGCTGTCCTCCATATGGGGAGCCTGTAGTTGGTTCTGCACCATTTGTTTTGTCTTTCTGGTTGCTCTTAATATTAATTGAAGTCTTTCCCAAGACACAGTTCTGTTAATCTTCCTTTTGTTATTTCCCTCCTCCCCCCACCCTTGATATCCCCAACAAAAACGCTCTCATGTGTCTGAAAAGAGGTTTAAAAGTAGCATTGTTGGTTTTTTTTAGCGTTGGTGGTCCATTTATTCACCTTTTTTGTACCACCAGTATTAGTGTTTCTATTTCTTTGCTTAACTTCTGAATTTTATATGTGCAGTAATTGTTATAAGGCTGCAGATAGTTTCCTGGAGTGATGGGTATAGGTCTCCTATCAGCTCCCATTATGCAAAATGTTTTTAATTAGCTGTAATTCCCTTTCCTGCCTTCCCCAGACAAACAACCAAGCAGGGTCTCTCCTGGGACACCGGTGTGCTGCGCAGGGGCAGGCTTTCCCCTTCTACATCACGTCCTGTCCCAGGAGCGTTACGATCAGAAAGCACGCTCTACTACTCCCTTTATTTTTAAAAAGTTACAATGCTCTTAATTACACCATTTCCCTAAAGGTTTTCAGTATCACTGCTGGCAACTTAAAGGAGGAGATGTTGGCTCCATCTTGAGATTCTCACAATTTTGTTAGCAGCAATGGAAACAAATGACTGTCCTGGACTGCAAAGCTTTTTCTTCAGCTTAGTCCCTTACTGTGCAAAGTCATAGCAGGTAGTAAAGTGCTTTGTCCAATACTGGTACCCACCAAAGTGGGAGCCTTTGTCCAATACTGGTAACCACCTTTAGTGGGAGGCTAAATGTGAAATGGCAATATCTGTGGTGCTGCGTGAGGCAGAGAGCAGTTGCCAGTAACTGAGCAAAATGTTCCTGTAAGCTTTGAGGTGGTTCTGGCTCTGAGGTTACCACCTCCGTGTTCAGTGACAGAGAACAACAACAAAGCAGAGGAGTTTCCTGACAGAAATAGTTGCCGTATGGAGGCTTTATTGAAAAAGTTTGAAGCCATGCGGATGGTGTTTGGTTAGGTAATGCAGGGAAGAGGTACATGCCTTCTGCCTAGTATGGAGAAGATTCCTCTGTTCAAAACAGTGCTGACTCTGGTTTGCCGATGTACATACTGAATTACCTGTAGCAGGATGAAATAACTCTGGGTTCAAATAGCTTGGTTCCTCAGAAGAAATATTGAGGCCCTCTAAACACTACTCTGTAGTTGGAGCTTACCTTTCTCCCTGTTCTGCCTTAAACTGACCTTGCTCCTTGTTTAAGGCCTTATCTTGGCCCCTCATTCATCCTCCTGCTGCTGTTTTCACAGCTGCCTGACAGACTCCGTTTGGGAGCCAAGGAGGGTTGAGAATAACCTTTTCCAGCACATCGTTGTTAGATTGCACAGTTGTACCAGAGCAGCTAAGATTGCTGGGTGCAAAGACTGGCTCTCAAAGAAGTGCTTGAGTCCAAAGTGAGGTGGTATAAAAACTAATTTGCTGCCTCTACTTCTGTTACTTATCCATCCAGAATAATTGATGTGGGTCCAGTTTCTGCTGCTTATTTAAGCACTCCCATAGGCCGGCAGCCTTTCTCAGGGAGTGGGCTCTTGGACTGCTGGGCTTGCTCTTAGAGCACATAGACAAGGAGCCTGAACGGGGCATGGTTTTAATGCTGAACGATGGCATTTTCTAAAGCTCTTGGAGTATGTATCCTGCTCGTGACCACCTGCAAATTCTGATGAAGACCAGAACTGCTTAGGCTATATGAGTCTCAATTTGGGTTAGAGTGGTAAGGGTGCACTGGCTTGTGGTGCAGCACAGGTGATCTGCTTGTCAGGCTGCATTTGCAGTGATGGGTTTATCACTGTGAAAATGTTGATAGTTTCTGGGCTTCTTATTTCAGCATAAATTAGCAGTTTTCTTGTAGGACTTGCTCATGCACAACCTGATTTTTGCCAGCAATTTAAAAAGAAAAATAAAATATATATATACACACTGTAGAAACTGATATTTGGTGGAGGGAGGGAGAAAGAAAGTGGCGGAGAAAGCACTGAAAGAACAAGAGTTAAATTACATTTCAAGATGATTCTGCCCTGCATTTATCTTGTTCTTCAGATGGGTGGGTGACAGGTTAAGTCTGTTGTGGCATGTACGTATGAACCTTGGTTCCTTCCACCTTTTCAGTTCTTTTCTGGGGAGAGGATTTTTTTTCTACTTTGTGTTGTCATACTGAATATCGCCTGCACTGTGGGGGCTGTGGACAGAGGAAAATGTCCTCAAGGGAACGTATGGAAACTTGGACCTGTTGCATAGCCAGTCACGTACAGAGCATCTTTGGTACAGGTAAGACCTGTGAGCATAGATGTCTTGGGAAGGCTCATCGGACCCAGCAGAAGACATCCCTATAATGACACATGTGGACTGGACAGTGAGTGGCCATCCTGTCCAAGAGTACTTTGATCAAGGCATTGAGATACGTCAAAAATGTTGTAACATCAGTTGCACTGGAGTACGTTGAACTAGCCAGTTTGCATCCAAGGTAGGGAAGGCTTTTCCCCATGAACGCATCGTTAAAGAATTTGAGAAGAAGGGAAGACTAGAGGCACACATGCTGCTGGAGCGTTGGCAGGAGGTTAGGTGCTGTTGAGAAAAAGACTAAAGCTTGAACACGTTCAATCTGTTTAACTAATAATTGAGACATTTACTGTGTTCATACCAAGGGTACGGGCATGTGATTTCAACTCAAGTGAGTTGTGTTGGCTTTACCAACGTTTCCTTGTCAGCTGAGCTGTGGGGTAATGCTTTTAGTCATTTCTCATCACAAGATAGACGTGAGTTGAAGGGGGGTGATTTGATATTCCAGTTAAATCAATCTAACGAGTAGCTGCTGCCAGAGGGGTAAACTCCTTCTCACTGCCTCCTCCTTACCTGCAAGGAGCTGTTTCAGAGGACTAAACCACAAAAAAATAGTTTGTTGATCAATTAGGTTTTTAATGCTCTTTAGTTCTAATTCTGAGTGGTTCTCTAAATACTGATTAACTTCCTGAACTGGTTTGCTGTGGGCTTGGATGAGCAGCAGTACCAGAGCAAGGGAAGAGTCATCAGCTGTATGTCAGAGAGGACATAAAAGGCAGCTGGAACTGCAGCTGAAATTCCTCATCACTCCATCTTCATGCGATTTTCATGGGAAAGAAAAACTTTATCTAATAATAAGACTTTTAAAAGTGTACTTTATCACCATTCCTTTAACTGGCTGTAATTGCTCAGTTTTATTTAATTCCTATCTTGTGTTTTGGAGGCTCAGTAAAAGGAGCATAAACAGTCATTTTATTACAAAGCTTTATCTCCTGACAAACTTCTTTTGCTTGATTAAAATATTCACAAGATTGAACTTATGTCTTTCTTGATAAATATGAATGCACACTAACACAGATTAGAAAGTTTCTTCTTCTTTCTCTTGCTGTGCCATGAAGTACGACCTTCATTCAGGAGGTGGGGCAGGGAAAGAGTATTTGTGGGTTTTGGAGTGAGGGGTCTCTACTATATTCAGCACCGGAGTATTTGAGTTTCCTTTAATTGCTCCTTGCTGCTGTGTTTCCAGTCCCCATAGTAATTTCTTCCACCACTGCTTTGGGGGCTGGCCCAAAGGCTCAAATCTCTATGACTGGGATGATCTTCCTCTCCCTTTCCTGGAGCCTACATATATATTTGCTTAAATGTCACTTGACTAAAAGGTGAGGAGCTCTAGCACTTGTACTGATAATCAGCAGAGGATTTGCTGTATTCATTGAGTTTCGCCAGGCTGGAGGTAAACATGGGGTAGGTGAATATCAGGAAAAACTTCAATTTGAATTCTGAGCACCTGATGTTAAATCAACAGTTCTGGTCTTGGTTTTCCATGCTGCTGTGTGCTTTTGTGACTTCTTTTATTTTGCATTTGTCTACTTGGGTTAAGGACCAAGTTGGGCAACTTAGGGAAGTATCCTTATTTCCATCCATGTGAATTAGCAGGAGGAAGGGTTTTCAGATTGTTTTGTACCTGTATAAAACACAGCTGTCCTTATTTTCTTGAGGTCCATTCAGTGGATCTTAAAAACTTGAACAGATACTGCTAATTTTTTTTAGTTTGGTGGCCCCATCACTGAGGAGGGTGAAAAACTATCACCTCGGGTGCAGTGTTGCTCAGATTAAAGGCTAATAAAGATCTCTCTTTGCAGAAGGAATGGATGGCAGTGCTGAAATCTTGTCTCACGTAGCATCTCTCAGAGGTGTGTGGGCTAGTTCAGACCTCTTGTCCCTAAGAGGCTGGAGTATCTCTGCATTACTTAACCTCAAATGTGTAAGCTGTGATACGTTTTTTTGTGCAACCATAATTGCTGCTGTCTTGTCTTGTTGAAATGGAAGCCAGAACTCGAGGCAGCAGATCAGCAGCTCGAGGAACGTGCAGGTGTGTTGTGTAACCAGGGATCGTCCTGGTGTGATCGTGGTAATTCCACAAAGCTGCAGTATCTCTGTTTGCATCGCCGTTTACTTGTCTAAACTGAGCATACATGACCATTATGTCTGGACAGGTTCTAGTATGCACCGACTGAGTAACTCAACCCTGGTATTCTGTGAAACTTCATCTGGGGTCTTAGCTCTTGTTGACCATCTTTTCTTGACCCTAAGTGTGTGACAGTATTTCTGGTCTAGCTTATTGGGAAACTTTTGCAAAAAACACGTAGTGAATCTTTACTCTCCTTCTTGAAAAGAGTAAGAATTTAAAGGTTGTTCTTAACCAGGGAAGGCAGGTATTGAGTCCTGTCACTGTATGGATGTCCCCTGGCATCCAGGTCTGTCATACTGTATTAACAATATTTTTATGGTAGCTTTTGAAATATTATTAGGCATTTGTGCTGCTTCTCTTTTTTTTTTTTCTGTCACAAGTTTTTGCCTAGCTGACTTTCAAATCTGAGGTACCACATAGCCTAGGTTTTGCAATTCTACTGGGAATATTGATTTTTCCTAATGGTACAGAAGTGAAGCATCGTAAAAGTGTTGAAGCATCGTGGTCACGTATAAGGACAGAGGACAGAATGGAGGTATAATCCCAAAGCTGAGACAGCACTGGCAGTTTGGAAATTCAGGCAACAGTGGTCAGTTATAACAGCAGCACTTGGGGGCAGCTGGGATGTAAGCTTACAGAGTCTTGGGGCCGTCTCTGCTCCAAAGCTGTGCCAACCGCCAACCTAGGTGGGTTTTTGGCACCCCTCTTGCTTCGCCCCACCCCAGCTACTTGGAAAGTAGTTATTTAGATCCTCTTCCAGGCGCACAGCGTTAAACTAGCCATGCTTTTTACATATCTGCTGAAGGCTTAGAATCTTTTTCCTCTGAAATAAGAGAATTTGAAAAAGGTCAACTTTGAAGCATCATTGCACAGATGGCTTTGCAGAGCCGTTGTCACAGTAATGCGCGTGTAGCCACGCTTGTACCAGGAGAATCCAGTGAGGGCACCACCACGCTCTTGCTTTAGTGACTTCCCTGTAATAGCTAACAAAGACTAGTGCCGCCTTCTTTGTTTGCAAAATGACTTCTTATGAGTGCTAGATACTTGTTTAAAGAAGTGAACTTGTAGAACAGCTGTGCAGCTACCCTGTAGACTACAAAACCTGACACTTGGAGCTACAAAGCTCACAGCCAGCCAGCTGGGCAGCAGCTGTCTTCTCACATCTGGCTGCTGCATTGCCTGTTTTTTTCTGCACCTGAAGTTCATACCTGGACACTGTCATTGCTTTAGAATGTATGTTTACAGAGTGACAAATATAAATAACTTATAGTAGGCACTTTGGATATCTAGCTTGTAGGCGTGTTGTGGAGGTTGCTTTTTCTTTCTAGCTAAATAAAACATCTACAAGAATCTGGCTGGTTTCCTTGTAAGGTTTCAGTGATACAATCTAAAAATAAGGAAGCAGAATTTTTACCAACCTGAAAATTGTAATTTTTAAAGGTATTTTGAAATGGATTCCATTCATTCTGGGTTAATTGGTAAAAACAACAAAATGGTGAACCAAAACCTGAGAGAACTTGTGTTGGTGACCTGCAGCAGTTCTTGCCTCCTCCCTCCTCTACCCACATATAAACACTGCGTGTGCAGGCAATACCAACCTCATTTGCTACCTGAGTGGTCATTTTTTATTACTAGATTTAGGGAAATAATTTAATAACCAAACCTAATTCGGGCTAAAGCACCCTTTAAGTGGAGAGCTGACCAGCTCATCTGTGATTGTTTAGAAAAGTAGGTATAGCCTGCTATGAATTTTCTCAGTGCCTTTTTTTTTTTTTTTTTTTTTATTAACTAGTGCATGAAGCTTCTTTCTTGCTGATTTTATAGGGTTTTAATTTGAGGTCCACTTTTTGGTTGATGGAATAAATTCCAAGAGAGATGCACACCATTACATGTGTATGCACAGTTTGCAGCTCAGAAGTTAAGGTGGAATAACATGAATGCAAATGCTTCTTATCTGCAAGCAAAGTTGGCTTCCTTCCTCTTCCTGTAGCAAGAACATGTCCTAGGAAGAAATTTCTATATCTGTACTTCAAGCACTTAAAAGTTTTCTCATACAGAATTTTATTTGCCACAAGATTGGACATGAAAATGCATGGTGAGTAATTAATTTATTGGAAGCTTTCAGTGAGTGATCCAATTTGCAGCTGACCCAAGAGTAGCTTTCTGTTGTGAGGAAGAGAGTTGCCTTGCGGAAGAACCTTTCCTTTGGAAAAATACCCCAGTAAACATGAGGATGACGCATTAGAGGTGTAAAGGTAATCTTTGTCCTTGCATTTATGAACTACGCAGTTTGATTTTTAGCTGTAAGATTTTTTCACTGTACTGCGTAAAAGGTTGGGAGACTGTACAATCTTGGTGCTGTAGAACTGTCAAGGGTATTAGAACATGGTGATGGTTGAGTAGACAGACAAAGCTGGTTGGGGGGGTTTGGAGGCAGATACATGTTCTTATTATAGTGACCTACTTTTTTAGAATTTTGAGAGTGGTAATAAAAGTGGCCTTTTTTCTTTTTTTCCCCTAATGTGCCACTGAGCCCGGAAGTGTAAGCAGTTGTCGTCTTCATAGACCTGGGAACAGGTCTATGTCTTCTAAATCTTGCTGATTTTTCAGACCACAGTTCTGTTGTTGTAGACCTATTTGAGCCCTGTGTACAGGGCTTTTAGTCAGCAAGAGGCCAAGGACAGGGTGTGGAAAATGTTAAAAGCATGGTGTATTCGAAGTGGTGCTGATGTTAAACTTGTGAACACCTGCAGTATGATTTGATGTGTCTAATGCCAATGTTGAGTTTGACCTTTTTTTTTTTTTTTTAAGTGAATAGGTGGCAGAGTCCTCCTAATAAATAAGTCTCCTCTCTAGCTGAAGTGTTGAAATAACCTTACACAGATAAAACTGTTTTGTGGCAAACAGAAGGTGATTCAGAGAACTACACCTGTGCTGATGTCATAACAAAGCTAATAAATCTTTTTAAATTAAACGTCCCTTAAAATTCAGCGTGATAAAGACTGAAGGACTTTTTTCTTTTTATTACTTTTAGAGGGCACTGCTCTGACAAAGAAAACTTTTATTGTGTGTTTTCTTGCATGGAAGTGAGTAAGCAGAGCTGCCAGGGATGCTGATCATTTGTTTATATACTACAGCTGCAGAAAATGAGAAATTAAATGAACAGTTGACAGATGCATTGAGAAATGAGTGCTTGGGACAGCGCAGGAATGTAACTTGCATGTTAATTCTTCAACTTAAGGTTCTGTTTTAGGTGTGCCAGCATCTGAACTCTCTGCAAACTAGAAAGTGTGGCGATGGGAGTACAGCCAGATTGCTGCTGGTTTACCACTTGGCTTTGCAAATAAAAGCAAGAGCCTTTCAGGCTCACTGTGGTTTTTTTTATTCACAGCAGGCAATTACATAGGAGGATGAGGTTGGGAAGCTGCAATATTGATCAGACTATCTTCCTGGCAACCTTGTTCATGGCAACTTCATGGAGCTTAGGGTAAATGGAGTATTAGGGCTATAGAAAAAGAACAAAAGGAAGGTTACTGCTGGCCCTTCTTGGCAGCGATAGCTGGATGCCTTTTAAAAACAGCTTCTGTTGTCATGGAGCTTCTGAATCCAAGGCCGGTTTCTGGCACCATGATTTTCTCATGGCAAAAAACGTTGTCCTGTCCTAGCCTTGGAGGGGGAAATAAATAAATAAAGGCAATAGCCTTGGCAGCACTTGTCTATTATTGCGGTTAAATGACTGAACTGCAGTGGGAGTGGGACTGGAGGGAAACCTTTTCTTCACAGAGAATCCTGATTTTTAAAGCTGGCATCCACCATGGTCTGCAAAATATCTTTTATAAGGTGTTTGACATTTGGAGAAGGATTTTGAACAGTTTATATAGAACTTGCTTTCTTCTGAGTCAGCAATGTTTTGAGGTTGAAATAGAGACCTGAATTGCTAATCTCAAGGTTTTTGGAAGGTCTTCCAGTAGTGGTTGTTTTAAAGCCCATTTTCCTCTTCTAAACTTCAGATACAGTCAAACTGTTTAATGCACTTATTTATCATTTCCTGAAGTGGTCAGTAATGTACAAAACCAGATATTTATTAATTTATTTGGCATTGATTATGTTAGTTTAACACTATGTTGCTTGCTGAGCTTTTTGCTATTATAAAAGGTGATATTTTGATTGCATAGAAATATTCATGCTGGACTTTATGGACAAAAAGTATACTCCGCTTCCTGATGAGATTTTTTTATTCTTGGATAGTTCCAGTGACTGAAGTTTAGAAATTTGTTTGGTTTTACTTTTGTTTTGTGAACTTACTGAAACCTAGAAACAAGTGATGACAGAAGTGGTTTGGTGTTTCCAAAGCAGGAAAGCAGTGAGCCTGTGTGCTTTTATTTCTACATGACTTATTTTTAAAGGCAGGAGAAGATCATTACCCCATGTCAGAAAGCACCTATAGGTAAGCTTTTCAGCTAAAGGTGTCTAAACTCTTTGGGCTGAAGAATTTGCCCTTCAGGTCCTTCCTTAAGAGTCAGCTCTGTTTTGATACTGCCTGATTACTGTTATTTGAAACATTTTAGGCAGCTAGTGAATAAAATCTCTGCATATGAAGTATTGCATAGTAATTTCTATTGCTTCACCTGCCTGTTTGTGTTTTGTTTGCCTGTGCTAGTGGCTGTTGGGTCAAGGATTAGAGCTCTCGAAGGCAAGTTCAGATTGGCCTTACTGGTAGGGCCCCGGGATAGGATGTTGCAACTGCTGTGACTCTGCTGTTAGAAGTTACTAGTCCCAAAGCAGAGTTATTTTCCGTCCTTCTGGTGTTTTAGGCTGCCTCCAAAGAGGGATCTGTGTTGAGGCACTAATCTGAGCAGGAGTGGTTGAGGAACGTGCGTGTTCGGTTCTGCAAAGTCTGTGTTCGGCCAGTGACCTTGAGCAGGGGTGTAGTGATACCTCGGGGCTGCTGTGGCTTTACTTGAGCAAAGAAGAGTCAGAGCCCTGTCATTTCAGGGTTTGTTTGCACAAGGGAAGGAGTCCTTGTCCGTGGGAGTAGCTGTGGATCTGCAAGTATAATTGTCGGATAATAAAGGGACCCCAGGAGCCAAAACTTGGAGTTTGGAACAGCCTTTGGAGCCCTTGTGAATTCTTTTCTACAAGCCCTTGGATGGTGGAGTTGTAAACACAGTCATCTGTGCAGGACTGTGTTTTTTCTGTTTTATTCTTTAAGTATCATGAAGCTCCAAAAGAAGACAGACTTCTTCCAATGTTGCCCCTGCAGTTTTGTGTTATGTTATTTGCTCTTTCTCTACAAACCCTTAAAAACGTTACTAAAGTATATGTAGGTTTATGGTGTTTAATATCAGTACCACAAACATAAAAAAATCAGAAAATTCTAGATGTTAAAAGTTTATATTTAAATATTCTCTTAATACTGCTTTGAGGTCATTTTTACCTAGAAATTAATGCTAAAAGAAAAAGATTTCTTGGTTATGACAGTCTAGAGTGTTTATCTCCTAGTGAGTGAAACTTTTCTGTAGACACTCGTCTTCTCAATTTAATAACATGTATTTCAAAATCTATTTCTTGACATTATCAAGACCATAATAAAATTTTAATTTTTCCTTTTTGTAATAACACTAACCTTTTTCAGTTGGTAAGACTGCATGGAAATTCAGGAACTGTAACTATGGGGGGTATGAAGAATCTGCTTTATTTCAGCATTAGGAACATTTCAAACAGGTTTTTGACAGTGCTAAAATTTGTAATTGTAGTGTGTCTTTAATTTTTTACTCATTAAACTGATTTCTTATTATCAGAAAATTCATTCTGTCTTTGAAATTCTGCACTCTGGAGATGCTGCACTATATTTTTTTAATAACAACAAAGTGACCAAATTGCTGCTTTAATTTCAAATTCTGACTTTAATTACGGAATTGTACATAGTTCTTCCAAAAGACTTAAAACAGTCCCAGAGCAGCAGGGAGGAAGAAGTGTGGATCTGATCACGATTGCCATAATTTAGGCCTCTTCCTTTAAACTTTGCTTATGAGAGAAAGTTACTATTTTCCAGGAAGGAAGGAATTAGTTTCCACGCAGTTTCCCGTATACTCATCAGGCAGATTTTAATTGCTGTGATGCTAGGTTGGTATTTGAAGGATTATAGCGATGAGAAGGTGGGAAGGGAATGGTGGCTGAAGCCAGTGAGTCCTCCTGGAAGGTCAAATGAAGCCTTCAGTTAAAAACTTGGCACTTTCCTTCTAAGTACAATTGTTTGCTAAGCTGGGATGAATACTTTTCATGGCCAGCTTTGTTATTCAGGAGCAAGACCAGAGCCTGGGAGAACCTGTATACCAGCCCCAGCACAAAGCACACTGAAAATAGTGGGAGTGCTGGAGAAGCTCTGGGGGAAATGACTGACAAGATGGAAAGGGCACGGCAAGTACGCACAGCACTGATGGTACTTGGCTTTCTGCTACGGTAAACCCAGGGAAGAAAAAACAAACCCCCATCATAAACCCCAGTCTTCATTAAAGAGGTTTGCTCTCACTGAAGTTTGTGTTGGAGAACTTGCCAGTGCTCATTGGAGAACAGAACAACTTCGGGGTGGATAACTGTAAGAATTTAACCCTGACACGGAGCAATGGTAGCATGTTGAGGGTGGTTATGCTGCTACTTAATCTGCTTTTGTTTTGGTTGGAAGATCTTCCCTTGATCTGGCTCACCGCATGGTTGCAGAAGTGATGTGGGAGGGAGGAGGAGGACGACCACCCCTGCAGTGGCTGTGTGGCCTTGTGCTGCGCTGACGTGACAGCAGAGGTGGCTTCAGGATGCCGGAGGCAGCAGAGTGTGCAAGTGGGGATGGGGCATGGTCTTCCCTTTCCACTGGTGTGCAGCTTTAGGGTGGGTGACTTTGTGATGGTAGATGAGATGCCTTTTAAAGAAAGATTCCTGTAGGTATAAAGAGCAGTCTTGATCCAGGATGGCTCTAGTGGTGCAGTCACTCAAGCTGGAAGCGGAAGAAGTGGAAATGAAGCATGTGAGATCTGCAATAGCACTTGAAGGATCAAAAAAGATGATGGGAACTTTGGTCAAGGTGCAATTCTGCTTATGTGGGTTTTTCCCCTCTCTATCTTGGTGCAATTCCTTTTACAGCCACATATGTGTTCCCTTGGAGCCCTTTGGACTTGATTGGTCTTCTTTCTCTGCATGACAAAGAAGGTGAATTTAATCTGAAGAAGTATTTCTATGGCAGCCACGTAGAAAATTGTTCCTATGATCTTCTGTTACAACTTTTTTTTTCTATTTTGTTTTATAGACACAGATGAGGACACAGTGAAAAGGTGTTTTGCCACGTTTGAAGAGAAGTTCTTCCAGACCTGTGAGAAAGAACTTGCCAAAATCAACATTTTCTATTCAGGTAAGGTGCTTATTTGTGTATATTTGTGGAAGATAGAACAACACAAAAAGAGTCTGAAGCTCCCAAACTTTCAGAATAACCGCAGTGGTCATGCAGGTCTACCATCAGGTAATTATAGGGCAGATTTATATGGGAAACTGTTCTGGTTTAATCACAGATGTGAAGCTAAACCATGGTATTTGGGTGAAGGGACAATGAAGGGCAGGTGGTTTCATTGCTTTGCAGTAGCATCCTGCTGAACTTTATGGATGCTCCGAAACTTAAGTGGTAACCTACATAGAGGGCACAGTTTCTCAGCTTATCCATGGTCACAGTCTCCTGTGCATGTTTTGGGCGTGCTAAGCTCCCTAGCTGGTGTTTCCTGAGCTTGTGCAGGAATGGCTATCATGGACTTGCCTGTGTATGGTAACTTGACCATCTTGATGTGTCCAGCAAGTTTTTAAACACTTAACTCTTTCTTAAACTCTTGCAACTTTCTGGAGTAGATCAGCCAGTACCAGTTTGTCATTGGCTGTGTATAAAATCCTGTTTAGTAAATTGAGTAAAAACTTAATGGTGGTAAGAGTAGGGATTCCTAGGGGTCATATGTCAAAGTGCTACTGTTTGTTGTTTTCCCTGAGAAAGTTTGCTTTCCCATCCTGTGTTTTGAAAATAAGCTTCCGTGTGGGATAATTGGAAATTCGTCCTGTAATATTGCTACAAAAGGCTTAGTAATAGTGTGCTCCAGTTCCACCCACCATTATACTTCAGCTGGTTTTCAGCCTCTTTTGGTAAGGTTTAAAATGGGTTTTCAACTAGAAAAGCATTTAAATATGGATACAATGATGCATTGACTTCTGCTATTTTCTCTTAACACGTTGATTTATTAACTTGGTGCTATAAACAGGCTTTTGCAGCACAATATGGTAGCCTTTTCTATTTCTGATTTTAATCTGGTAACAAAGACAAAGTTGAATTGTGCAAAATATTTTAATAACCATCAGGCGATGACTTTATTGCTAGCTATTTTATTGCTAGCAGAATCTGGGTTGTGAACATGAGAATAGTTGAAAGCATAATAGATGCAATAACTGTGCACTGCAGCTTGCCTCTGTTCAGCTTCCATCTAGCGAAGTAAGTCTCTTATGGGCTGCCTGGGCTCCCTGGAGCAGTGGTGTTTTGCTGTAGCCAGAGTGGGTGTTAGGACAGGGTCAAAGGGCAGTTTGTAGGTAGAAGCGGTATGTTTTATTAGGCCAGCTGGGTTTTATATTTTATAGGCGTTTTTCTACATGTAATTCGTATGTACCTAACTCAGAACAATTGTTCTGTTTTGTTTCCCTGTGAGTTCTTCTGTTTCTGTTCCAGGTCTGAGGTAAGGCTTTTATGCTCAGAAACTTGTCTTACTTTTTTAGTTATATCAGATCCTGTGTACTATGAGCTAGACTCTGTGGAGGAAGTTCTGTCAATTTAGATGCACAATACAGATTATAATTTTCCCTAATGAGCACCTGCTGGCACATGTGCACCCACATATACGCACCCATTCCAGCATTGTTTAAAATGGCATTAATAAATACAGGGTAGGGTTTTTTTCAACTTGCTGTCATTTCAAAAAGTTATGGGAGAGAATACATGTAATTTGAAAATCTCTTGTGATAAGATTAAAATAAGTCTTTTATTCACAGAAGAGTGACGTGACTTTAAGAGCATGGAAACCCTTTATTAGGGTTATTAATGTTAAGCTACATCAAGAAAAGTTCCATCAGTGGTTCCTCTTCTCGATGATGTCAGAAATTTGTCACATCAGACCCTATTGTAACTCCAGGCGTGCGCTGGCTTGGATTATGATCTGGTACATCCTATTTATTATAGGCTTCTTATATGGCTTATTAAGTGCTTGTCTTTACGACAATAAATATTGTCCATTTTCAAGAAAGTTAAGCTTTTCTGTTGCTCTCCGCTTCATTTCCTCATCATCTTTCCATGTGCTGAGGGATCCTTAGTGAGTATTGCCAGGGATTGCCACAGCATGGACAACTCTGTCCTCTCGGGATGGGCTGCTCCCGGACCCCAGCTCCCCTCCAGAGCACTCCGCGTTGGACTGCCTGCTGCAAAATGCCTTTGCCTTTCGCTATGTGCTCAGGTTGTCAGCTCTCATCAAACAGAGCCTTAATTCCCCAGACAGTTATCCCAGCTTGGTAGGAAGGAAAACTGCCATTAACTAAATCTGATTTGATAAACAGTTTGTGATTATTTGAACTATGCTCAAGAAAATCTATAGTCAATTGAAAGAAAAAGGAATAGCAGTAAAATTTTCAGATGGTTCCAGTGGAGGAATGCCTGTTCAAGTGCTAAAGTTTTATTTGTGGCCGGTTTTGGTTTGTGTTTGGGAGTTTCTTAGAGGGGAGGTTTGTTATATTTTAAATTAGCATCATCAGGATCTGCTTGGGCTACTGTTTAGCTAGTAACATTTTTGTGATTAATTTAGCAGCTGGTTTTATTATTTGTAGGGAGCTGTGGCTTTGACTTGGTAAGAAAAATATTGAACATAATATGCACAAGTAGGAAAAGGAAGGAGTGCTAAAAGAGCCTGCCTAAAATGCCCCCCAGCCCTGAGCTGGCTAGCTGTGAGGAGGTATGGCTGTTTCACTACCTCCTGTCTGGTGAAACAGGTTTAGATCACAACCATGACCATGTAAACTGGAACTTGGGGGGAAATTTTACTAGCTCTTTGGCATGATTGTTTGTTTTCATGATCCTTATGTGTGAACTTTTCTTTAAACTTGGAAAATGGAGTAAAAAACCAACTTGAAATTGCATAGCTGAGGTGATAACTCTTTAGACAGGGGTTTTTAGTCAGGATCTAGAAGCATTTTTGGGGTAAAGCTGCTGCTTTATCACAAGCAATTTTGTTGAAGTCTGCATTTGTTGGTTTTAGATTTCTCCTTAGTCTTTGCCATGAGATTACACTTGAACTGAGGACTCGGTGGGCATCAGGTCATGCAAAATGCTGCAACACGAGTGCTTCCAGTATCTAAGTGTATGCTGCTTTTTGCTAACTCTTCTGAGTGCCATACTTCTTTAAAAGTCACTTTTCGGAGTGCTAAATTAGTGATAGTGGTAAATGTCCTTTTAATTATTTTGGAGTATGTTGCAAACTGAGAATTAATTTCTACTCTGCTTTGCTGTTTCCCTAGGCAATTCCCTAGGAGGTTTTAAGAAGAGCAGCACACATTTTGTCTTATTTTGCTTCGGCAATGAATCTTGATGATAAAATCATACCTTAAGAAGATGAAATGATTTGTGGACTGAATAACGAGTCAGTGCAAGAGAGGGGGCAGGAGGGAGAAGAAGGTGGCAGGACTGCCGTTTCTCAGGAGTAGCAAGTCATTATAGGGCTGGCTCAGTTGCCTTTAAAGCCTCATCCTCGGAGGACTGCAGTCCTACCCTATGGATAGAGAGGGCTATATAGAAGACAGCACATGACACTTTTCAGCAGTGCATAATTAAGAATGTTTGTATTTGGAGATGTTGCTTTGCAAACAAATAGGAAAATTGTAGTGGCAGTTCTATAATTATTTCAAAGCATTGTCTTTATTGTCTTATTAGGCTGATGGATTTTAAGATTTTTCTGGACATAGAGACAATGGAACAGTGCTTACAATTGAAAGATGTAAATTTAAACTCTTCCATATTTAATAATTTGATCCAAAAGAAATCTCAGTGTATCACAGATGGTTTAATATGACGTTTTGAATATAGAGACTGAACTTGTGAGTTTTATTTCTATGAAGGCTTTTGATTCTAACAGCTACTCTAACAGATAGATACCTGTTACTTCTTCCCAAGAGAGCTCCCAAAGTGGGGAGAGATTATTGTTTTTTGCAGTCTGACCTTGGGTGTGTTAAGTATTATGTGGTTGTAGGCTGTGGGCAGACAATTCTCACTGACAATTGCCTCTGTTCGGTGGAGTCCTTGCAGCTGTAGAAGTTTTCAGAGAGGAATTGTCCTTTCCTGTCTTTTGAAAAAACCTCAATAAAGTTTATAATCAAGAAAGTTGTAGAGCATTTCAGGCTCTTCTGTACTTGATTTTTCTATATTGATCGCCATTTCCTGTTTGGAGAGGCATTCTTCTGGAAAACATCTTATGCAGAGCACTGTAAAATTATTTACAGAGGAGTTTTGGTCTTAAAATTAACCAGAATTGAATAAGACTGAGGAAGAGGTCAGGATTGCTCCCATAAGAGTAAGTCTTACTTCTGGGGGGGAGCAATTGAGAATTACCATGAAGTTGTTATGTAAGATACTAATGAAGAGAATTAAATTGACAGCCAGGAGACTGCCAGGCAGAGCTTTGGGTCGTGGAGGGACCTTGGGGCTCTGTGGTTTCTGGTGCAGTGGTGTGTGTCCTGTTGGGTGGAGATGGCTCCAGCTTCCAGCCGTCTGCTCCAACACTCTGAACCTGCTCGGTGTCTTCCTGGCCAACGCCAGGTCTGCGATTGTGCTTATCCACAGAGGCGCCAAAGCTGTGACTGAAGCCCTAGAGGGAGAAAAAAGCCTGGAAGGAACTAGTTGTACAGAACAAAGAGAAAGATAATGATGTCAGTTATGCTGGTTTTAGCATAAAAAGATTGTTATTTAGCCAAAAAGATTCTTTTCTGAAAGTACATAAAGCAGCATGTTTAAAAGAACACCTTTTTCATACTTGAGATGTGAGGAAGAGTGACTTGTTCTGAAAACATATCAAAACGATATTTAAACTCAGGTTGACTGTCCTTTTAATCAGCAAGTCATGAGGCAGTGCTGCTAACCTGCGTGAGCCTAAACTGAGGAAAAGAGGGATAAATTATTACAGTGGATCATGTACAGCAGCTAGTAGTGTTGTAACTCCTGATCAAAGCAGAAGCTGTGTTTGTCTGTCACTGGGAGCTTGGCAGAGGGGTTGCATTGCTCTCCGAGTTCCAAAATTCAGCGTCACATTTGAAGTGTGGGGGTTTTTTCTTTTCTTTGATTTTCTTACTGTCATATAAAAAGATAGTAAACACGTAGTAGTGGGTGCACAGATATGAGAAGTGCTTTGCTTACTAACTGTCAAGTTTCATAGTATTGTCTAACAGGTTTTTTTTCCTAATGCTTTTTGTGCATTTGCTTTATTTGAGAAAGGCGAGCAGCTTTCCTTTGCGCACAGAGTAGACGTGTGGTCACTGCTTTGGTATTTGGATGAGACCCTATCTGCCTGGCTGCCTCCAGCTACGGCTCTGCCAGTGTGGGGAGGCCTGACCCTTTGTCCCTGTGCTGGTTTATAGCCCCTAGGTACAGGCAGCAGCTGCGCAGGTTGGGCTTCTTCCATCCGTAACAGGTATTCGTACGGTTCTAGAATGAGCATCTTCTAGAAATCAGATGTGGGGTGGAAGTCGAGAGGTCTGAGTTCATGTGTAATGCTGCTTTAGTCTGTGCTGAAGGGACAGCCCTCCCTTGATTTTGACTATATTAATTAAGACCTGTCTGACATGACGGCTTTTTTTTTTTTTGAGAATGTGTATGTTTTACATAGGGATGCATTAAAACCTTTAACAAGAAGGAGCTTCATAAAAGAGAAATATGCAGAGTTGTTGAATTTAGTGCTTAGTGGGGGAAGGCCATGCAGTAGGTTATTCAATGCAGTGCTTTTTACCTACAGGCATATTATTTGAGGAAAAGGTATGGTGCTTTTCATGGGCTCAGTAGGTAAGTTGCTATCCTCTCATCTGACTTTCCCTTTCTTTGCTAACAGAAAAGCTTGCAGAAGCTCAGCGCAGGTTTACTACTCTTCGGACTGAGTTACAGTCAACTTTGGATGCACAGAAAGAAGCCAGTGGGGCTTCCACGCTGCAGCGGCGCAGAAAGCCGGTCTTCCACCTGTCCCACGAAGAGCGTGTCCAGCATAGGAATATCAAAGATCTGAAATTGGCCTTCAGTGAGCTCTACCTCAGCCTCATCTTACTGCAGAACTATCAGGTACCTGCAAAAAAGGTGGTTTTACAAAGCCCTGTGTGTAAATGTCTCTGTGCTTTGTGTATCCTTGAGTTGCCTTGTTCAAGCCAGTTGTTTATTTTTTTTTTCATTTTGGGGTCCCTAAATGTTACTGTAAGTCAGCACTTCAGAAACGCTCTAAGACTCAGTTTTGAAGTTTTAGAAAGCAGGCATTCTTTATTGCAGCGCTCGGTACACGGGGGATCGCTCCACCTGTCGTGCACACCAATTCTTTCAACAGTTGCGATTATATACAAAATGGATATACATATTCATGATTTTTCCTGGAAATAATCAACATATTAACCTGAATTCTGGGAACTCATTAATATATGTAAACGTCCTTGGCGCAGGCACACTCGAGATCTTTGGTGGTCTTCAGGGGTCCTCTGGTGGTCTTCGATAGTCTTCCTCACTTGTCCCCTACTTGACCCTTTTCTAGTGATTCTGCGCAGTGGGACACTTTACATGTTTGATACAACTTAGCCTAAAGAATGTTCGTTAGTAACTCTACTATCTGTCTTTTCTTGATTTACATTCTTTTGACACAAACTATATTGACACTCTGAGCTAAGTTATCTGAAAAGGGCCTAAGGTTCTTATCTTCTCGGGGAACTGCAAGATTGACCAAAAGTAATTTTCTCTGGCATCTTACACATTTTGCAACGCAGGATTTCTTATCCACCACTAGTCAATATAACAAGGCCACTGTGTTCTTTTCTTAACACAAGATGTAAAAACATCTGGTATCATAATCATGTTTTAAAGAAAAGGCAGATGCCTAGCAGTTAGCAGCGTACATCTTGTTGCTTTCTGTTGAGCTAGAAATGCTAAGCTGACCTGCAGAAGGACCTTCCTTTTTCTTTTTCCGAGCTGGCTGACCCCAGCACCCTTGGCCCAGGCATGTCCAGAACATGAAGTCACATCAGGACCTCCTTCTTCTGCAGTGTGTTGTTCTGTGCAGGGTTGGAGCTGGCAAGTTGGGGAAGCTCTTTTATCTAATATTTGTTAATGAAACTTGAAATGCTAACGTACTGTTTCCTCTTGGTGTTACCGTGGTAGTGACTGTGACCTTGCCATATCAGCATTTCTTGTTAAAACATCCATTAAAAAAAAAAAAACCACCACTGTTTTTAATTCTGTAGGATACAGGCTCGTTTGCCTTGAAGTATGAAAAAAACAAATCCTTAGTTTTACTTGGATTTCTGGCATGAAAGGGCATGGTAAATATTGCAGATGCTGATTTTGTTCCAAAAATCTTGAAACAAAAATCTGAAACTGTTAAGATCTTTTTTGCTGGTCTAGCTCTTTTGGTGTTAAATACTCTGAAGTGCTTTTAAATGTCTTACTGTGAGGGTTTTTAAGTTGTTAAATAAGAATGTTTGAACTTAAATTCACTACATCTGTATTTAGATCTTTACAAGCGTTGTACTGGAGAATTTTACTAAACAAAATTCACCGTAAGAATTACCTGAATACCACTCTGCGGTATGGACAAAACTTAATTCTTCCAAAGTTCTGGGTCTTTGTACCTCTCCTAAAGTGGTGTCTCTGAGCATATGTCCGAAAACCATTTATGAGTTTCTCAGTAAAGCCCTTTGACTATTAGAGAGTTTCTAGTTCAAAATCCTGGGAAAGGTAGAGTATCTGTAGCTTTTCAGGAATGGAGCAAAGCAGTATTACCTGCTGTGATTTCTTCTTTAAAGAAAAGAAAAGAAAGCTCTTACTCTTGGTTATAAAAAATTGCTTCTTAGGCTTGATGAAGAATTTAAATAGGGGATGACATGGGCCATTCCTTTGGAAAATCTTCTTACTATTCATGAGTGAAGAAAGGCTTGCACACTTATATTTTTACTTTTTGCTACCATGAGTCTTGGTCCATTGTATGTATACTAAGTCTTGATGTAAAACCCATCTGGATTTGATAGCTTTCACAGTTTCCAAAAGGAGCAGAGCTTCTTTCTACAACATACCTTGAAAGAGAGAATGAGAAAAATTAATTCAAATCGGTCTTGAAGTTGAGGACAAGAAATACAAGGGCTAAAACAGACATAAAACCAAATCGCAGAATATTAATCTTAATCACTTCTGACCTTAGAATAGGAAAAACTAGGAATCAAGCTCTTAGAGTTTTGGAGAGAAAGAACAATAACCTAGTGGGAAGATGATGTAACCGAGGCCTTCATGTAAGAGGTAAAGTGAAGTCAACAGTGGCATTATAAGTATCAAACTGTGGCTTTGATTAAATGCTGAAGTCTTGAGTTCAGTTACTAAGAAAGGAAAATCCACATGAAGCAAATTCCTCAGTCTTTGCAAAAGCAAATGTTGCATGTGTTCATTCCTAAGGTACACAAACCAAACATCAAGTGAAACTGTAACTTGTCTCCAGGGCAGCTGTTACTTGTTTAACTTACCAATGATTATACTTCTGATAAAATGAATTTATTGTTAACAGTAATATATCATTCTAGAGTGTGTACATGTATAAATAAATCTATTTGAAATATTATGTTTTAGAACAAACAAATCTTGACAAATTAAGTATATAATATTTACTTACATATACTGAATATAATATAGTACATTCATTGAGCAAATAACGGAGGCTGAGTCAGTCTTACTGAGCTGCTGTGCACTTGCCTTGCTGGTGCATTTCCTAATAGGCTTGTATATGGGCAAAGATTTTTGAGTCCACTGTTTGATTCTACATGATCTTGCATTATATTATTGTGTAAGTTGCAGTGTTTGGGTTTTTTCACCTTTAATGACAAAACATGCCATTAGTTGATTCACTTCAGTGGATTCAGTTAGTATCCAGCAGAAATGGAAGTCAGGCTTGGAGAAAGCCCCTTGCCAGATAAAAACATCACGAATAGCAAGAATAGAAAACATTTGACTGCGTAAATGATGTTTGACTGTTCTGTTTCACAGTTCCATCACTTGAGCATCCCTTGTCAGAAGTGCCACTGTAAGCAACAGTGTTTTTATCATGCATTTTGGGGTTGCAGAATTTTTGTAGCCAGAGGATGAAATGCTGCTGGAGAGGCTCTAGGGTGTCTGCTGTAACCATGCCCCGACTGGCCAAGGCACACCAGAGTTAGACTGTGATTGCACACGTGTCAGATAAAGTGATGTTAGTTCAGGCTACAGAAAAATCTCTGACCAAAAGCATAATTTTGTTGTATTTTTTAATTTCCAATTTCTGAAATAGTGATCTGCTTTCCCTGGGGTGGAATGCTGGCTTTTCCAATAGAAAGTAATTGAAGTCTCTTGTCTCCAATAATGCAGTTCATTAATGCATTGGCTTCCTGCTCCTGTCTCCCTAGCCTCATTTCCCCACCTATATGGTAGGGGTCTGGTATTAAATCACTCTAAGCATAATTAGATTGAAAATAATTTCACTGAGTAGTTGGCGCCTCTCCTCAGGGCATTTGATTTTGCTGTTTTCTCTGGTTTTCTTTCCAAGCTTTTACTTGGTTTACTTTCTAAGCTTTTCCAGAAGTGAATCTTGCAATGGTCTTGTCTGCGTTCCTGCTGTTGCTTTAATGAAATGTTGAGTCTTTCAAGTGGTAGTTTCTGTATAATGAAATGCAGGGTTTCACATGCATCTTGTCACAGCAATTGTCTGCAGTGTGATGAGCTTTGCCTATCTCACTTACTGTGCATTAGAACAGTGTTGGGTCAGGGCTCATACATAACTTGGAAATCAGCCATTAATTCTTGTTTTAATGCAGCATTGTGTGCTTATCTCTGCAGACTAGAGAGTTACATCTCCCACATCTGCAAGCCTAAACTAGTTTTGCGCTCATTGCGCAATGTACTCTGTGGAAAAGGATGCTGCTATGGGGATGCACTTGTCTGGATTTAATCTGCAGCATTTAAAAGTTCTGTACAAGGATTTCCTTTCTATAATGCACCTATCTGGAGAACTTGATTTGAAATCAATGTAAAGTTTAAATGAACTAGAAGTCAGTAGCCTAGCCTTTTCAGAAGGTAGAACCCCTTGAAAGATTGGTAATGACTGTGGAAGTTGGGACAAAATATAGTCTTCCTGCAGCTTTATATATTTGTTAAGAGCTCATTACAACTACTGCTAATCCAGAGACAGTTGCCGAGTTGCAGTACCTGGAACGTATGCAGTAAGGAGTACCCAGAGGGAGCGTGTCTTGAAATAACTTCAGGCATACAAGTTTTGAGTATGTCCAAAGGTTATTTGTCTTCAGTGAGGTTTCATCAGGAACATCATTGCTTCTTTTATTAAGGAGGAAAGTGGCAGTGATTTGGCTTTTCAGGGAACATGAGGTTTAGGTAGTTCCCTGCAAGTAAGTTACCTCTTTTTATGCCCCACATTTTTTCTGTTATTTGCAAGGGATATGTGTTACTTCTAATAAAGTGATAATTCAAAAACTTCCTGACAATAGACACAATAATTTTGATTCTTCTTCTTAACTATTCCTTTTTTGCTAGCACTGGAAATACAACTATTTAACTTCCTTGGGAGCTGACTGAGGTTAAAAGCCAGTAACTCTTTTCCCTTGTCTGCAGAACCTGAACTTCACTGGTTTCCGCAAGATCTTAAAGAAGCATGACAAGAACCTGGAGACGACACGGGGAGCAGAATGGCGGGTGGCCGAGGTGGAGGTGGCACCCTTCTACACCTGCAAGAAGATCAACCAGCTTATCTCCGAAACAGAGGTAAAGATGCTAGTCTGTGTACTGCTCCTCTTTTAACTAGAAAACAATGTTTTCTTGCTCACTACTGATTCCTATAACATTTTACCCTCTCTGTAGCTTATATTCTTCACCAAGACAACTATTAATTGATTTTGAAATGCCACTGATTTCTGGCATTGTTTACATAAACTTGTGTATGTTCTCTTCAGCTGGTAACTTTTTGCTCTGAAAAGCTAGTGCAGTGTTAGCTTGTATTCTGTAATAACTTGATGCAGCATGATGAGCCTTTCACATCTTTGTTACTGTGTATTAGAAGAGTATTGGGCCAGGGCTCAAATGTAACTTGGAAATCAACCGTTATTTTTGGTTTTAGTGCAGTACCATGTGCTTATCATTAGAATGAACTTCTGTGATGTGTATCTTTATCTCCTTAGGAAGTGGTGACCAATGAGTTAGAAGATGGAGACAGACAGAAGGCTATGAAACGTTTGCGTGTTCCACCCTTAGGAGCAGCTCAGGTGAGAGATCAAGTTATGTAGCCAAGCTGCTTCTCCAACCTGTCAAGGTGCCAAATTAGATTCAACATCTGAACAAAGTAGTGAAAATAATTGACATGAGCATGTTCCACAAATTGTGAGGTGGGGCATGGTCACGTAATCTGCTTTAGTTCCGGAAGACTTGGAAATAGCTTACTTGCTATTCCTAATGCATGCAGGCAAGGTAATGAAGGGATGAGATAAATAGTAAAAGGAAATTTGTGCTAATAATAACATATCTTAGTGTTTGTGTGGTCTGGAATATTTTTCAAAGGGCATTGAGATGCCCAAGTTCTGTTTCAACACAGCAACAACATACGCAAGAATATTATGCCGCATTTTCCGTTTGAAAAACTTCAAGAGCAAGAGTGCAATCAGGGATCAGAACATTGTATCCCTGATTTTAAATTTACTCTGCAAATTAATCTGACTTTGCTGATAACCTACTTACCCCACCTTAATTCCGCCATTGCTTTGTTCACAGCCTGTACCAGCCTGGACTACATTCAGGGTTGGACTGTTCTGTGGGTTGTTCATTGCACTGAACGTCACTGTCATACTTTCAGGTGGGTATCCTTGGCTGGACCCCGCTGGCTGCCGTACCTTGGTTTGGGTATGTTCTCATCACTTAGCGAGGTCCTGGATCTGAACTGGGTTGATCAGGATATTCTGGGTTAAATCAGCCTGAGTCAGATCACACTGCTGAGAATTATTAGTTCTGCTCAGTAATAGATTGTGGGTTTCTTCATGTTGTGTATGTGGATTTTGGACTTTGAACATATTATGGTTCGTTCTCCTGGTTTCCTTCTCCTTCTCGGAGGGGTATTCTGGAGGTGCAACATCCATGTAGAAAGACAGATTTCTGTTATCGTCCTGTGAACAGACAACCCTTGCCACCTTGAGAGGGGTGCTCGTAGAGCTTAAGTTTTGCATGGTACTGACTCCCTACAGAGAATGAGACCAGACATAGAGCCACGTGAGCACCATGCTACTCAGTACATTTTCATGTAGCAATTTCTAGGATTCCAATGTCTGGTGCCTATTAATGGAATTCATTGAATTGTTCTTGTTGGCAGATTTTGGCAAGATTGTTTAAAAGCTACAATAAATTATTGCATATCTCGGGCCTTGGTTTTATTCTGCTTTGTGCCTTCTGAGTTTGGACTCTGATTAGAGTAAAAGCCATGGTAGTACTGTAGAGTCAGATACAGTGCTTAATCACAAGCAGCTTTACTAATTGTGTGTGTGATTTCGGTAGTGGTGTAACTTGCTTAGCAGTCAGTACAAAGGAAAAGGCTTAACAAATGAACGTATGAGCTCTTGCATTAGGGAAAGCCTATGTCTGTGTTTTTGACTTAAAAGAATTTTTAATCAGATGCTTCTGTAATTGGATCCAGTCATCTCTTGGGATAAAATGTCTCTGTTTGAGAAGCTGTTTGCAGTGCTTCCTGTTTGGTCTTCCTATAGTAGAGGCAGGAAGTTGACCTGTCTGTGTGAAGCGTCTGTTTAACGTGTAGAAGCTGTTCTTTATTCATCGTATCTCTTTTTTTCTGTTACTTACATGTTTGATCTCTGTGGGAGATGCAAATATGAGTGAAGTCAGTTGTGTTTGCTTTATCTCTCAATATTAACAATGAAAAAGTGACACAGTTGAGAATGAATTCATAAAACTTACTGCATCTCTAAAGCAGATGTTACTAACCTAGTGTGAGTAATAGGTATGGTTGTAGCAGCAGACATGGTGCGGTATCTGTACGTTATTTCAGATATTGGGCAAAAACTGTATTCTAACTGCAAAGTGTTTTTTAATTGGGTATTACTTTGCTAACTTGTCTGCTACTTTGACTGAGAGAGGATTTTAGTGTTGGATGGGTAGAATCTGTGAAACAGCATTAGAACATGACTTCAATAGTAAACCACTTCTGTATTGCCTGATTTTAGAACTAGAACAGCAACATTTTACAGACACAAGTTCGTAATACCTTTGGGTCTGTTAAAGGCTGCAAATGCTACAGGTGGATCTCAGCGGGGTGTATGAATTTTGAGGCCTCACTGTTTCTGTATCAGCTTTCCTAGGTGCCAAGTTGAAAGTTCATGGAAATGGGCAGTGCCCTGTCTCTTGTTTGAGAATTAGGCTGTGATGCCATTGGGCTTGTCACCAGGGGCATCTTCCTCTCTGAGCATCTTGTTCAGAGCCTGCGCTTGCCGAAGGGACGAGTTGATCGAGTGTCACGTACCTGCTTGACTGTAGGAGGTGACTTCGCTTGTATTGCGTTTAAGTGGAAACAATATATGAATGGAAAATCTCTTTGCCTCAGGGCTGTAGTACAGAGCCCTGAACTGTGTTCACCTCGGGATGAACCTTTGTCTGGGTGTTCTGTCTCAAATAGCACACAGCACATCTGTCCTATTCTGACTGGTCATTTCTTATTCAATAGTTTTTGGGCTACTCTGTCCTGTTTGGAATCACCTCCCTTGGTTTTGTCTGCTGGTATTTCAGATTAAAATTTGAAATGCTGTTTTTTCAATTTCATGTTTAAGACTCATTTTTTTCAGCTTCTTTGGGGTGTCTGTCATTTCTGTCCAAAATTCAACTCTATTTTGCCTGAACCCAATAGTCTCTTTAATTTTAAATTTTAAGCAACAGTTCTTGAGTCATTGTTCCTTGCACAATTTTCCTCCATAATTTTATGTAGTATAAAGCACAGATGCTGAACTTGTGGAACTTCTTATGGCTATGCTATCTCTGAAGAAAAGTTTGAAAAATTGGCTTGTAATTTAGACATAAAATGTAGACATAATAAATTCTTAGCATCAATTCTGTAAAACTGCATGTTCTTTTTTTCCCCTTGTAAAAGGCATGTGGGTGAGAAACACTCAATGAAACTGAAATTGAGGGTTCAAATAACTGTATTTTATTTGTGCTTTTCTCATAAAACCCATATCGGGCAACTGAGGGACAGTATTTTGCAAAGAGGCTTGTGCTAGAGAAAGCTGCTGCTCTATAAGGCTGCTCATCATTTGAAATTAAGCAAATTTTTTTCCAAAACCCTGAAGACTGAACAAAGGAAGCAACAGGCTTTCCAGTATTGCTGCCTTATGTTGGGTTTTCTGTTTGGGTGTGGCTGGTTGTTATATTGCTAGTTATGAATATGTATTACATTACATTTGCATTGAGTTCAGTGATTAGGTGCAGTTTAGCATTGTTTTAAATGCTGTAATGGTGCTCTTGGTTTTGTGGGGAGCTGACGTATTTGTGTATCTGTCCATTGGGATTTCATCTCCATTAAACCAGAACATTTAAGTGCATATAGTCAAGATTTATGCTAGTGCTGTCCCTTGTGCCTGTAGTGTGAGACAGGGGACTTAAGATGCTGCTAATGACCTGACTACACCAGCTGGAGAGTAAATTTTCCCCAGAATACTCCTAAATCCTCTGACAGGCTAGGCAAAAAGTTCTCCACTTGCTGGAATATGCAGGTGCATATGAGCATACGGTTTTCATGGGGTACAGCCAAACATCTGGGAACCAGCATAAAGCAGTGGAGCACAGCTTTGCTTGGTGACATGACTTGTGCTATCATTAAGGTCATTTCATTTTTGTGTTTGCCAGGTGTGGCTTTTATAGATGGACCAAATGTGTGGCCACTGGTGAGAATCTATAGAGGTGGCTTTCTCCTGATAGAATTCCTCTTTCTCCTGGGTATCAACACATATGGCTGGAGACAGGCTGGAGTGAATCACGTCCTCATCTTTGAACTCAATCCCCGCAGCAACTTGTCCCATCAACATCTCTTTGAGGTAAACAGAATAGATTGTAGGAGTGGTTGAGCTGTGCAGCGTATCAGGAGGATAAATCCTGCACTGTTTCCTGGCAAGGAGTTCTAATACAATTAGAAGAGGAAGTTGCTCAAGTCTAATTAGATTACAGGATTGAGCACTGCTCTCCCTTTTCTTATAATGAGAATTCATTGTAGGTTTCGGAGCTATATTTTCATAAGGTATCTATGTGTTTTTTCTATCTTTCTGTAGATTGCTGGTTTCCTGGGGGTTTTGTGGTGCCTGAGCCTGCTGGCATGTATATATGGTAAATTCACCTACATCCCTATGCAGGTGAATCCACTCATCTTGTATGGCTTCATGTTGCTTTTTCTCATCAACCCCACCAAAACCTTATATTACAAGTCCCGGTTTTGGCTGCTGAAACTATTGGTAAGTCTCAAACTTGATTTAAATAAATAATTTTTTTTTTTAAATGCTGTAGCTGAGCAGTAGCAGTTAAGTATATACAAGTGTCACTAATCTTCAGGAAAGAGGGATGCTTATACCACTGTGTGTTCATAGAGCAGACCTGATAAAGTATTGACTGCAAATGGTTGTTGAGCATGTGTTTACAGAAGCAACTGCTTGTCTGTACCAGTCTATCATTATCTTCATATTGCAGATAGCTACTTGTTAATCTTTCTATAGACAGCTGTATACATACTTTTGCACATACAGAAACACTCTGGTATCTTTACTTGTTTGTTCCTTACTGTAGAGAAACAGTTTGATTAGGAGTGCTAAGACAAGGCTGCATGGATGCTCCTCAGCCCAAACTGGGTGAGCACCAACATTGAGAGGGTTCACTGATGGAGGGGGAACCTTTGCAAAGGTTACTGCTTATAAAATTATGTTTGGGGGGGGGGTGTCAGCAAATCTCTTTCTGGTCTTAAACTATTTATTTTAGACCCAGCTCCTATTTTCCAGGTAAGATAAGTCTGGTAAATTGAATGTAAATATGTGTGCTACTTCAGTGTTCCAGTTATAGGTGGAAGCTCCAAAAGAACAGTTTTCAAACTTGTTGGATGGCTCATCAGTTTCTTCCCAAATGGCTGTTTCACACATTCATCACCACCCTGTATGCCCTTTTAAAATTGACTTTAATCAAGTGGGTTCCCTTGATACCTTATTCTTGCTGGAACTGCTCTGAGAACATTGGGCGGAAGAGGATTTGGCTGGCTGGCGTTATTCGTAGAATCATTTTAATGCCAATTAAAACAATTAACTTTATCTGGAACATGACAAAGATGAAACGTAGAATCGTGCTTCAGGCATGTGTGTGCAGGTATACACACAGCCAGTTAACCTCTGTGTGCTTACCTCTGTGATTTGATTTGCTAGCTTACTTCTATTTCAGTTTCTTCCTTTTCTGCCTTCCAGCATTCAGCCATCTCTCATAGATGTACCTTTAGTCCCAAGCCTCATTAGTCTTACTGCTGTCCCTTGGTGCTAGGGGAAGCACTGGAAGTGATCTAACCATATTAGCAATATCTGTGCTAATTTACCTTAATATCTTAACAGGGTAAGATTCTCAGTCTTCACAGAGCTCTTGGGCAGTTTCCAGGACCTACTCAATCCCAGCTATCTCTAGGCTATGCTGCAGTCTGCCATACAGCCATACCTTTGAGTGTGTCAGAGGCCAATTCATCCCAGGGTCTCCTGGGGAAAAAAGCTTCATCAAAATGCAAGATCGCCTTAATGGTGGAAAAATGACACAGTACTTCTGACTGTGTTATGCGGAAGGGGGAAGGGGAAAAAAGAGGCCAGACAAACCACATAAAGAGTAGCTGTTAGGCTTTTTCTAATTTTTATTGTGTGTAATTGGCTGGCTGGGTGTATTTTATTTCTCCACGCAGTTGCCAGCAGCTATCTGGGTGAAAGGAGGTTTAAATAGTGCAATTCTTAACTGTGCTGTTCACGTAAATTTTGGTTTGGTGAGTGTTTTTCTTCACATGCTTGATATGTTTCATTTCCAGCCAAAATGAAGTCTGACATATCAGGTGTAGCAGAGCATTACCGGCACCTTCAGTTTTTCTAGAACCAAATCAGGAGCATACTTCAGTGTGTTGTAGCATTTCCTGATGGATCTGGGAGGCTTACTGCATCCACCCGTGATCATGAACAACTGCTTGTTGGTACTTATGAGTGGGATCTCTTTTGATGTTCCCTGAGGGACTGCAAGTTACAGCTGAATTGATCTTCCTCCGAGTGAAAAAATTTAGTTAGTAAGTTTAATTCCCATGCCAGGCTCTTCTTTCTCACCTGCGTGCTTAGGCGAGCATTCTTTGCACCTTTGCTGCCAGATGAGAAGCCCATGAGTGCACTTGTGTAGGCTGAGGAGAGCAGCTTGCCGGGTGGAATCGGATCTGAGCACAGGGGACAGCACAGTGCCTGCTTGCCCACGCTCTCCGCAGGGTGCCAAAATGGTGAAACAACTGCAGGGAGCCTGTCTGAGAGAGGTGAAAATCTAGGGAGTGTTTAGCTCCAGCTCAAATATCTACCATCTCAGCACTTACTAAAACTGCAGTAATCAGCACCAGGGAGTCTGGGCTCAGATTGTGGAACTGTTGATACGTAATTGCAACCGATTACGTGAAACTGAGGTTCAAGTCCAGCTTTTGGTATTTTGTGACTTTATTCTTGTGGCCCATCTTCTCCCGAGGATGTTGCAGACACTTCTCAGCTGGGAAGCGAGGAGTTGCCTGTGGTACCTGCCAGCAGGCAGTGCCCTCCGCTGCCAGCACCCTCTGGCAGCTGGGCTGCAGCTCCAGCTGTGCTCGGACAGCCTGCGGCAGCAGCCGGAAACCGCGGTGCCTGACATGCGGGGTTGGAAGGGTTCAAATGGCAGCTCGGGTTCTTGAAGGTAGTTGACTGAGATGCCAGTGCCTTAGCTAGGTCGTGGACGTATATGCTGATGCCTCGTCTGCTGTAACCTTTGGGTGGAAAGCTTCTACTCTCTTAAAAATTTTATGCTGTCATCTGACAGTGCCTAGGTGTCTCTCCCTAAATTAAATAACAACATGGATTTTATTAATTTCTTCTTTTTTCAGGGAGACCTGTCTGTAAAGCAGTTTTCACATTTCATTTGTTTTAGTTAGTCTTTGTTTATGAAAAAAAAAAAGTCTATGATGAAATGGGTAAAGATAGTATCAGGGAGTGTTGGTAAAATGGAGGAAGGACCTTTGAAAGAGAAGGCTGGTGTGGCTTCTCTGACCTCTGCAGAAGCTGTTCTGCAGCTGGACGGCTTTGAGGACAGACCTCCCTAATGGCTGGCCCTGTTTGAGTCTTTGTAATAGGTGCTGTCCTATGTGAGCACAGTGCTTTCTAGGTCAAGATCCATATCTGCTTTATGCCGCTAAGTCTTAATCCCCTATTTGGCTTTGAAATTTAGGACCAGAGTCTTAAATTGGCATTACAAGCTGATGGGAATGTGTCAGTCCTTTCCCAGGTTTCTGTAACTGTGCACCCTTCAGGTTAATAAAGAGAGCAATATAAAAGATCAGTGTTAGTCTGTGCTTTCATTAATTTAAAGGTTCATAAATCTCTGAACTACCGGATGGTGCTGGTGCTGTCTCTTTGACAAATTGGCCGTTAGTAACTATAACTAACTGGGTAGAGAGAGTTGTAATCAAAGGTAATGGACCATGAAAACTGTCTGGTTTGAAAGTAGCAAAACTGCTGTTAAGGCTTAGAGAGAAAGTGGACTGCAATTGAGGGGGAGTCTAATTGACAGTCAATAGGATTTCCTCAGCCCTTTCTTTAACTCTTGCCCTGCTAGAGGCTTTGGCAGATCCAGCAGTAATAATCGTCACTTTTACAACTTCTAACACCGAAGAACTACTAATGTGTTAAGTAAACTGAGCCATGATCAGACTAATGGCCGTGCTGAGGGTCTTGTCGTGGTTTAACCCCAGCCAGCAACTAAGCCCCACGCAGCCGCTCACTCACTCCCTGCCCACCCCCCCCCAGTGGGATGGGGGAGAAAATCGTGAAAAAGAAGCAAAACCCGCGGGTTGAGGTAAGAACGGTTTAATAGAACAGAAAAGAAGAAACTAATAATGATAATACTAATAAAATGACAACAGTAGTAATAAAAGGATTGGAATGTACAAATGATGCGCAGTGCAATTGCTCACCACCCGCCGATCAACACCCAGCCAGTCCCCAAGTGGCGATTCCCTGCCCCCACTTCCCAGTTCCTATACTAGATGTGATGTCCCATGGTATGGAATACCCCTTTGGCCAGTTTGGGTCAGGTGCCCTGGCTCTGTCCTGTGCCAACTTCTTGTGCCCCTCCAGCTTTCTCTCTGGCTGGGCATGAGAAGCTGAAAAATCCTTGACTTTAGTCTAAACACTACTGAGCAACAACTGAAACCATCAGTGTTATCAACGTTCTTCGCATACTGAACTCAAAACATAGCACCGTACCAGCTACTGGGAAGACAGTTAACTCTATCCCAGCTGAAACCAGGACAGTATATAATCTAACTGACATGAAGTGTGAGGGAGAAGTTAAGTGTGGAAAATGTCAATAGATATGACAATGCCTGAAAGAAAGCAGTGATCAAAATGAGGAGCAACAGGAAAAACAGAGCTGTGTAGAGCTCTTACACAGAGACTGGGAGTTTCTGGGAAAGAGCTCAGCTGGAGGAGACTGGGCTCTTCTGCCAGTAAAAAAACCGAAAAGGTGGGGGGACATGAACCGTTGCCTGCAGGAGGAGGAAAGCAGGAATGTTATTTGTACTAAAAGTGAGGAGAACAGTTATCTTTTTGTCAGCAGGAGCGAAAGGTCAGCAATAAATCTTTGAGCGTTTCTGTTATTTCCATATTTGTTCAACGCTGTGATGTCCTGTCACTGCATTTAGATGTCTTTGACACTGTCATGAATTACTGTTTTTTTTCCTGACAGTTTCGAGTGTTCACTGCTCCCTTCCACAAGGTAGGCTTCGCAGATTTCTGGCTGGCTGATCAGCTCAACAGCCTGGTTGTGATACTCATGGATCTGGAATATATGATCTGCTTCTACAGCTTTGAGGTTCAGTGGGAGGACAATGCTGGACTTCTGGCAAATACAGGTAGAGTAATGCTGGCAATCCAGGCTAACACGATCAAAATGACCTGAAAAACACTGAGCGAGGCAACTTCATAATCATCTATCTGTTTTGAAGAGGGCTACCAATGACATAGGAAATTGAATAATTGGCATTTCTTGTAAACACAGCATTAGAGAGATTCTGCCCTTTCTTACTTCTATCCAGAGAAATGGAATTTCACATCCGTGTTCGTTTCCTAATCCAGTCATTTGGCCTGACATGTATATTCATCAAAGAATTTAGACACAGCACTTCTTGATTGGAAAGAGAAATCCATTTTCCTGGTATTGTTGTTTTATTTCATAGTGGTTTAACCATATAAATGCTTTTAGCCCGTTCCTGTTCCTCAGCATGAAAATGAGTTGCATGAGCTTGTTAACCACAATGTTCTGTGCTGTAGCCTGCTTCTTACAGGCTCCATCACAGTACCCTAAAGCAAAAGAGGATGGAGAAACTTCCTCAGAGCTTGTTAGTGCCACCTCTTATTCAATTAGAGTTGATGCTGTGATGCCAGGGTTGTGCGTGCTCTGCTTCTTCTCTCCTTTCTAGCCAGAAGAGCAGCAGAGTTGGCATATGAATTTTGACTTTGGCCTTCCCCGTGGCAAAATAGTACCTGTCTCCTCCTGGATCAGGCTGTTGTCTTTCCATTTTAAGCAGTGACTGCTGGCAAATCGTGTTGTCTGATGATTTTGACACTCGCTGAAAGAATTTGCAGTATGCTTCAATAAGCATCAGTGTTCACTTTGTTATTCCAATCTGTCCGATCTTTCTCTTCCCTTTAAGATAGTGTTGCAAGTAACTAAATATTTATTTATTAAAAGTAAAAGTAAAATAAATAAAGCAACTGAGTGGATAACAACTTGTCCTCTTCCAATCCAAACAGTGGAACGATAGTGCAGTGCTTTGGCATAAATATCAGCTAGTAACTTGTCTCCATTAGTCTGAATAAGAAACAAATGTTTGTTAGTCAGTGGGGTGTTTGGTTTAGATGTGCTGAGCGAGACAGCGTAAGAATATGGCATGCTTGGGGGTTCCAGGCAAAGCTGGGGTTTTCCTGGTCATTTCCTTAATAAAAAGAAGGCTTTCAAACATCAGGGGTGTGACACAATGTCATGTTGGTGTAGCTGCCTCTCACCCCAGTTGTTTAAAAAAAACAACAAAACAAACAAACAAACCCAAAACACAAACCAACAAACCAAAACCCAAACACATACGAAAATATGTTTTTTCCTATTACAATATACAAGAAAAATGGGTCAAGGACATCTTAGGCAAAGTAGCCTTTTTGAGCTGTCCTATGGAGTTTGGGAATGCTCTCCCATTTATGCACAAAAATTCAGTGTTGAAGGCCTTTTGTAATTCCGTCCTTAATTTGATGATTCACAGTACTGCCAACAGCACAAAATAAATTTAAAAATAGATTATTTCTAATCTTCTTGCATGTTAATTATACTGGCAGCAGTGAAAGAGTTAGATGATGATCTTTCTGGATGTGTTATTGATGTCATGTCACCTGAATACCTCCAAGGTAGAATAAAGGGCTTCAGGATACTTTCTGGTGATGAGCTTCTCGCTGTTCTGGATGTGCATGTGCATAGTTTGTGTGCCTAAGTGTGAGACATTGATGGGGAATTGCTCTCATGTCAAGTGATATTACTCTTACAGAAAGGAAGATGATAGGAGTTCTTAAATGTACTAACTCTTTGTACCTGAAACTTTTTTTTTTACAGATAATCAGATTTGTTACAGCTACTCCTACGGAGTGAGAGCAGTTGTCCAGTGCATCCCTGCTTGGTTGCGATTCATCCAGTGCCTGCGCCGTTACCGTGATAACAAACGGGCCTTTCATCTAGTTAATGCTGGAAAATATTCCACCACCTTCTTCGTGGTGACATTTGCAGCCCTCTACAGCACTCACAAAGGTATTGGTTATTTCGGAAAACACTTGCAAGTCACAGGATTTGCTTTTTACAAGGGAGAAGCTCAGAATTTGGCATCCCATTGAAGCATGAACTTTTGTCTTTTGGCACCTGTGAAACATCTCGGTGGAATGGCAAAGGCCTGCCTAGCTTGCAAAGAGCATTTTAAGATCTTCTTTTAGGTATTTTTGGCATACCTGGTCTGTTTAGAACTGCACTTTTGGAGTGAGAGAGAGAATTTTCAGGTTTCTCTCTCAAAAGGAGAAAACTGAAATACCTGTCAGTTTTTTCTGTGAAGGGAGGCTGAATGGGAGATGTATAAGGAAAGAGGTAACATAGGAAATGCTTCTCCCTTGGCGTTCATGAATAGCTAACCTGGATCATCTAAATAAAGTCAGTTCATCATTCCTGAATGTGGGGAGATGTGCACAGTGCCGGGAAAATGCCCTCTCTGGATTTTCCTGTGTTTTTTTAATCCATGTTTTTGCTGCAGCTGGTAGGGAGTTGTTTCCAATCCATTTAACTGCAGATTGAGCTCTGATCCCTCAAGTTCCCCATCTCCCTGGAAACGACAATTACTCGATTCTGCTCCTGTTCTGAAGGAAAAAGCTTTTAGTTTCTGCACTTCAGGCAGTCACCCTGCCTTTCATTGTTCTGAAGTCCTAAAAGCTGTATTCTTTCTTTTGAAGATATATGCCTTCTGTATCTCCAGAAATTAGCAACTGCACACACTCATGAGCCATTATCGTGAAATATGGTTGTGGTGGGGCAGGCAGAAGTGTTCAAGGCATGCTCCTAGTTAACATGCTGGCTTTTTGGAGGGGTGGCAGGGTTATTAGAAACCTTCATGTGGCCAAGAAATGGCTGTTTTGACATAACTGGGCCTGAAGTCACACCAATAATGTTTCTTAAGCCTTGCATTTTAACAGCAGAGAAGTGCGTTGGTGCAAGCTGGCTGAAGGCTGGAAGTCGGGCGCTCTGTATCTGGAGGTACATGGAAACCTCGTGTGGGAGCATCAGTGGTGGATACAGCGCCTGGCCCGTCTGTGCATCTCCTCCCCGCTGCTGTGTCCCCAGAGCTTGTTCCCATTTTAACTTGTTTGCTCAGTGACATTCTACAGCTCTTCAGTTCCAGCCCTGCAGTCCAGTTAGTCACTGCCGCCAAACCCCGAGATGAGACAAATACAGATTGCCTGGCTATAGTCACTGTTTATATGCTTTTATATACAGTGCCTACTTTGGGGAGGCTGACTAATGCTTCTCTTTCCCAGGGGGACACTCTGGCAGAGCCTTCTGTGGGAAGGTTGGGGTAGGTTTGGAACCAGAGAGGAAAACCAGCATCTGTCAAAATGTCCTGTTGAAGAATTTGACCTCTTTCTACTCCCCTTGAAGTTTGCATCTGTGCCAGTACCACTGACCCTTGTTCTCGTTGCTGCCATACATAACTGTTGTCTGCTCTTCAAGTCTGGCAGGGAGTGGGTTGTAATGAGGTGTTTACGAGCCAGGCACGGGGCTTGTTCCAGTTGCTGAGAGATGTTTGTGACTCCCAGCTTTTGTCTGTCCGGTTTTGTTAGTGCGACTCAATAGCACGTAGTTGTTGGTATTGAAAAAAATTTGGAAGCTTCATGGCCTTTGGAAATGACATGTTAGCACAGATTTTGTAAATGTCACTGGGCCTGGGCTTGTAGCTATTTTTCAGAGTGCTGCCTAAAGACCTTGCCGTGTCTTCCTCAGACCTGTAGGCCCATTCCCATCCTGCCATAAATGCACTTTCTAATATGCTGTACCTGTTCAGAATCCCATTTTATCAATGTGCTTTACATAGTTTCCCAGTTCTTTCTGAACTTGGAATCAGATGGTCTATCATCAAGTTGTTATGATGTTACTGTTGAAAATAGATGCACTGCTCGCCCACACCTTCTCTGTGTCTGCCTAAGGATAGCAGAGACAAACACTGATCCCTTACCTACCAAACATCTGTTGGGGGCTAGCCGCTTGCTGTTAAGAAAGCAAGCACTGCCCAAAACAAGTGTCAAATTGGTCAAGATCCTCGTTCCTTAGACCTGCTCTAAATTGCAGTAAGTAAGGAACCTGTTAATTGCTGTCGTAACAAGGGTTTTATTTAAACAGCCTTTCATGCCTGTGTTTGCAAGCCTATGACTTATACCTTTGGAATGACAGCTTTTGGCTGCCAGGACAAGAGGGTAATTGGTGGCCTTTTCTTGGGAGGTCAGGTAATGTACACCAGCGCCTGTTCTCCACTTGGGAGTCCTGGGAATGTCAAAGCCCTCTGAAAAGGCTTGCCTTCCTCCCTTGATTTGAACACTGAATAATTCGTAGCCGGTCTGTAGGTTTTTAGCTTACGTCTGCTAGCTGTGTGAAGCTGGACTGTGTGGCTAGGAGGGTTTGTTGGCATTGAAAGCCAGCTAATTCATACAGAGTGCACTTAGAGCATTCTTGTGCTGTGTTTCCGTATGCTTGTTGGAAAACAACTTGAACCAAACAAATGCACAAATGTTGTCCCACAAGTGGAGTTTGATACCTGGTGTGCAATAAGCCAATCTTACACAGAGAGCTGAAATATTTATTTCACGTTTGGACAAAGATGGGTGCTAGGCGATAATCCCACAAAGCTAGCACACCACACCGAAGAACTACAACATATTTATTCTGTTACATGGTTAGTAAAAATCCACCTAAATTTATGCTCATTGGTTAGTAATCACCATCCCTCCTGTTACTGGTTAGTTATATTTAAATTAGTCTTGCTTGCTATGTAAATTGGCACGCATGCTCCTTATAGGTAGGGGGGAACCAAGTCTTTTTGGTCTTGCATTGAGTTGGTGGTCGGATCTGCCCCTGCCGCCTTTTCCTTTCTCCCAGTTCATGCTTCTTTGGCAGTCATCCAGCTTTCAGTGCCTTCTGAAGAAGGATGTTTCCTTTTTATCAGTCTTCAGTTCCTCTTCAAGGGTATAGTTGTTAGCAAAGCATACCAAGTAAGCAGACCTGCGTAGCAAAGCTATCAGTAATGGTCCTCCTTAGAGGACAATGCATCATGTTTAACCCTAAATTAAACAGTGTCACCACAGCCTAGGCATTAACCCAAACATATGGCTACACAAATGCCACCTTATTATGTTTAAGTGATGTATTTTAGGCATATGTGGTACTCCTTTCTCCAAACCTCCTGTAGCGAAGGATCCCCCCCCAAGTAACACTGTGTACTGTGGGCTCTTGATGAGTGTCTCAGTTTCCCCAAAATATCACTGTTTAATAATTCATATTGCTCAGGCAGTGCATAATTCTGATTCTTTCTTCCCTCAGAGAAGCCTTTTCTTTACATTTCTTCCTTTTGATTGAGATGCAGAATGCAATTTTCTCTGCTAATTGCAGTTGGGATGTTAGACTGGTAAGATATCAAAGTAAATTTGGTTAAGTTTTCTCTCCCAAACTTGCAGTCCTGTTCTCCTAGGACTAGACTAGGTTTACAGAGTTAACTCCAAGCTATCATCTTAATATTCAGATAATCATCTGAATTAGTGAAGCTGAAGTGAGAGTAGCTACCCACAACAGTAAGACTGGAGCAGATAGCAGTTGTGCAGACGAGTGCTGACTCAAGCTGCCCACTTCACCACGGCTCAGAAACACGACCACATTTCAGGGATGACAGCAGCAACCCAAGGACAACTGTTGCTGAGCTCCCAAAGGAAGAATTCTCAGTATTTTTATATCGCTCAAAGGAATGGGAAGCAAAGGCCGCGTTCTGTAAATATAGTCCTGCGGGGTATGTTTGCACAGGCAAATGAGGCATATCTGTAACTCTAAGCTACCTAGCAACTGGAGTGCGTGCCGCCGGTCCCTGCCCTCTCACAGCACGGCTGAGCAGAAGGCTCAGCCCCCGGCTCTTTCCTACCCTTGCTTTGCCCTAAGAAGTTCAGGACTGGCATTAACTTCCCTGGCAGTGCTGAGTAGTTTTCCCCAGTGCTAGCCAACTGAATATTGTATTGCCTTATTTAATCCCTGCGGAAACCTACATGGTGCTGGGGAAACAAATGATTAAGCCCAAGTCTGCAGTAGAATATTTACCCCAGGTGCAGTGTTGCTTTGACACACAACTACTTTTTGCAGTGTTTTTGCTCTGCCAAAAGCAGATGTGCTTTCCTTGACAAATGCACCACGATAGCTGCTTCTGCTTCAGTCCAGCTTATTGTAGCATTCCATGGGGATCCCTTCTTGTATAAAGTGTACTTGCATTTAAGAACTTATGCTGACATACCTAGAATAGCCAGCCTTGGTTTTGTTCCTCACTCGGACCTGGTTCAGGCTTTGTAAGGTGGGATTGTTATACTTAGGTGTTCAGCTCTTATGAGAAACAGTGCAACTGGAGTTGTGTTGTACTACTCTCTAAGAGCGCAGGTCACTTCTTAAGCTTTATACATCATTTATGCTCCAATTTTTTTCTTTGTAAAATGAGACACATTTTGGTTTTGCTACTGTCTGTCAATTTTCTCTTGCCTTGATACCTTTGCTCACATGGTGTCATCAGAAATATCTGGCTCACATAGAATATAGATTTGGCTTCTGTGGTTGAAGAACCGAGCTTCTTGCATGCTTTGTACTCTTCCATCATTTTCTTGTTTTGTGGGATTTGCTGTTTCAGCATGAGCATTTGTGTGTTTACCTTGTTTTTTTCAGGAACGCGTTACTGAGCTTAAGCACAAGTACTGGGTTAAAATGGGCTATGTGGGATTTTGTCCTTTAACTGAAAGGAAAGATGGTTTATGCAAGTTTTCGTTGTCAGTTGGATTTACACACCTTATGCAATGAAATACTTGTGGTCGGGGTAGTATCCAGCTATTTATTAACTTCTGAATTATTCCAAAGTTAATCCATGCAGCCTGGGAACTTGAGTATGTGTCTCTTCTTCCAGGTACTCCAAATAAGGCTGCTGAACACTAGCTGTCATTGGCTTGGAAGTGCCATGGAGAGCCTTAGGTTGGTCTAAGATAATGTAACTGCCACACACTTTCTCATTAAACAGCCCAGGAAGTTGACAGTAATTAAAAATACAGAAGTTAACTAAATAGGGCTGTCTGTAAAGAGCAGTGTTTCTGTCTGTTTTCTCATCATTGCTTCAGAAGCAGACTTCTCCTGATGAGGTGATGCATAATTTTTTTGTTTTTTTCAAGCCAGCGTAAGAGAAAACTGTGAAGCTCCTTGCTTCGCCAAGGAAGAGACATGAACTGTCAAGGCAGGAGTCATCCTTCAATTAATGGGCTTTTGCAGGAAGATGTTGGACCATCCCTTGCTAATAGAGAGGTTCGACCAGGTCTGACCAGGTGAAGATGAATAGGAAATGTGCCACTTTTTGAAAATACAGTGGAAGATTCCCAGATCTTGTAACTGCTACCCACTCCTCATTAATCACAATGGCTTCAGCTGTTACCAGTGGTGATACTGGCTGGTGCAGCCAACTTCATGCTGGAACAGATTGCTGGTTGTCCCGCAGTCTGTCCCACCGCAGCTCCCCTGGGGAGGAGTATGATTTCCAGGGGAAGGATGTTGATGCGCAGCAGGAAGGGGGGAGAGATGGTGGTAACATCAAACTGTTGCACTGGGAGCTGCAGGAGGACACCTGACTACACCTTAGCTCTGCTCTTCTCTGTCAGCTGAAGTACTGGATAGTGGGTTGTGTTGCTTAGCCCTTGTTGCTACCATGTTAGAAACTGCAGGGTGCAACCCCTGTGGAGTGAGTTTGCTGGCAGGTGGAACAATAATTAACTGTGATCCTAAATGGTTACAGCAGCAGAGGAGAACCAGGTGATGTGAGAACTGGGACTAAAATAATTTTTACAGAAATCAGACATTGGTGCAACAGCTTATATAGTACCTCAACTGAGAAATGTCATTTCATTTCTAGGGTGTGGGGAGTGGGGCAAGGCAAAATAAGTGGAGATATAGAATTCAAGTACAAATCTTACTTTAAAAAAAAAACAAAAAAAAAAATTTCACAAAAGAATGAAGCAAGTGGCATTTGTGAGATCCTGTTCCCTGTCTTATCCCTTGTGTATTGGTACAAGATCTCCCATCTCTCCCCTTCTTTCTCAGTGCTGGAAGAGCTGTCAGCACTGTGGCAAGCCAGATCATTTGATTTAGGTGTCACAAGAGCCTTACAGAGTGCTTGGATTGACCTCTTGAAGTAAAACAAACTTTGTAATGGGATTAACTGGCTTCTTTCTTAATACTTGCCATTTTCGCACGGCTTGCCTTAGCACAGCATACTGGCAACTCCATCCGGATGATTATTTGGAGCCAAAACATGCAACGTCTGTCACATTGCTGTAAGCTAGGATGAATTTTTGTCTGAAACCCTGTCATCCCGTGCCCAGGAGGCCTTCAGTAATGAGTTGTGTTCATTAGCCAGTCTTTCTGATCCTTTCCATCAGAGCAGCAGCAGTGTCATTAGCGAAGAATTGCAGGCATTGCCATGGGCAAACATTTCCATCCTGGCCTCTGACCTCCTCCCAGCTTTGACGTGGGTCTCTGCAGCACCCTGAGCGAGCCCGCTTTCTCCACGCCGGCTTGTTAGCTCCTCTAATTGCTTAGACACCCGTCCCAGTGATGGTGCTTCAGGGTGGAGCCGGGAAGGGTCAGGAGAACCCTGGGAGGACCACCCTGGCCGGGACGGAGGTGCCGGCAGGAGCTCGCTTGCTGGCAGCCTGCGGTAAGTGAGCGGGGAAGGCGAGATGAGACGGCAGCCTGTGCTTGGCGAGGAGCCTGGGAGGAGGGGGTGTTAGGCAGAGTGATTTCAGGAACTGCCACCGCACCCCGAACGTCAGCACAAATGAGGCATAAAATCCCACAGGGAAATCTTCCCATGCTTTGTAGGTCTACAAATGTCAAGCGGGATGTTCCCAGTGCTGGCAGCCGCGCCGTGGGGGAGAGGCAATCTCGGCACCCTGCTGCTGCGTGATTCATGCGTTTGCTTCTCAAGATTGCAGCTGAGAGAGAGGTAGATTTTAATAGCTGGGATTTGGAAAGTGGACTAATAGTACCGTTTGTATCACTTAATATACTTTTGTGTTAAAGGTGGCTGGAGAAGCGGGAGCACTAATGAATAAGATGTAAGTAAAAAGGGTGGCCTACTGATATCTCATTTCATGGGCACTTAAGAGGGGGAAGCCTGACTTTTTTTTTTTTTTTTTAATGGAACGTTTTAAGAAAAGCAACTGACTACACCACAAGTGATTTTCCTGTCAAATGTATGCAGGTCTGCAGTTCTCTGGTGCTGCAAGAAATCTAGGGGATGTGATCATCCGACAATATTTTTTTTAATTTTGATTTTTTTTTTTTGTTCCTATTATATTTTGAAGGAATCTGCTTTTGGATCTCAAAGCACTGTACAGGTAGCAGATGACATTGTGTCCCAATCCCTAAATTGTCCAACAAAGGCCCTGATTACCATGCTATTTGTTTCTGATTGTGAATCCAGATATTTTTATTAGCGAGACTGTTGGCAAATGCTTAGATTGGAAACCCCATCCTTCTCAAGGTAGCAGTTAAACATCCCCCAAGAACACTTCTCAAATGCTAGAGAAGCCAGCAGAAGAAGAATCAGATTAAATCAGTCATGACTGATACACTTCCTCCTGTTTGTAATTAAATCCCATTCTTCTGTTTGTGAGATACAAGCAATGAGATTGTTGCGATGTCTTGAAATTAGACACAGTCCTGTGGTCCTACAAACCCAATGCAAACCTGCAGAATATTTTTAGTCAAAACACGATTTGGGGATTTCCCTGCTCTACAAATGTAGAATTTAACTAGAAGAAGAAACGAGGTGTTGCCTCCTGACAGTTCTTCACTGCGCTGTATCTCGCTGCTTTGCTTTAAATTGTGCCCAGAGGCTATAGCAGAGGTTTGCAGAATCTAATGGGAAGGTTGTTCATATGAAATGGTTGGTATTTGACAAAGCCCATCCGTGCACGATGGTGAGTCCTCTGTGTGCTTCTCTGGGTTATTTGCCTTTTTACTGCATTAAGTCCACTGTCATGTCATGGCTCTGCCATTGATCAGTATTAAATAGTGGTACGTGCTGGCTGGGCAGAACGGCAATGCTGCTGCTATTCCCTCATTTAGATGTATAATTACTGAGGGAGCAGTAATACTGCACTTCACGCAGTAAGGTGTTAGAGAAATGCTTTGGTATGTCATTCTGATGGCAGTTCTGTATGTAGATAAGTCACTTCTGGCTGTCACCCCCCCATGTGTGCTGAGATGGAGTTAATGGGCACACATCATCCCTAGGCTAACCAGGTGGCAGAAAGTGTATGCTCAGAACTTTAGTGTCTGTGCTTGGCTAGCACACTGTAAATATGTATTTTTGTTTTGGTTCTGCTTAAATCTGTGACTGGAAGGCTGGTCATCAAAGGAGACTGAATTTGGTGTGCCTTGACCAAGAGGTTTTTAATTGACGCTGGAGGCAGAACTGCTCTGGCTGGGTCAGTTCTGTCTGATGTAGCAGGGCTTACCTGACTCTGTTTCCTGATAACCTCATGCTTCTTACAGCTTTTATCATGGCTTTCACCATCAGCAGAAACCACAGCCAGCTGCAGTGGCTGACACACAAGGAGTGCTTATCGAGGGCCATTGTGCTCTTATCCAGATCTTCAATAATACATGGCATTGATTTTTGCTGTGTTGAATACTATATAGTGTTTACATTCCCCAGAATAATTCAGCAGGGTAAACAGATAGTATTCTTTGGAAGTAAAGTCAATAGTAACAGCGCTCAGGATAGTATTTGCTGTCTAGCTTTGATAGAAAGCAACCATTCCCTTGCCTGTGTTTAGAATGGGCTATAATTTCTGCAGAGTAGTACTCTCTCAGAATGCTAGTCAGATACTGTGTCCACTGAGGCTGGTTTTGGGATCCAAGATACTGTCTGTCAGCAATTTTTGCAGGCAGTAAATTCTGCTGCTGCAAGTGCCTTTTGGCTTTTTTCTGGGACTGTGGCCATTCACAGCTTCAGTTCAAAGGTGGAAGCCTTCCATTATTTATCTAGTTGACCTTCTGGAGCAATTTGTAGGTGTATTTGTGCAGAGTGTCTACTGGAATTGCCTTTTATAGGGTAAATTGAGGATGCTAATGGAAATTCTGTCATGAAGGCTGCAGATGGCTCCTGTGGTACGCTGCTTCCCATCAGCTTTGCAGCAAGTGGAGATAACAGGGCACTGCCAATTTGAACAGCCTCTGACATAGCCAAACACCTCCAAGGTGCAGACATGGTAATGTGAACATGTATTGAAATCTGCCTATCGGCAGGGCGGATAAAGCTGCAGCTGCAACTTTAGATACAGAGGTTTTGTGCTGGTGGTGTGTTGTCCTGCATGTGCTGTTTTGAATAACCGCAGCTTAGGAAGTTGCTACAGGGTGGTACCCTTTGGAGCATCGAGTAGAAAGGTTCTTCATGCACCTCTTGCTGGGTGGACTGGTGGCTGTGCTGCCAAGGGGTTGCTGCAGTCTATGGGATGTTTAAGGCTTGGTCTTTTTTCCCTCTTGGAGAGGTTGAGATCTACCAGGTGTCCAGAGTGCTTCTCTCATCCCGAGACTATCCCTCTCTAATGGTTTTTGGTGGTTTCTAGCACATCATTAAACAAAGAAAAACACAGGATGAAAAACAGTTCCTGCTGAACTGCTTAAATAGACCCTGACATCATCATACATATGCACAGTTATGTATTGCTCCTGAACAACTGGTAGGCCAGGGGTAGATGGAGCCTCTGGGCAGAATATGAATGCCTTGATTTTCTAGCCCCCTGAGCAGCAGTGAAGAGGGCCACTAGGACCAGCCAGTGGAGATTGAGATATAATTGCTTGCCTAGAGCAGTAACATATTTCTGTACGCCAGCTGAATACCAATGAGGACAGAAGGAAGGAAGGTATCAAACAATTGCAGGCAGGAGGAAAAGGAGGATGAGTGATTAAAGGGAGGGACTCAAAGGCCAAGGCTGAAGACAATAGGCTAGTTCTGATTAGAGCATTTTGCCAGGGAGTAATTTGGGTTTTAAATTAATTTTTTCAGGAGCTATATGCGTTGCAGAGCCAGTTGGTGAGAAAGCAAGCAGGAGCACGGGGCAAGCAGTGTGACCCCAGGTGCCACTGAAAAGACTGTTGCAAAGATAGGGGCAGGGAAAGGGAGCTGAGACCGGGATAACGTAACTAGAAGCAAGCGCATCCTTTTGAGGTTGATGAGGTTAATGCCACAGGATTTCTTGCTTGGCCCTTTTTCCTCCTGGTACTCCTCTTTTCCGTAATTGCACACAATAACCTTTAGGCAATTTAGGTTTAAGCAGCACGAACCTTTGAAATCACCTTCCTATGTAATTGCCAATTTAGGATACAGTTTTGTTATCCCATCATGTAGTTTGAGGTGATAGTCAGGGACCAGACTGTCCCCTCTGTGACCAGAGAACTCCGAAGGAGCGCCTAGTAATGCTGCTTTGCTGCTCTTGAGCCCTGCACCTGCTCATGCCAGGGATGTGGTCGAAGGCACAGCAATGGATGGTACTGTCTGCCCTGCCTTCTATGTGTCTGCTCCACGAAGATGTGGAGTAAGACTCAGTTTATTTGAATTCTGTCCTTAAGTTAAAAAAAAGCAGCCCAACGTGACCTAACCTTCAATCCTAAGCCAGGATAGGAAGCGTGCAGCCTCACAGGGTAGTTTGGAGCATTTTAGATGCTTTGAAAGCACTTAACCCATTAACTGCCTCTGAATTATCATGTAGGAGCTGGTAGTGGGAACTAAACATGGAGATCTAATCAGCTAAAAATAATGTTGGAAAGAACAGGCTTAGTGTCTCTGAGTCACTGAATATCAGCATCTGCCTTTTCTTCCTGAAATAACGTGGTGGAGGCTTTGGAGGAGCTGATGGGGGAGAATGAAATCTTGCAGTAAAGCCCTAATTGCTAAGCTCCAAAAACCTCACCTGTGTCCTGTTCTGTGGCCAGCTGCACTTTAAAAATGGAAGGGAGAGGTGGTTTCAAAGCAACAGCATTAACGTACCTGGGCGTCAGAGCCCGTATTCTGCAGGACTTCTGTGCCTGCTCCCCGGTGACGTCATGGCTCTCTGCAGTGGCAGTGGCGGCTGATGCGATGCTAGACATGTCCCTGGGTAAAGCTGAGCCTCGGGAGGATGTGGGTTACTGCTCAAAGGCTTCCGACCTTGCACAAAAGCAGGGAAGCTAGTCAAACCTGAAAGCTGCAGCAGATCCCATGTCCTTTGCCTCTGCTGATCTGAAGCTTCAGTGCAGACAGGCTTTGCTGCATAAATGGCTTTAATAGGTTTGCTTTAGGGGATGTGTTTTGAAAGGAGAATGAGCGTGTGTATTTGACCTATATCCTGCACATCATGTCCAGGAAGCCTGAAAGGCATAATGGGAGGAATGTACTCTTACACGATGCCTCTCATTTTCACCTCCATTAATTTTATTGGGTTGCTGCATTACTTTTATATCATAATTGTTAGAAACAAAAAGGGAAGGAGAAGGAAAATTGCCCTGTTGCTCCCTCTGTGATCAGCTTTGGGGATTCTGTTGGTTTAAAGCCACATATATGGAAAACAGTGCTGTCACCTACTGTGGCATAGGGTTTGGGCCAAAAACATTATGCCTTTTTTGTACTAGAAGTGTTACTGGCTTTGTTAGAAAGAATCGGTGAATGAGCAATTGCAGTGGCTGCACAGAAAGGAGGAAAGACTCCTGATAGCAGTGAGATGCAAAGTGTCTCAGCTTTGCAAAGCATTATAACGTATTTTATTTTTATGAACTTTATGAGCCAGATTTGCTAATTAAAAGCACACGGAATTATCAAATCTGTTTGTTTTTACCCAGCCAACTGATGTAGGGAAATTTAGCTGAATTGAGAGCAGAGTAACCTTTTCAGGGGGAATGGGAAACAACTTAGTTGCAAAAACATATCCACAGGTGAGCAGACCTTGGGTCCACAGTCCCGTGTTTCACAAAGAGGAGCTCTATATGGGCATTTAAAACTCTATACAGAGCCTTCGTCAGGATTTATACGTACATGTTAATGTATTGCCTTCTTTTTGCTTATTTTCCCCTGCCACCACAGTCTCCGAAACGGCTGGTGGAAATTTCTGTACTGCCCATCCTCTTTCAGGCTTTTAATGCACTAATTCACAGTTGTTTATATTTATACAAACTAAAATATTTTCTTACAAAACCCTCCTAACTGAGCACTGCCTCATTGCTTTTTCCTTTGTACAAGCCTGTGTCCTTTGTGAAATATGGCCCTCAGCTTCCACCTGCTGTTCAGAGTCAGAATGGCAGGTCTGCCACAAGTGTTAAGAAAATAGTATTAGGGCAAATTTCAATCCTAAGTGCAAAATGTTGGACAAGATGAAAGTGGAATTTAAATGACAATATAAGCTTGGTCCTGGTAAGGCTCTCGGTTTGGTTCAGATTAGCTAGCCTGATTTTCCCAGAACTTGAATAAAAGGGGTGTTATTTCCACCGATCAAATCAACCAATTTGTAGCTGTTTAAGTTGTACAGAAGTATGCTGTTCTTCTCTTTTCCAGCTAAAAACCACAGTGACACCCAAGTGTTCTTCTACCTGTGGATTATCTTCTATTTCATCAGCTCTTGCTATACCCTAATTTGGGACCTGAAGATGGACTGGGGTCTCTTTGACAAAAATGCTGGTGAAAATACCTTTCTTCGAGAAGGAATTGTCTACCCACAGAAAGTGCGTATACAGCCTGCTCTTGCATTAGGGAAGACTTTAAATATTCTAATGAAACTTGCTGAGTTTAGAGCATGTTGCAGTTGGCCACTGATGCTTCCGAATGCTGTGGGCTGGGATTTTCTAGCAGTAGACTTCATTTGTTTCAGAGAGATCGTTTCATGTTAATCACTCTTCTAGTGGTTGAGCAGAAAATTCTGTATTTTCCTGAAGGCCTGAAGAGGTCTGTCTTCTGTGCAGAACATGTACGATGAGCTGTCCTGTTTGTCTGTCTTGTTCTTCAGGCATACTACTATTGTGCCATTGTAGAAGATGTGATCCTGCGTTTTGCGTGGACCATCCAGATCTCCCTCACTTCCATGCAAATCTTTCCGTATGCTGGGGACATAATTTCTACTGTATTTGCCCCACTTGAGGTATTCCGGTAAGGCTGCTTGACTGAACAATTCATTTCTCTTTTACATTTCTATTACTTGTATAACATCAGCATGATGGGAAATACCTTGCTCCTTGGACATGGAAGATAGTGGTCCTTGAAATGGAAGACTGTGTCTAACGGGACCATTTAGTCCGAACAGGGTGCTGAGTGAAGAAAGCCGTAGAGGGCTCTGCAGCAACATGGGGCTGGGTCCTTCATGCTGCATTTGCAGTTTCCTCTGAACCTAGGCCTAATCTTGAGCGGTTTGTTACTACTAAATTTCTCCTTAAAATTACCTTCTTGCAATTCCCAGATGAAATTTCACTTGATTCTCAGGTTTACAATTATTCTCAAATCTCTGCTGCTTCTCCTGCCACTAATTTGGATTCTGCATCATCGGTTTGGATCCTGCAAGGTGTCCTGGCTCTTTATACACTTGTACTCTAGTTGGAGACCCACCCCCACAGCTTCTTGGGATGAGTAAAAGCCCTTGAAGCTGAACCTCACTCATGTACATGGTGGAGGTTGCCTTTTGCTTGTAATGCCTGCTGCCTTCATGCTGTCCAGACTAGGGCTGTCATCCTTAGGACAATGAATGAGCCCGACAGATCTGTTCTTCTCCAGAGTTGGGAAGATGTTGTAGCAGGTGCTGCTGTTAGTCGTTTGCTGTTTCTTCATACTCCCAGTGTGTTCCCAGAGGCACTTTGATCAGTGAGAAGAGTCAGTGGTATCCAGGTGCATGTACCAGTGCTTTACCAAACATGGGCAATGCCGGTAAAAGTGGAACTGGTAATTTTCACTTTTTCTCTGCCCAGGCGGTTTGTGTGGAACTTCTTCCGTCTGGAGAATGAGCACCTGAACAACTGTGGTGAGTTCCGTGCCGTGAGGGACATTTCTGTGGCACCGCTCAACGCCGACGACCTGACGCTCTTGGATCAGATGATGGACCAGGAAGATGGTGTACGAAATCGCCGCAAGAACAAACAGTGGAAGCGCAGCCAGAGCGTGTCCTTGCGCAGACCTCGTCTTGCTTCACAGTATGTTTTGCCTCTCCTCTAGCACAACAAGGCAAATCATGTGTTAGAGCTGTTGTTAATGCTTGGTGGCTGTTTATGCGAAGATCTCAGCTAAAGTAGTCACTCAAAGGGAGGACGGGTCCAATTAGTAAATGAATATTTCTCTGCTGGAGGGTTGATCCATGCTTTACATCATCTTGGGGTTCTGGTAAACCGCTGGAAAAGGGAGTCAGTCCCCTTACAAAACTCCCCTCCCACAAAAAATAGCCTGTAGCAGCTGCCAGAGGTTATAAATCCAAACCTGGAAGAGAGGTTCTCTTCAATCGGCCAGTTCCAGGTTTCAGACCCTGCCAAGACTTCAGTTATCCTTTGATTAAGATTTCACGTCTGAGACCTCAGATCCCATCCTCTCCCAAATCTAAACCCATGCAATTTTTCCTTCCATCCCTCCTTACTCCCTAAACATTTCCGCACCTTGCACCCCAGCCGCTGAACCTGTTGACTGTGTATCTTCACTGCAGTGCCTGTGCTTCAAGCATCACAGGGTGCTCCAGTGCCCAGGCATCGCTTCTGCCCCAGCAGCACAGCTGCAGAGCCTTCGGCCAGGGGACAAGCCTGGGCTCCCTGGGGATGCTGAAGCACAGCGTGTCTGGAGTGTTGTGCAATCCCTGCAGCACATCCCCCCGTCGCATCACTGCATGGGAGGGGTGGATGGGAGGAAAAGGAAGCAGCGGCTGTCACGCAAAGGGCGTGCTCAGGCCTGAGCCGCAGCCCTTGGGCCGTGCTTGTCTCCTATCCACACGGTTCAGAGTACGCGGATGTGACCGATACTAACGGTCTCCGTGTGGTCGCTAGAGACTGAAAAACTTTATGCGGAGGGGATGTGGGTCAAAGCCTGGTCGAATTCCCTACCAGCCGCGTCCGTTTACTCCTCGGACGTGCAGCGAGCTGAGACGCGTCAAGCGTACTTCAAAAGAAGCTGCTGTACCTTTGTGCAGCCTGGTGACGGATCGAGCAGGAACAGACCCTTTGGGTTTGCGGCCCCTGCTGCGACGGTTTTATGGAGTTTTGTGCGGGGGGCTGGAGCGACGCACCGCACCCGGCAGTGCCGCAGGGTCCCTGGCCGCTGGCCGACGCAGCATGGCGGAGGGCATCGTCCCTGCGCCCAGGGTGGGCCGCGCGGTGTGGCCTGGCCAGTGCCGGGGGAGGAGGGGGCTGAGGGACCTCTGGGGCAGAGGTGTAAGGCTCTGCCATTCCAGGGAGAGTGGGAAACAGTTCCAGTAGCCTGCTTATTCCCTCTCTGTGTAAGATGGACTTCTTTCCTCCCCCTTTCCTCCCCCTTTCCTCCCCCTTTCCTCCCCCTTTCCTCCCCCTTTCCTCCCCCTTTCCTCCCCC